>NW_005842050.1:666095-694533 GCF_000455745.1 Alligator sinensis
CCTTGTCTTGATGTAATTGTTAGATTGTTAAAGGGAAGCTGCCTAAGGGTCCTAGAATATGCCCTTGTCCTTCCTTCACCAGAGGATACCCTCCTGGACCATACAAGGCCAAACCTGGTCTGTCAGGAGATGGGCTCTCCTGGCCCACACATGTCCCAGGACATCTGTTGACTTATGGGCTATTCATGGCCTCCAGCTTCCCTTACAGCTATGCCTACATCTCAGTTCTGTTCTGTCCCTTGTAGAGGCCTTGGCCTTCTCAGCTTCTGCCTCCCTTTTCTCTGGCTGTCACCCTTCAGCCCTGGCCCACTGATTTGGGTCCAGCTTTCTCAGCTTCAGCCCTGCCAGTTGTCAGCCTCTGGCCCCTGTGCCTCTTGGTCTGGGTCCCTGGCCTTAGAACTTGCCCTTCTGGGCAGCTTAGCCCCTGGTCTCTGCCCTTAAGAGCTGATCTTGCTCCTCACAGGCTATGGGTCCCTAACTCTGGTTCTTGCCCCTCATGGGCACTTGTTTAACCCTTTTTGAGCTATGGGCCCCTGAAACTAGTTTGTGCCCTGCTTGGGCACTTGGCCTCTGGCCTTTTCTCCGATACTCTCACTATTTGCCTCATACCTGGCCAGGCTCAAGGTAGTCATGTGCACTGCAGGCACAGCTGGGACCTCCAAACCCCACCTGCAGTGCCAAACCCAAACCACTGGTATAAACCACAACAACACAATCAGAAAGCCCTCTGGCTGTAACAGAAAACTATCCCCACACTAGGTGGGTCCTAATATAGACCCCAGCTCCCTGGCTATATATAACAAAGCTTCCCCTTTCTGGGTTGTATCTGCAGCTACCTGGCTGACACATTACACGCCCCCCACCCCACACTGGGTCTGACTTCCCTGTAGGCTGTAAGCATCTTGTTCGCAGATCTCCAGGCCTCTCAAGTCAGCCATGCAGGTCTATTGAGTCTCTCTGCTCAGGAGCTCTTTCCCTTTCAGCCTGCAGAGCCAGACCGCCCTGCCTGCTCTCATGCACTGGCTTTATACGCCTCCTAAACCCCACTCCATCTGGTCATGGGACCTTGCAGCTCCCCATGGGTATTCCCCTCCTGTGGCTGATGACCTGTCTGCTTTCTCAGCCAGGGCTTAGCTAAGCAGCCTGCAGTCCCTTGCTTCTGGGCTGCATATCTGCCTGCCTGGGTATAGTTTGCCACCCTGCTTCCTCTTCCTGAGGGAGTTACCCTCTCAGGGTTAGTCCCTGCTGGCAGCTGGCCACCTGTCCATCTGTTGGCTTCTAGCTTATTAACAGCTATCTGGTTTTCTGGCTGCCAGGTCTGCTACAGCCAGCCTATTCTATGCAGTGGTCCCCTGACTGGCCACCGGTGTTCCCCTTTTCCTTAACGGGACACTCCCTGCTTAGGCTCAGTGATTCCTGGCTGCCCCCAGACTTTCTGTCACAGGTATATTATGACCAGAAAGAATCACAGCAGTGGTATTGACCAGATACAGATCATTGCCTATCATAATGAAGAAAAGGCATATGTATCCAATAAATATTTGTGTTCTCATTTGGGAAATAAAACCAGATGATGTATTCAAGACACATGATGATGAAATAATTCCCATTCCAATGGTAACTGAGGAAGATATGGAACACAATGGCTGGCCTGCATTGGCTAGCCTTAAAGGCACTGTGCAGAGTTTGTAAAACATTTCCATGTGCTGATTATAGGCCTGCCATGAGTATAAGTTGGCTATGATTTTTATAGTTCTTTTTGAGGCAAAAACTGTTGGCCAATGATTGAAACAATATGGCAAAACACTTTACAATCAGCAGGTTTGTGTAATGGCTTACATAACAGGGCTTCAAAGGAGCTGGATCAAGAGTTCCCTAGCCATTCACATTGATTTTCAGTAAGTCTTGGAGCACTGGGGACTGGGGACACTGCCAGTTCTTAGAAAAGGTAAATGTTATGACCCAGTTGATTACAGGACTGTCAGGCATCAGGCTGATACCAGACCTGAACAATAAAGAATTAAAGATTGGAAAAATAAGTAACATCAACTAACATGGATTTACAGAAAATCCCGTCAAATTAATTTGATGTCTTTTATGGATGGGATTATAAGTGTGGCTGATAAAGGTACTAATTTTGATTTAACATACTTAGATTTCTCTATGACATTTGACTTGGTACTTCATGGCTAGGGATCTACCTAAATTGCGGAGGGACTTACCTATTTTCATGGTTGATCACAGCATAGAGTTCTAATTTTGTGGTCATTTTGTGGTGGCCCCGCCCATTGACTCTGATTGGCGGAGAGGACCCAGCAGGCAGAGGTGGGATGAGGGGACAGCCACAATCTTGTCTGCTGTTCTTCGTGCTATGCTGACAGGCGGCACCTTCCCCTCCTGGCTGCAAGGACTGCTGGCTCCCACTGGGAAACCTGTATTTTATTTTTATAAGTTGTTGTTGATTTCATGGATTTCACAAAATCCACAAAACTGCAAAGTAAGTAGGTCCCTATTCATGACATTTTGATTAGGACACTAGAATCATACAAAATCAGCAGAGTATTAAATGGATTAAAAACTAGACAAATAGATTTTGGAATGTTTTGAGGTTTGTGGGGTGCCAAACTATTGGAGATAGGTATATCAAATGACTCCTTGATGCCTTTTTTTTTGCAAGTCTAGCCCTACTACAATACAAATAAATAATAATAAAAGCATATGTGGTCTTTTTCATTTAATTTATTTTCACAAAAAAATGATCACAATGATAAGAACTTTTTTAGCTAAGAAGAGCAGGAATTTGAGCACATTTGCTTTGGGAGTGCAGCTTGGCTACTGTAGCACCCTGACTGGAAAGTCTGAATACATCCAATTATAGATTCTACTTCCTCCAACATTCAAGAGTCTCTCAAGGGGATATTTATTGCCATCCTTTCTCAGTAGAACACACTTAGTTGGCTATTGTTATGTCAGATTTTTTTTTTTTTGGAAGACCTACCTTTAGTTGTGATTTATATTGTTACCTCTCTTCAGTTCAGAGAAGCTGCTGAAGTTCTTCAGTTCATCATACCCTTTGAGTGGAAATTACTAAGGAAACCTATTTTGCTCAGTTGATTTCTAAATGTTTCAAGGAATTGGTCTGCACTAAGAATCATTAGGTGCATCTACATGTCGCTCTATGGCAATGTAGAGATGTGCTACATCATTGTACAGTGCACTAAGGCAGCGTAGTGATCACATGGGTCTACATGTGAATACCAGCTATGTCATCCTAGCGGAGTGCTCCCTCAGTATAGCGCACCGCTAGGGCACCGTCATAGTGAAATTTAACCATGCACTGTGTGCATGGCGCAGTGACCACCCATACTGTGCCATGCTTTAGTACTTCCAAAAGTAGCAAAACAGCCATAGCAATATTGCCATACAGTGGTGTGTAGACGTGTCCATTTTGTCTTAGATTTCAGCCCTCTGTATTTCCTTTATGACAAATATACTGTACTAAAGTCCTGAACACTCCTATCTGCATGTAACCTATTCAGAGTCTGGGAAAATAGTAAATATGCGGAGAATACTTGATCAATCACTTGACCAATCATCTACTCTTAAACATTAATATACCACTGATCTCTAGTTCCCATGTTTCAAGAGTTCAGTGATTCTTAACGATCAACAGATCAGTAGCTCACAAAAGTCTGTTTAGTGAAAACACCATTTCTCTTTGAAAAACAGGGAAAGAAGGACTGTTGGCACAGTATGCTGTTTGATGTTTCACCTCTTTGAAAAGATGGTTTTTAATATTTACAGCTGGGAATTCCCTGTTGCTTACCGTTATGGGAAGGAGTAAATTGGGCCATTATAGCACTTGAATATTGGGGAAATTGCTGAATATATTTCAAAGGTTTTCTTCTTCAGATCAAGATTTCATAAGCCAGATAAAGAATCTTTACTGTAAATAATAAAATTAGTGTCATTAAAGTATCCTACCAATAGTAAAACACATTTTGGTGCTATATAATAACCAGTGGGCTTGTCTGCACCCTCTCTGTGTCAGGCCCAGGAGTGTTCTGTGAAGTACATTTTGCCCCCTTTCTCCCACTGTGTGTATGTGCGTTCACCAAAACAAGGCAGGCCCAGTACTACTGTTAATTCGTGTATAAAGTAGTTTTAGGGCAACTACACTATAGATTAATAATGAATACAATAATGCAGCTTGGTTGCTCCCAGGCAGAAGTCAATACATACATGTTAATAGAAATATGAAGGGAAACCCTTTGAAACAATGGAACAGAAAGCTGAGCAAGAATTTATGAAAATTACACTAAAAACATTCAAAGATTGATATCAGGTAAGATGGGGTGAAAACTGAAAGTAGATTAGTCAATGCAGGTGTAGGTTAGTGAATGATTTAGAAGATTATAAGCACCGAGTTGTTTATAGATGTCTCTATAAGGTGCAGACTTGCAATCAATTTTGGAAATTTAAGGCCACATTTTTAAGGGTACTTAGATGAATTGAAAGATGCAGAAAGCCACCTAATGGGATTTAGATAATTTTAGGCGATGGGCTTAGGGACTTCTGAAAAACTCACCAAGGATAGAATTCTGTTTCCCTTTGTGTCCCTAAACAGCAGTTTTCTAGCTGTGTAAAGTAGCGTTCTTGCCACTTATGCATAGTCTTAGATTCTGTTTCCCCTGCAGCGTGGACACATCAGTTTGCATATGCAGACAGACTGGTGTGCATGGCCAAATACATGTGCCCGTTCTGGACATGTACCTGTATCTAAATCTGGAAAATGTAACTGGAAAGAAACTCATGAGTAGGTGTAAGGCACTTTTAGGAGCTGTCCCCCGGGGAAGCCAAGAGAAGGAGATACAGTGAGGTTACAAGGAAGTCAGCAAGCCTTACAGTGTGGCTGGAGAAACTTCCTCTTTTGGACTGCATAGTACAAGGGAGAGTGGCACTGGATAATGTCTGACTGTGTTAGAGAACTGTGCTGAGAAGTTGGAGAGATGCAAGCTCAAAACCCTTATGGCTAGGGTCAGATATTCAAAAAGCCTGAGCCTGAATTGATTCAATTTTTGCAGGTTAGTCTAACCTGGCTAGGCTAAATCAGTTTATAACTCAGGGACATGCCTGCAGTGGCTCAGGCTAGAAGCCCGTGGAGGAGCTAGAGCAGCCCTCTCTCTGCTTCCACAGGGCAGAGCTGAGGAGGGGGCCAGGTTTGTCAGGACACTTTGATTATTCCCCCATCCCCCATCCCTAAGCTGCCCAGCAGGGAATGTTTATCACTCTTAACTCAGCTTTTATCAACTCATTAAGAAAGCAAAGCCTCTCTCCATTAATTAATGGAGCTCTTCTTAAACAGCTCTTCCAAGGAAGGACATTAAGCTACTTGTAGATTAGCTCCAAAAAGCCTGTCTGCCTCTGTCCTCTCTCACAGGATGGACCTTAGGCAGTGTGTGGTTTGCTAGCTAATGCTGAGGTGGCAGAGGGGAGGGGGGAACAATCCCTACTTAGCAGGGAGAGCCAGGTAGATGCTCTGTGCCTGCAAGTCTGTGCTGACCTCCAGCCAGGGAGCAGAGGAGAGGGGCCAGCCCTGCTGTGGAGCAGAGAGTCCCGCCCAGCCCAGAGAGCATGCGAGGATGCTGGAAGAGTCTGATTTCATTTAAACTAGCAAGGTGTCTGGGACAGACATTGCATAAACTATTTGAGCAAAATCAGTTAAGTCTGATGCTACATTCAACCAGGTTTATCACAAGCCAGTCTCAGCCATTCTCAAACTGGTTTATATGCACTGAACATCTGTTCTGTTGCAGATTTAAACCAGTTTCTGATCACTGAAACTGGTTTATGTGTAATGTCTGTCCCTAGCCTATGGGTGTTCAGTGCCTAAAACCCAGATCTCAGTCTTCTTAAGCAGGTGCCTTCACTACTTAGCCTTGAGGATAAAAGTTGTGTGCCTCTCTTCTTCCCCACTGTTGTTTTCTCTGATACTTATCCTCAGGTAGGTATGCACGTAACTGGGTGTGTCTACACAAGACATTTTACCGCACAGGAATTGGCTCTAACTGTGAATAAATTTGGTACCTGCAAATGCAAATAGCAAATTTACTCTTGATTAGTAACTGCACAGTAGTGAACATGTAGACCCCTGACTGGGAGCAAATCTGCTCTTGGCTAGCTGGGCAGCAGGGGGCAGGAGATTACGCCCTGACCCCAGGAGCTGCCTGCTGCCGTAGCAGCAGGAAAGTCCCAGCCCCTGCTCCATGATCATGGGGCCAGGCTGGGAGACCCTTATCTCCCAGTGCCAGACCCACAATAGCAGAGCTGGTGCTGGGAGATAAGGATCTCCCAGCCTGGGCCCTGCCACTACGGGACTTGGGCTGGAAGCTAAAGATCTCCCAGTGCTGGCCCCATGATCATGGAGCTGGCACTGGGAGATAAGGATCTCCCAGCCCCCACTCCCCAGTCGTGGAGTGGGGGCTGGGAGCTCCCTGCTGGCAGGGGCTAGGGAGCCTATTCCCTCCCCAGCTCCGTGATTGCAGAGATAGTCAGGGAACAGGCTCTCCAGCTCCCACCCTGCAAACATTGAATGGAGGCTGGGAACTGCTCCAGTCAGGGGCAGATCCCAGCCTCGTGCCCGGATTGGTTGATTGAACAATGCAATACAATGAAAGAGCTGCAAGGGAGGAGCAAGTACCAGCCCCCTTCCCCGATCTGCTGAGCCTGGGACTTGCTGCTAGCTGCCCCACTGGCTGATCAGGGCAGGGGGCTGGGACCTGCCCCTCCCTTGTAGCTTTTTTCAAGTTCTCTGCCCCCAGTCAAGAAGCTCTGGGGGTAGGAGCTCCCTGCTGCCAGGACAGAGGGCTAATACTCAGGGGAACCTAGAGCTCCCCCTGGCTGCTGCAGGGGGCCAGAGCAAGGCCAGCGGGGGTGGGAGCAGATTGCTCCTAAGAGCACCAAATCTGCTCCCAAGACCCTGTATGTGTAGATGCCTGCCCAGGTCATATTACGCTAGAGTAATTTACTCTACAGTAAATTGATCCTGCATTATTTGCATGTGTAGATGCACCCACTGTGCATTACTGACCAGTGTGTAGCCAAATGCTCAGTCTACACTGCAGGAGATACAAAATGGCAAACCGTACATAAATGGCAAAATGCCACTTATGCATCCAGAAAACTTCCATGTTATACATACAAAGGAAAACAGAATTCTGCCCAACATGTCTATTTGCATCTTTAAGAGTCTTAAAAATACCCTTCAACATTTGTTCCTTAGTCCTTGATTCAGGAAATCATTCCTGTATATATAGCATTAAATCATCTACATTATGCATGTGCTTAAACTGTTGCCTTAAATAGCAAGGAGCTTAATACTTGGTTTTCCTGAATCTGTGTCCATCTGTGTGGCATCAGTTTATATAGTACACCAGCTATGCACTAACCCAGTGGATCTTAACCTTTGTTGGACTCAAGACACCTCTCATTGGACTCAAGGCCCCTCTTCATAACTTATATGAATTGAATGGCATCCCATTTAAAAAACGAATGTATATAGAACAGTACTTACCGACTTGTAGAGGAGTGGGGGCCATGGGGGTTGGGGATTGGCCAGGCAGGGACAAGCCTTAGCTTCCCATTGTCTGCTTATCTCTTCACCCCATTATCTGCTTATCTCTTCACACCTTGCTCAGTCTTTAAAGGAACGGGTAGCACCCTAGGAAGCCCTGGTAGCCTAGTTGAGAATCACTGCCCTACCCATTGCCAGATTTCCTCAGGTCACAGACTTCAGTGTGACTCTTTGACTCTTTTTGGGTTATACGCTGATGCTGTGGTGCATTACAGAGAAGATTATAGCACATGTTGTAGAATTTGGAGGCAGGTTTCCTAGTAAAGTGCACAAACTATGGAAGCATGTAGTCCTTTACTCATTGCACCACAATTGAAATGCACCCATCTTTGTGGCAGAGAGCAACAGCCAACTGCTATGCAAGGAGGCTAACCTTACACAAAATGCCAGCATTTCATAACTCACTTTCTTTGTTTGCCCCCAGTTTAGCACACAAAGCTAAATGCACACAAGTCCCTGAATGCACTCCCAGATCAGACTCCCAGACATTCAACTGCCCCAAATTATAAGAACAAATAACTGTGACTGCAGAACAAAACTTGCAAAATTGTGCATGCTGAAAGGGAAGTTCATTACAGCCCACATGGCAATCAGATCTTTCAGGTCAATTCCAGGTGGTCTAGGACCAGGGTTACCAAAATTACTAAATTAAGGGCATCTAGGGTTGGTGCACAGAAGAACTGGTAAGAGAGTGCTCTTGATTGCTTGACCTCTGATCCCTGGCACCAGCCAGGATGACATGCCTCTGTGATTTGGCAGACAGCAGTATCTACTGACTCCAGTGTACTTTTTTTACAAAGCATGTAGTAAACTTGTGGAACTCATTGCCACAGGAGGTGGTAGAGGCAGGGAGCATAGCCATGTTGAAAAAAAGAGCCTAGACAAATTCATGGTTTATAGATCTAATAATAGGTATTGAACAGAATAGTGGGATATGTTTCTTCAGGTGCCTCTAATCCAATGAGAGTGGATGCCAAGGAAGGTAATGAATAGAGCGTAGATCATTCTAGATGTATCCAATGTAGTGCTCTCCCTCTATAGCATCCAATTCTGCCACTGAGAGAGGGGCTACTGGGCTAGATGGACCATTGATCTGACCCAGTATGACACTTCTTATGTTCTTATATCTCCTGTTGTAGCTGTTAGTAAAGCTTACACTTTCTATGCATAGGATCTTGAAGCACTTTACAAATAGTAATTAAGCCTCTCAGTCACCCTAGGAAGTAATTAATCACCATTTTACAAATAATAAAGTAAGACAGAAGTTATGTGTATTATCCAAGGTTATACAAATGTAGAACTAGGTTTGTTTACAGCACAGTACTTCTGGCTCTCTGCCCTCTTCACTGCCTTCCTAATACAAAGGAAAAAAAAGAGGAGTCTGCATGGACATTAGAAATAAATAGACAGTACATGAAATATGGGGTCAGGGGGACTGGTCCTACAATTCTGCAAGTGGATGTTTCATTAAAGAGATACAGTGGTCATTTGGACCATTTTGCCACCTGCGAGGGCAGCAGAAGGGTGCTGGGAGGATTTGGAACATGATGGGCTGGCTGCTCCCATGCCCTGCCTATGCTGCAATAGAAAAGGAAGCCAAAGCTGGCTCCAAGCAGCTTGATAGTGACATGAGCACCCGCTTTTAGATGAGCAGCAGTTCAGTCTTATCATTTCCAGCCGTTACAGAGGCAGGCTGGCACAGCGTGCTCTGAATCTGTGACAAGACGAAACATAGGAGAGAAGCAGAGAAGTGGGGATGCACAGAGTGAAAGCAAGAGCCATGGAGGGGATAAAGAAATAGATACAGAGACAGAGAAGAAAGAGAAGCTGGAATGGTTGAACCTGGGAAAGGGAGTAAACTATTGATGGGGGAGGAGGCAGGGAGAGAAAGAAATCAAGAAAGAGGCAAGACAAAAAAAAAAGATACAGACAAGATGAAAAGTCACAAGAAACAAAAAGACTGGGAAAAGAAGCAAGAGATGACACTAAAAAAGGGACACAGGAACCAAACACATGATTTCATTGTTATTATATGCATTGCTGCCCAAAGTGTACTAAATACTTTCCAGACATGCAGGAGAAGATAGTCCCTGAGCATATAATCTAAAACAAAACAGATGAAGAACGTTAGATTGGTGATAAAGAACCAAAATGCTTTACATGCTTTGTTATCTTTATTCAGTTTTTCTCTTCTTTACAGAATCTCCTTTCTGAACCCTACTGCTCACTTGCCCCTTGGTCCTCATCTTTTACCATGGTTCCTTCTTTTAAAACAAGCCAAGCCATCACTCCCTTTCTAACTCCTAACCAACAAGACAGTAAATTTCAATCTCACCTGGGACCAACAGTCATACTGCAGAGTCAACGGGAATGGGCAGAACACTGTGATGTCACAAGAGGAGACTTCCTACTCTATGAAAGTGTATTCTCCCTGTTCACCCTTTTTCTGCAGCTCAATGAAATTTAGAATTTCTATCCCTGATAGTTCAAGATTCATTTTAGTCCCAAAGCAAGACAAAAAACTGAAACACTTGATTTTTCCCCCCTAATGCAAGGGTCTGGAATATTTCAATTAAAAAGAAAAGAAACATGTTTCTACATTTTGAATCAGCATGAATTCCCACTTACTTGAACCCAAAATGGTTCATTTCAGTTTGTTGAACTGACCCTATATGCATCATATATGTTTGAATATTTCAAACATATTCACCATAACACTGCATTTGGACAGAGTGCAGAATGCCTTATGGAAGTTGGAGTTTGAGAGCCTGATGCCCCCTTTCTTCTGTGTAGAAACAGTTCTCTGGCTTGGCTACATTTCCCGTGATGCACCCAGACTCATGTGACTCCTATACAGCCTCCAGGGAAGTCCATGTTGCATGGGCATGCAACATACTACATGGAAGAGAAAGTCCTCCAAGAAACAAAATAGTCTTATTTGATTTTTCCCAATGAATGACTGAAATGTTCAATTTTTGCAGAAACTCAATTTTTTGTTCTTGTCAGAAATTCAATCTGACCGAAGATTTTTCAATGAGCTCTAATTGCAAGATATCTAACCTCCGGTGTTGGGACAAGCCCATCTCCTTGGTTGCTTTCTATCTATGCCTTGGTTGGTCTCATATGGCTGGCTTCAAAGGGTGTTGGGTCTATCTTGATTCTGCTATTACTTCACATGCCTCTTGATTTCTATGCATCAGTTCTATTATGTAAGTATTTTCATAAACATCTGTGAATTTTTAGTTATTGATGTTGCCAAACTCTCTTTCTTCAAATACCAGCACTCCTTGCACCATGAACAATGGAGGATTAAGCAAAAATGCTAGGATTCTTGGGCTTTAAGTTTTGCAGTTTGGAAGGGGTCCAGTCACAGCAGTGAGTCAGGAAACAACACGAATTGCAAGGCCTAGTGGGCCCCAGACACAGCAATGAGTCAGAGAGCAGACGGAACTGCAGAACACAGCTGACTGCTGCCAGCTAGAACCCAGGAAGCGGGAGACACCTCATGGACCTAGGAAGAGCTATCTCCAACTCAAGTCATAGCACAATGTGATCCAAGGAGAGCGCAGAGGTTTCTGAGTCAGCTGGCACATATGGCATGTTGGGTGGGGCACCAGGGTGACTCTTTTGGAACAAGGGGAGCATTTGTTGTTTGCATCCAACACAGTAGTTTTAATTGCCCTCTGAGATGTGTATATTTGGATTTGTGGAGGAATGAGAAAATGGTGGTTTCACAGTGTAACTTTGATATGAAGGAGCTAATTCAAAGAATGTAAGAGAGGTTTAAAAAATGGAATAATTAGTATCTTTTCCTTTGGGCAGCAATGACACAAATGTTACTTTGCCACCAATCCTAAAAATGGAGCTAGAAAATAATACGGGGCAGGTCTATATGAGATGCTATGTCACCATAGCTTGTCACTATGGTGATGTAGCATCAGCGGACACTAACTGTGATGTTGCCACTACTGTGCAGTAGGGTCAAAAATGACCTGTGCACCACCAGAACTGTGCAGTACCAGCGCGTACTGCACAGTCATTTAGTACTTGCTAAAGCAAGTTTCTAACTCAAGTACTTGCTAAAGCAAGTACTAAATGACTGCTCTGTACCAAGTGCACAGTGGGATGCATGTGTAGATGTGCCCACTGTGGAAGAAATCCTCAGTGCTCTGAGGTCAGTAGAGCTATCCTAATGCACACACCAGCTGAGGATCTGGCCTTGGATCACATACACAGGGGAACAAGGACACAGCACCACTTTTTGACAAGGTGCAGTGTAAAAGGTCTTCCACCACCAAGAGCTAGCTCTGGTGGCCTGTGCAGAGGAGTACCCAGTCAATAGCTCTCATCCAGAGTTGGATGTTATTGTTTGGAGCAGGGAATATCGATTTTTGTGACCTTGGTGCATCCTTGATCCTTTCAACAAGATGCATGTGTGCTCTGATGTTTAAAATAGTTCCAAATAAATGTAGACGTCACCTTTAGCTCTGGAGCACCTGAGAAAGCCTAGCATTCACCTATCAGCTCTGATGTCATTCTAGCATCAGCATGTATTGATACTGCAGCACACTAAGGGATCCACAATAACGAACATGCCCATTCAGTTCATTACCCAACTAAATGCAGGCTTGGAATATTGATGAGTCGTGGAAACTAACATGCATCCTAATTAATGAACAGCATGACAAACTACAACGGGTTGTCATGTAACTATCACTAAGGAGAAAGAGACAAAACCCTCCCAGCTTCTGCTTCTCACCTTTGACTTGAAGTCTGTGGGATGACTTACATGAGTAGCCTACATTTTATACAGCAGAAGCAAACCTCAACACTGATTCAGACCAATAAACTCCCCCCACACCCCAAAATAAATCCTAAAATTTAAAACACAGCTTTAAAAAATCACATGAAAGCCTTGGCTTCAACATTTAGTGCCTCACTTCCCCAGAAAATACATGGCTGTGGTCAAAATATGTGCTTAACCACCCCATTTTGTCACAGTGCTGCAGCCTGCACAGAGCTGAATTGATCTCTTTTGAAGCCAAGGGGGTTTTCCCAATGACTTCAACAGCAGTAGGCCTGAGCCCAGGGCATTTAAAATCATTGCCTTCTCCGCAAAGAGCCCATTAGGAAGTCCAATGGGGAGGATGGGAAATAAAATTTCATACTTTCTGTCTTTACTCTGTTATTTTGATTATGGTAATTTGTTAAGGAGAATAAACTGAGCTTTTGTAGGTCCATCATGTGAGATGTTTCTTCAGAGGTGACTCTCCCCCAGCTGAAAACAGTGCCCTCAGAGATTTAAGAGAGCCAAATAGTATAAGCACAGCTTTTTTAAGGACTGTAGTTTGATTCCTGGCACTGCTGTCTGGATGAGAATTCACAACAATGGAGAACTGCTGGTTGCCAAATCTCAACACAGCAGACAAGACTAGGTTCAGCCCTGCTAAATGCAGACTCTGTAGGACCCTCCATTTTGTGAGGGACTTAGCAGGGCCTGGCAACTGGAAGTCACGCTCTTGTCTTGGTATCACCCTTGTCTTCACTCTTTCTTGTCCCCTCCTGTTCCCAGTAGATTTGGAATCCTTTACAATGAAGAAATGAAACATGCAATACTTACTTTTCTATGCAGGCTTTTAGAATACCCCAGTGCCAGCTTGGGGGACATTGTCATTTATTTTTTAATCTTTGCTATTACCTACTCCAAAATATTTTAACAATAGTAGTGAACATTTCAGTGAAGGTGGCACAAGCTGATGACCTGTGCACAGGCCTGAGAATTTCCTCCTGACTCTGAAAATGACTCTGTTTATGCTCTTAGCCAAATTGTTCACAGCCAGATTGACCCCTCTATAGAAACAGGGCAAAATCCTGTGGATATCAAGATCTAGCCTAGGATAAGATGAAAACAGTTCCTAGATTGCTCTAGAACAGGGGTGGTATGAAGATGATAAAACCACTACAGCTTTCCTCAGTCCTGCATGCAATGTGAGCACATCTACACATGCCGATTTAAGGCACTTTAGCCCAATTTAAGGTGCATTAAAATCGCCTTAATGCACATTAAGCCAATGCGCATTAAATTTAAGTGTATCTAAATGCATGTGTAGACACGCCCTATGTTTTCTTACTCAGGATATGTCTACACTGCAGACTGCAGACTGCAGTGTACTACAGATACTTGAGCTAGCTGAAATGGAGCTGGTCAAGCCTGGTACTCTGCATGAGCTAATTTATTCTGCTGAGAATCAGTGTAAAGTAGCCCAGGCTCACGATCCAGGCTGATGATCTAACTAGTTTAAAGCTATCAGAGATAAGCCTGCCATACTAGCTAGCGTAGGGGCACCCTGTGTCCTTATTTTCGGTTTTTTTCTCATTCTCTTAATATAAAATAAAAACTATTGAGGTTAAAAAGGATTAGATTGCTTTCTATATATGGAAAAATATAAATGTCCCTAGCAATAAGACAGCAAATACAACATTATTCAAGAGACAAAGACAGACATATTCTTAGAAAAGGTTAAATCTAATTTTGCAGCTCAGGTTTAAAAACCTCTTCTTTTTTTAAAAAAAGGGCATCCCTTTTTAAAAATCAATTAGTTGATCAATCTGACAAACCCTTTTTTGGCTTCTTTTCAGTGCCAGAGTGCCACAAAGGGCCATAAGATAAATAAGAATCAAGTTCTGAAGATTTTAAACCCTTGCATGGCTCTCTAAGACTGTGCTTAACTCTAACAGTTAAAAACTGAATGCCAATGGTCTACATACTTGATACATATCATGCAAAACTAAATATAGCAAGGCTCAAGAACACTCTTTGCATAATGTACATATGTATTTCATTTATTTTTATAGAAATTCTGTTTAAGCATATGGAAAGGAAGGAGTGATAACACTGCCTAGATGCAGATATAATGTGGTCAGGCAATGTGCAAGCTTCCTCACACAGCTTGAGGAATGAGCTTCACTTCTAAGTTGCTGTCTGAATGAGTCCTGGACAATTCCTTAACAGAGATAATCAAGTAAACTGGGCAGAATGATTCTGTGACATGGGCATTCATACCATAGATGCCGACTCCATGGGTGCTCTGGGGCTCAAGCACCCAGCAAAAAAAATAAGCAGTTGATCAGTACCCATGGAGCCACGCTTGCAGTTGTTAAAAAACAAAAATGTGCTTTACTGGAAGAAGCAGCACGTTACTTCAAGCTGGAGCTGCAGCATCTGTAAGGATCAGGTGCTACAGCAGGCCTTTTTGGTGCTTTTAGCTAAAGCTGATGCAATCAGTTATTAGATAAAAGTGCCAAAAAAGCTCCACTACAGCGCCTGATCTTTACAGACGCTGCAGAGCCAGGTTGAAGTAATGCACTGCCTCTTCTGGGCATGCATGGGGCTTGGCGCACTGAGTAAAAGAAAGAGGCCATTTTTTTTGTTTTTTCTTACATCTGCAAGCACCCACCAGCAAAAAAATATAAAAAAAATTGGTGCCTGTGATTCGTGCACTAGGGGTGATAGAATACCTCTAGACCCATATGACATGGGCCATACAGTAGAGAATCATACATACTCACTTCTGTGACAGTATGTTTCAAACCCAATATTTCAGAGGTTTGAAACAAAGGCTGGTGATAGGAATGTAACTCCCTATTTTGATACCTAGATCAATGTATTTAGCTTGAAATTTGTGGCTTAATGCATCTGTGTTCTGTCCCACCTATGGCTGGATCTAGGATTGTGAAAAGAAGGTGCAGATGGTGTGGTGCATTATCACATATATAATACAACCCGCATTTTTCTCCAGGTTTAAACAAATGCAAAACTGTGCTAATATACTAGGGACCTAGGAGAGAGGTTCATTAACACCTGTGGAATGAAGAGTTTAGAAGGAATCAAGTAGATTATGAGCCACAAAGTCAAGTGTTTTCTCCATTGCCACCTGAATAGAAATGTTGCTGCCACTGCCAGGCAGTTTGCTTTAAACTTTGGGTGGCAGAGGAAACAAAGGGGAAAGGAGGGCGGGGGTGTGACTGCACCACAGCACCCCCTCTTGACTCTCCCACCTAAAGACGTTTCTAAAGATACTATGCAATCACTGAATCAAATAACAAAGAGCAAATCTCTCATTCAGTCTTATCTAAAAGAGGATGATGAGAATGCACCAAGGGTGCTGACCATGAATGCTGCATGTCCGCGCATCGCCAATGGTGCTGAGCACTTGCAAATACTCAGAAAAAAACCCTGTGCTTTGTTCACCTAAGTTCATGTGCATTGGGTTGGTTGTTTTCTAATTAGTTCTGATTTTATACCACTTCAACACAGTTAACTGACCAACTCCTGGTTTTCACTAATATGATGGGTGCTGTAGCAGTCAAAGGGGGCGTTATGTGTGACTGATTGTTATATTGTTTACTCAAGCTGATTGTTATACTCTTTATTTCAGAAGGCTCACAAGCAAGTTAGGTATTTTATAAAAATGGGGTCCTGTATAGGAGTTAAGAATCTGATCTTGCAGGCACTTAGGTCCCCATTCAGGAATGCTCTTGAGCCCATGCGAGTTCACTTCTATTCAGCAAAGCACTTATGCATGCCTTTAACTATAAGCATATGTTTAAGCTTCATACATTAATAGGGAGGATCTGAAGCAGGACTTTGGGTGCAGGCTACCATGACACTGATTTCAATTACAAAAGCAAGGCATATGCCCATGGTGGCCCAACTTCCTAACCCTTCTAGGTGCAAACCAAAATCTTGACACAGCTGAGAGATGCAGGACAAACTTTTTAGACACATGCACAGCACAGAGTCAGTGATCGGCACACAGAACTGCCAGCTCAAGAATGTGTTGTTGGATGGCTGTTTTCAGAAGCTGCATTTAAATTGCTCAGGGGCCATGCGTGATTCATAAATCACAGGTTCCCCTAGTCCATACCCAATGACCTAACAAGTCAAGATGACAGTCAGGGCAAATCCTGCGGGAGAGTGGGGAGGGTGGGAGGGCATGCATTGCAGAGAATGGGGGGAAGGTTCTGAGAGCAGAGGGAGGCACAACTGGCAGGGGGTCCTGAGAGCCAGTGTGGGGACGTGTGGGTCTGCGAGTGGGGCAGGGAGTGGTGGAGGCAGCAGCCTTACCCACTGGGCACTTCTAAATAGTATCAGCTGAGCTGCTGCCACCACATGTCCTCTGCCCACCCCAGCCTTGTTGCTCCTAAAACTACAGCAGCGGGGGACTGTTGTGGAGCTCCCAACATGGCAATGCTATGGGAGTGCAGACTCTGTAGAAGAGGGTGGTGATGCTGGTGCCTCTCTTAACTTGGTGTTTGGGTCAGGTGCCCTTCTTGCCTACTCTAGTTATGCTACTGCATAGGCTTAAGTGTCTACAGGATCAAAGTATAAATGATGGGTTTGACTGACAAGCAAAGATGTAAATTATGATCAGGGAGGGAGAGATGAGGAATGAGTTTACAGGAATATCAGTCGGTGCTTGCTGAGTTCAAACAGATGCTGGGAGACCTCCTTAGAAGATGTGGTTCTTACTAAAATTTTATTTGTAGCAAATTGTGGGAGTGATATGAATGAGACGGGAAGGAGACCTGACATATTTTGGAGGTGTTTGAATAGGGGAAAAAAAGAGACTTAGAAGTGAGGAAAAAGGCAGCTGAAGCAGCCTAACAGAATTTTCTCTGTCTTTTACTCTTTTTCATATATCAAAGGCCAATTTTTGCATCTCATTTGCACTGCTGAGTAAATATGTGCTTTAATATGGATATAGGCAGCTGTAACTGAGAGCAGAATTTGAACCTGTCTCCTAATCTGGCCGCTGACCCAGACAAGCAGTTCAGCAGTCAGTGTGTGAATAGTTCCAATGAGTAGTCAATAAGACTGCTCCTGAGCTGAAGGTTAAGCACAGGATTAAGTATTTTGCTGCATTGCAGCCCTACAGTGCACAAAAGTAAATGTCAAGGATGGTCGCTAACCCCTTGCCATTTCTGCTTGAAATTTTGCAAGTATGAAATCCAAACTGAAAGATAGCCTTCCACATGATCATACTGTTTCAAAGGAAAAAAAATACTCATATTTTTCAGGAAAAAACCCCCACACAATGAAGGGTGAAAAATTTTGAGCAAAATTGCACTGAAAATATTCTTTACTTTCACAGAGCTCTACCTCATCCATTTGATATTTCCAGGGTCTAGGAATTAGACCAGAGGTATTTGCATAAGAATCTATGATTCACTGGCTTGTAGACTATATATGAGCAGAGGACTGGATTTAAATTAATTCTATTAATTTTGGGGGAAATAACAAAACAGAAAAGTATGCAATGGTTTATTTGCCCAAAAAGATTTGAAATGTCTTTTATTTTTAGAATACTCTGCAAATGTTCTTCATACAAACACACACGCACACATACACACACACACACATATATAAATCAACTTTGGTATATTACTCACTGTGATAACATACTTTAAAAAGGCTCTGACATTTACTTTTTTGTGAATGTTTTTTTCACTTTTTAAGAAATAATTTTATATCTATGTATCATGCAAGTGTTTTACAGGGCCACATTCTCATCCCCATACTCATGTTGAGTAGCAGAGCTATTTCTGCAAGTTCTTTCCTGAGTGCTGTGCTGAATAGCCATGGGTATTTTAAAATAAGCAAGTGCTAAAAAGAGTTGCTGAATTGGGGCCTTTGCCACTAGTCAGCAGAGTGTGGTTCATGTCCAAGTGAATTTAAAGGTATACCATCAATGTAAATTGGAGTAGCTCCACTGACTGTAATGGAGAGATGACAGCTTAAGCTGAGAATTTGGCCCTTTTTTACTGCAGCAACATGTCTTTATTTGCAATTTAATCCAATAGGAATCTCTTGATAATTATAAAAGGGCCATAAAAGTCAAACAAAATGAATTTCTTACTTTGAAATGAGATCTTTATGCAGGCAACATTTTATTAATTTTGGGTTTAATTTACCAGATGCAAATAGAATGTGAGCATTTTTAATGATTAGTGGTATGTCTGCCCATAAACAGGGCACCTATACACATTTATTTTTTGGACAATGTAAAACTGATTAGGCTTGCACAACCCACTGCTTCCAAATACAGATTTGGTCCTTGGAATTGTCAGGGCAACCTTACAGACTCCCATTCACGTCATGGATAATTTACCTAGTCCAGCATTCCTTGCAGCACACTCATCACACCCAGTGGAGTCAGAGCCGATGACATTGACTATAGGTCAACAGGGAGTTTGGGAGCACAAGGAATTCAACATCGGGCTCATTGTTGGTAGAGTTTTTTTACATCTTGCCTTCATGTCCCTAGCACGACTCTCATTTTTGCTGGTAATGAATCAGATGATGACTACTGTGGACCTCCTCAATGCAAAGCTATCTCTTATAAAGTCATCAAAGCCAGGAGTGAAGCCAAGAATTCCTTAGGCTGGATCTCATCCCATGGTGCCTAGTGAGCAAGGATGAACATTACATATATGCTGAAAATTGAAACATAAGCCAATACTTATTTCTGCTGCTTGGAAGGCTGCAGGCAGTAAATTCTCTATTAGGTCCAAATACCAGCTCTAGCACATGGTCTTAGATACAGGCCATTGGAAGCAAGCAAGGAGACCTTTTTCTTTTCCAGCTCTGGAGTGTCAGTGAAGTGGTAAATAGAATCTAAATGTGGGGATAGTCTGATACAGGGACTTGGTTCTAGCCCATCTGATTTGAGGTCTGACACATAAAACTCAGAAAACACCTTAGGATATGAGGTTGTTTGTATAAGCAGAATGATTGTTTTTTAATGGCATCTTTGCCTGTGTTTGTGGGTTGCCCTGTTTATATTCAGGTCTGTGAATTTTCTTTTTGTGCTAAGCAGAAGGTATTGAATGCCAGAGGAAATGAAGAGGAACTATTTTACACACAAGTTGTATTCTCCGTACATAAAGAAGGATCCTGCAGTGCCACCATTGGCTTTTATAGAGCTGCAATGAGAGGTTGATAGGACAAAGAGGCAAAGGTAATTGAAAACAGACATTGATTTTGTAAAGTACAATTCACCAGGGAATTGCTCTTCTCCCTAAGGAAATATTGTATACCAGCTTTGTGTGTTCAAGGGACATCCCTGATGTGTTTCCTTGGATTTTAATTTAGTTCAGGTTGTCATGTCACACACTGCTATGAGCTGCCATTGGTGGATTATATGAACCACTGACTCACAGGAATAGCTTTGTTCATTATAAATATTATATATTTATGAAGATTAATGAAGGTGCAACCAGTAAGAAGCACAGTTAGATAATGAAAGCAGAGCGGTGATGCCCTTTCTCCACAGGACAGCAGACCCAGAGTAGCTGGATTTGATACATGAGGAACTATTACTCTTGGCTGTTGGCTTCCACTGGAGTTCCAGCACAAGACTCCAGTGTGTGCGGAGAAAGCTAACAGCGTCCGTGTTTTCTGCATGCTTTGACTATTAATTCTTTCTGCTCGGGGGAAAAAAAAAAAGAACCCTTACATTTTCTGTGGCACCTCAAGCTGGGGGGAAAGGCCAAGATAAATGGATACTTTCAAGGTCATTAGCTTGTCAAGTTCACTGTTTGCATCACTCTGCCAGAGTTCTGCTTGGAGAGGTTATAAATGTTTTTCTGCTGGAGCAGGGAGCTCATTGTTGGATTTTGGATCCTGTGCTTGGCTGACAATGAAGAATCAGAATTCTGGTGGAGCGTAGCCCTCTTTTTCTTTTGTGTATCTATTTCCAACATAAAACACAATGGATTTGATATATGATTGAAGAAATTGAAATGCTTCACCAACATGGGTACCAGGCTCAGAATACCTGTGGAGAAGCAGACCTTCCTGGCACTTCACCAAAAAATGTCAAGGTCAAATGTTGTTCAGTATCCAGAGAAATTACCTGAGAGCTGGACCAACCAGGGGCTCATCAGCGTTCAGTACCACAGCCACCTGGAGTGGGGAGGGGGAGAGGAGGAGGGAAGAGAGCAAGAGAGAAAGAGAATCAGAAACCTGAAGAGTGTGTCAAGGGAAAAAAATTGCCTCTTCCCTCTGCTATGGATTTCAGTGTTCTCTTTCTCTTAGTCCACCCTAAGTCAAGCCCCTGGAAAGATATGTGCTTTGCAGATGGATCAGCAGCCATACATAGGCAGCTGAGCCAGTGTGGTGGCACACAGGTGTTTTCTCCTTGTGTTCTCTCCCTGACCAGCCAACAACCAAAGCTTTTGTGTTTGTTTGAACAAGTGAGAACTCCCCCTCCTAGTTATTTCCTGCACTTCTCACTGCTCCCTACTTCAAAGTTACTCTCTGAAGGACTTAAAGGAGCAGATGTGCAAGCTGTGATGGTTGCTAAATTCAGCTTTTAACACTATCTCACCATGCAGATTTCTTCCAGTGTCCCCTAGTGACACTGATGGTCAAAAGTAGTATTGGATAGGCAAAAAATAATGTCATTAAATGTCCCCACAACCAACCTTTCAGTTCTCAGCCTTCATTGGCATTTATCTGTCTAATCTCTCTGGCTAACAGCACATGTCATCATATCTAGGATCGTCAAGGCCTTCCTTCAAATGAAATATTTACCTGTACATCTGGAGAGAGGCTGAGTTTGCTTTGCTAATGCTGTCCTACCCTTGATTGAGAGGATATTAAAAGGAACCACGGTTCCAATTCATTCAGCTCTGCTGTGGATAGACTAACAGTTTGGGATCAATGCCACAATGTGAAATGGAAAGGAAATTCTAAATATGAGATGCTCAGTCAGTCTAGCCATCTCATATCAATAGAGGAAAGACATCGATAAACCTGCTTCACCTGAGCTGAAGGCATAAATTGATCTTTGAAGAAACTGAGCCTGATTTTTCAGTTCCATTTAGGTTGAAAGTGATATTTATTGCTAGAGTCCTTTAGCAGTAGCCAGTGCAGTGATCAAAAATTGGATAACTGTATTAAAAATGGCTGGTTTGGCAAGGATGTCTGAGAATGTAAGTTATTTCTTGATAGTCAGGTTATAGTGCTTCCTCATATTTCTCTTAAGCGCCTCAATTTTCCAGTGGTGGTTCATAGTTGGTCATGTGGGTGAGGTATTTAGCTCTCTTCTTATACCAGAAGTCCCTCTTTCCAAGGCAAAAACCAGGGTCCAACCAAATAAAACATTTCTCTTTGCCCCTTGACAACTGGGGTTTCACATGCTCTTTTCTCTCACTCACTACAGGAATTTCTACTCACCACTTCTAGGTGGAAAAGATGAGATGTAAGGAAACCTTGGTTTCATTGAGAGAAGAAGCTGTTACCTCCAACATCCCATTATTCCCTAGACAATTCCCCAAGCCCTATCTCGATTGCTTTGGTGGTGTTTAGGTGTCCTACTTTGCCTCCGCCATAGATTCCTGTTCTTAGGTCCCTCTCAGCTGAGAATTTAATACAGGTCCTCTTCAGATCTTGTGTCTGTTTCTCATTTATCAGCCTACTCACTGTCTGCTACTCACTCCAGTGATGTCTCCAGTCCACAATGAGAAAATAGCATTATTTTTTTCTTATTTACACTCTTCTCTTCCTGTAAGCATTCAAAGCCAGGCACTAGTCAGACCAGGGACTAAGATCCTACTGAAGGGCCTAACTCATACAGAGGTGTTCAAAGAGATCCTCCTGCAGAAGTTTCAGTCTATGTTAGGATCTATTGATTTATTAGATTTATAAGCTACCCTTCCCACCAAAGGCTGGTGGAATATTAAAATAAGATATAAAATAAAAACTGCCCAAACACTGTCCCAGCTTAGCCTTGCTTGCTCAAATAGCAAGGACGTAAAGTGCTTCTGAAAGAAAACAATAAAATAGATCCTGCAATAATAAAATCTGGATGAAGACAGAATGTGAACTGCCACTGCAGTCTCTTTTAGAGGTATTTTTAAATAGTACACAAAAGTGATGAGAGCAAATGTTAGATTGTGGCCAGAGGACAAAAATGGGTCAGATATTATGTTAGACTTTCTAACAGCCATGTGGTCCCTGGTGTTCTACATATCTCAGCCTGTAGAAGAATACCTTCAAATCCAGCACTCCAGTTATCAAAAACCTCTGGGATAATTTCTTCTCTGAAATCCCATTGAAGCTGCACTGATGCAACTAAGAGGAAAATCTGAAGAAAAACTCTTTGTGTCTTGAACATATCTTGTTTACAAAAACTCTGTGATATCCAATTCTGAAGTAGATAAACATTCAACTTAGATTAAGATATGATCAACTGGATGTGCATACAGATCTTGTCAAGGGGGAATGAAGTCTGATTGAATGAGTGGGAATGAATGCTGTGTTTGTAGTTTCTAGGTGTACGTACAGCCCCTACATTTAGATGGACCTAACTAGGGTTAGTTCGATCTAAATGCCCATCTGTGCAGACATTTGGAAGGGTTATATTGGGCAGGAAATGCCAGTTCCATCTTAGTTTACCTGAGGAACTAATTTATATTGGGAATGCAATACCTGGCGGGTTAACCTAATCTATCAGACACCTGCATGCATTCAGAGTGCAGTCCTGAAGCGGAGAAAGCCCAGCCTCTTGCTTCAGTGCCAGGACTTTGCTCTTCCTACCCCCTGACTCTGACTGGGCTATTTTTAGCCCCCTTACATCCCTCATCCCTGGAAGTGCAAGACCTGTACAGACCTGCTCCCCCTCCCAATCATGCCAAACCCCCTCAGGCAGGCCGACCCCCCTGCAGACCTGCTAGCCCCACCTGTCCTGCCTGCCTCTCTCCCCACCATGAGTTACTTACATCAGGTTTCTCACACTGCTCCTGGCACCAGCGAACAGTTATACATGCCGCTCCTGGTCTATGATCACATGACTTGCTATAAGCCATGTGAACACAGACCAGGTGCGGGGAATAGCTGTACACATACTATATTGCTTTAAGTTGGTATTAGGACGGTGACAGACAAACAATTATATTTTTGCGGGGAGAGGTATACTTATTGCTTGTGAGTATATGTCAGCTGATCCACTGTAACTGCTTCATCTGTCCATGTGTAACCTACAAGTAAATTGTGGTAATTTAACGCTGTTTCCTACATGGGTAAACTGCACTGGTTTAAATTCTACTTCCAGCAAGATAGGACAGGGCATATGGAAGAGTTACAGTAGATTCAGCTGAACCAGAGTGTCTTCCCCTTTTTAATATGGTCTAATTGTGCATCTGTCCATGCCCTTAGAAACATACTGGAAATTCCAAGGCCATCTATTTAGCATAGGTATCATGGTTGCTAATGGCAAAAAGAAAGAAAAAGGTATATTAGGACCAAATTATGGAACCAAGGAACAGAAGGTAAAAAAGGGAAGAGGCTCAGATGTAATTCACTGGCATGGCGTGTTTGATATCTTCATCTAATGACTGGACCCCAGCACCTTTCATAGCCTACTACTTACTTGCATCTAAAAGATGGCTTTAGGGCGGTATGGCACCCAGTGCGGAGGTGTGGCTTACATATAGTAGAAGAGTACCAGGGTGTGGGATGTCTAGTAGATGTATGAATAATTCCTTATTTAACACCATCTTGTCAACCAGCTTTATGCTCGTTTGAGGGCCAAACTATCAATGGATGAATAGCTTGGACATAGTAGTTCCTTGAACAATTAGTTTAGCCTTGCCCTAGTAGATTCAATCTGGCTATCAATAAAGTAGTTTTCTATAATGTGAGTTCCATTTCAAGCAGTAATGCCTCACATATACCTGTTCATCTTGTTGCCTCTACTGGAAAATAACAACTTTAATCAAATGGCAAGGTATTGAAAATGAATGTTCCCATTTTCTTTGTACATGAACAAAATACATATCTCTCTGCCTGTCCATTCATGCTAGACGTTAAAAGTTTTTTAAAACTGTAACTGTAATAGCATGTGAGTCATCAAGAAGAGAAAAGATATCAAATACATAATCAGGAGGCCCCTCCCAGATTCACAGTGGAAGTGGGCTGTGATGTGTCTCCTTGAATTTTGCAGATTTCTCCATGACCCCCACCTGCCACTGATTGGTGGAGAGGCCCCACTTGTAGCTCGCTCCCAAACATCAGGGAAGCTAAAACCATGGTTTTAAACTTGATGGCATTTTTCTCTCTCCACTGATTAGCAGGAAGCAGGGCCCCTTAGCCAATCAGTGGTGACGAGACAAGTGGTAACAGTGCCAAGTTTAAAACCAGAGTTTTCACTTCCCTGCTGATCATGAGTGAGCTGCAAGCGGGGCCCTTCCACTGAAATTAAAGGAGCTGCAGCACAGCCCACTTCTGCTGTGAATCTGGTAATGTCCTAATAATCAGTCATCTAGGCAATGCACCAGAAATTCAAAGCCTCTAAGGCAATGGTTTTCAACCTTTTTTCATTTGAAGACCCCAAAAAATTATGAATGGAGATGCAGACTCCTTTGGAAACTCTGAATGGGGTGTGGGCCCCTATGAATTGTAAGTGTGGGTATTCTCATATTTTTGATTGATCATAGTCATTTTTTGTAGATCCCTTAACATAGTCTGTGGACCCTCAGGGGCCCATGGACCATTGGTTGAAAACCATTGCTCTAGGTCTAGGAGATCATGCTACTGAAAGCAAAAATGAAGGGTAATGTCTCAACTCCAATGAAGTCAATGGCATAAATACCACTGACTCCAAAAGAGACAGGTTTTCATCCATAGTTTCCAAATTATGAAACCAATTGGAAAAGGAGAGCACTAGCAAATATGACACAACAGAAACACAAGAACTATAAGAGAGTAGTTAATATTTGCTATGGTGGAGTGTTCCATGACATACCTTGAGCACAGCAATAGCGCCACACAACAACAACGAGTTTATTTTTTTTAGGAATTCTGGCCCACATCAAAGATTATGTTCCCACTAATCTCAGATCCTGACTTGTAAGTATCCTCTAGGGAGTTCACATCACTGCAGCAATGAGAGAGAACAGCAACCCATAGAAACCAAGTAGGCCATAAGTCAGAACAAACTATCATGCCCAAAATAAGAGTTGTGCCAAATTTTCTTGTAACCGAATTTTACCAATTTTAATCCTTTAAATACAGTGATACAAACTATCCTGGCAAAGCAGCCAATTAGAAGTTCTGAAAATGTACCCACTATTCATCACGGCCCTCAAAAATGCAAAATAATCCTATTATCCGAATTGGTGGGCAAGATGGCAAATGAAAAGGACTGAAAAGCATTATGGCTCTATGACTATGCATCATAATTTAAATTAATATTTTGCTTCAACTTACCTAGTTTTGGTTTGAAAGAATGAAGATTTTTCTTTAAAGTAAGTGAAATATAGCAAATGTAAGCCTTTTCTCAGTTTTTAAAAGGTTTATAACCAGCTCTACTCTATCCCTTGTGTATTATTGCTTACCTGGTAAGAGCTCCGACTCCTGTAGAAGTCTGTGAGGGTGGAAGGCTTTCTGCCACCCTGAAAAGTGGCTGCATATTAGTGAATGATGACAAAGTGTATAGGGTCTTTAGGACTTAGCTTATCCTGAAAACCAACTCCAGGAAGTGGTGCTGAGCTCTGTGAGCTTGGCCTTTCATGGAATGGCACAAAAGCTGGATACTCTCCCCACTTCTGTGTGGGAACAGAAATTAAACTTTGTAAACTTGAACAAAAGACTAATCATTTGGGGGAAATAGCGAAGAACCAGAGACAATTAGTCCTCCACATGTTAAAACAGAATAATTAATAAGGGATAATAACCAATTAAAGAAGAGGATACAAAATCTGGAGCATGCTTGTAGATATTCCAGCCTGCAGCTAGTGAAGTGTCCTCTGCTCCTTTACCCTCCTCCCTGCATTTTGGATGTTCATTTAAAAAGCAAAAATATTCAAGCTAAATAGATTAGACTGAAATATTCAAAACATACAGGTATGTGGCTTGCTTCCCAGATGCTGTGGAAGTGTTTCCCTGTACACACACATTCCTAATCAGAAATGTCTGTATTGAAAGGCACTTCAGAGAAGTCTTGGAAGGGCCTGGCAATCATTTAACTCAATTAAAGTCTGTAGGAGAGTTTAACTTCACATTGTGAGACAAGCACAGGACAAGTAACTGATATAAAATGGAAAGGCTCTTTACTGGTGTCTTATAGCCGTGGTTGGATAAGATTCCTGTGCTGAGCAGATAGGATGGCGATTTGGTGTGAAGATTTTACCAAGCTGTAGTTCTTCTTGTTCCAAAAAGGTCAACAGCAGCCTGGAGATTGAGATTGCATCCCAGCAGGAAGTGTTTTCCTACTTAGAAGATTTTTATGCCCACTTCAGTATTTCTTTCACCATTCTTGACTCATGAGTCTTACTGATTTGAATCAAATCACAAATGCCCCACAGAAAAGGAGAAGGAGCAGGTCACAGATCCTTGATTCTGAAACACACATGGAACTGATGGAGAAAGGAAGAATTCTGACAGAGCATCTTACAAAATACAGCTAGGAGAAATATTCAGAATTTTGAAATTCCATTTTTTGTTGTCAAAAATTGTTTTTTTTTTAAAGTCATAAATATTTTCTTCTGCTGACCTAGCTTACAAATGTAAGGACAGGAGAACAAATGTACCCTGCTTTGGGAATAGAACTAAGTCACCCCAAAGGCAGGATGAGTGACTTGGGACTAGTGTGCAGGCTGGACTGGACCAGCATCCTGGATCCAGCACATGTCCTGGAGCAGCCAGAATGGGTGCTGTGTGCAGTGTGGTTCTGCTCCAGCAGCTCCAGGACTGTGCTGCATGGTCCCAGAGCTGCTGCTGTGGGGGCTGTGCTGCACAGTCTCAGAGTGCCAGAGAGGCTGCTATGTGCAGTGTGGCTGCTCTTGAACTGTGCTTCATGTGGTGCCCCATTTGCTGCTCCAGGACATGAGCTGGAGAAGGCACTGTGCCTCATATGCTGTCTCTGCACCACTCTGAAAACTGGCAGCACCAAGGGCTGGATGATGTGGGCTGGATCTGAGCTAAGTTAATAAACAGAGATAGGAGAGGCAAGGATTTTTGGGATGTCTTTTATTGGCCCGTCTATAACATGAAGTAGATTCACACAGTAGCCTATAAATATCAAATAAAACATCCTGTAGCGGAAAACCTGAAGAAGTCCTAAGATTTTTTTCAAACCTTTAGAGTTCTTTGAAAGCCACCAAGTTCCTTTCCCCCATGAAGCTGCTTTTTTAAATTCTTGCTCCACTTTTGCTATAGGGAACACAGACCTCACACCCTTACAGTTACAAGGAACTTCTTAATGTAAGACCAGAATTCTCAAAGGTCTGATTAATGGAGTTTTTTCCCTTCCTTTTATTTATATGGATCTATGTAAACTCAATCACCTTTCAATATACATTATATAAGTAGTGATTATTGCATCACTGGAAATTATGGAAACACTACTTCTCTCACAGCAGGACCATGAGTGTACACAAAGACACAGTATGGAGAAGATTAATATTAGTTTCTGCTTTCCCATTCCGAACCCCTGCTAACTGTAAATAATATTTTAGAAAAGATCTTGATAGATCATGATCTATTATGTTGCAGTGATGATGCTGGTTGTTATGTCTTTAGCACTGATTTATCATCCTCTGCAATGACACAAATCATAGATGGCTCATGACATGCCAGAATGTATGATCTCTTAGTTGTGGCAGTGATGAATTTTGTGCTTAGATCATAACATTTAGAAACCTGGGATGTGTAGCTAATCTTTTGCTTTCTACTTTTAAAATGTACCTAAACCCATGAACTCTTCTCTTTTGTTAACAATATGTCAAGCAGACCCTCTT
>NW_005842050.1:694564-698925 GCF_000455745.1 Alligator sinensis
GTTCAGTTTGGAGACGCCTCAAGTGGTTGTCTTGGACCTCTGCATTACTCATTTCTCTTGCACTGTCTCTCTCACTTTCTAACCCTTCTCCTACCTTCTAACCCCTCCTCCTGCATGCTGGTCCCTGGGACAGATTTTTAAATTCAGCTGCATATGTAATGAGTATGAAATGTTCCTCTCAGAGCTGGAGTAAGCTCAGGTGTTTGGGTATGGTAAGCCCATTTCGACACAACAAGCCCACACTCAAGCTGTGATCCCAAAAGAAGACTAAGCTTTTCAGGCCTGAGCTGATAGAAGCTGATGAGCTACTGCCATAGCAGCTTGGCTCTGATAAATAAATAACGTTCATATACCTTTACCTTGTGGAATCAAAGAGTTGTTGGTGTAAAAGAACAGGCATGGGGTATGACTCACTCCTTGCACGTTGATAGTGCCTTCATGATGACCAGACAAAGCATTATCCTCATAGAAAGTACAGAAATTACTGTTGGTGCAGAGCTGTTCTGGCTTCTGGGTCAGAGAAAAAGGTATTAATACCAACAGAGAAAGCAATGGGAGCCAAATTCTGTCTTTAGCACACACTATCAGAGAAAATGTCTGGGTGGAAGTCAAGATGCAGTTCAACCCATAGTAATCTGATGACAGGTTCAAACCTGAGAGGTGCTGAGTACCTTCACCTCCCACTAGAATAAATCTTGAGGCCCTTGTGTTAGTGGGAGTTGAAGATGCTCATTGCAGCACTACAGCCTGTAAGTCCTCAAGTGCCTAGGGGCAGATCCAGTGGTGCAGTTCCTTCCCCCCAACCCCCATTTGGCTCCTTCTCCACCCAAACTTTAAAACCAACTCCCTGGGTGAAACAGTGGTATTTCTATTCAGGCAGGGCTGAGAGAGTCAATTGGCTTTTGGCTTATTATCATCTCCCTGGTTCCTGCTAATCTCTCTTCACTCCACATGTGTTAAAGATCCCTCTATCCTTTTTCAATGGTCTTCAAGTTCCACTATTCAAATTATCCTTTCTTCTGCAATTTTGCTGTCTGTTGCCATTTCTGGTAATGTCTGTCTCCTATTTCACAGCCCTACAGACTGTTTTTAGCTCTAGCTGGAAACCTTAACTCAGGTGTAGTAATATTAACTCAGGTGCAGAAATGATAGATACTGAAGTACTGGAGGCACTGTCAAGATGTTTAAGAAGACTAGATTTTGTTTTATGAATCTGAATAAAAGATGTACATTTAACTATAATGACTATGGGACTAATGACACAATATCTTTTGATTGATGTGACTCTTTTTTGCCTAGTTTGTTGTGTTTTTTTAAACGTAACATATAATCTAGCAAATCAGTGTATATTCCAATAGTTATATTTATTTTTGCTTTGATCTGAAATTGTATAATATAGCCCTACCCCCTAGCATATTTGTAAACCCTCTAATTTATCTTTACCTGGAGAAAAATATGTGTTGTATTACATGTATTACAACACCATCTGCACCCCCTTTTTCAGAATCCTAGATCTGCCCATGCAAGTGCCCATTCCATAACAGCTTCATTCAAGTTGGTATTTAAAGAGATACTAAACCTAGCTGCAAAATACTAGCAATTTCATAAGATGTATCTTGCATTGATACAAGTAACCAGGCAGGGTGCAAGTAATAGCTCTGTCCTTTCCACTGCTCAGTGATTCTAAGTGCCACAGACTGTGTTCCTTAAATGGATGACTAGAGACTAGGGTCTCTAGTGGAAGAATGGCAGAGTTGGTGTGTGTCCAGCAGCCTGAACATAGATGCTTTGATTCTCTGTTGTGCTCAGTCACCACTGGGTGCAGCAGAAGAGGTGGGCTACAAAGAGCTGACTGTAGCACTCTGATTCCCAGGCTGGCATTCTGCCAGCCCTGGCCCTGGCTCCAGCTCAGGTCCCAGTGTAGTTAATAACAGCATGGAGTCTGTTTTTCTCGATACCAGCTGGTAATGGATCCTATTGGGCCACCCGCCTGCTGCAGAGCCAGACCACAGCAGTACTCCTGCCACACCCTGACATGCCTCCTGTGCCAGAACCAGGAGGGGAATTGGTGTTGGAGCCAACTGTGCTGGTTCTATAACAGCTAAAGGTTCCCCCATACATGGGAAATTCTCATCTGGGAAGGCCCAGCCAGTTTCCAACCCATTTACTCTGCTGAAATGGCAGAAATGGGCTTTAGTGGGCTGGAGAATCTGGCCCAGAATCACCTTTATCAATTACAATCTCTCCTCTACTGCAAGTGACTGCAAAGACAGCCCCTGATGTAAATGAACTCTGGCTGCTTGTCTTTACAGTCAAGCATTCAGCAATAGGAACGTTTAGTCATCCTGTTTTCTGTGTTCATCTTATGTTCTTTCATTTTGTATGTGCAGCAGGATGCCTTACTCAGTTCAGCTGTCGCTTGCATTGTTCCATTCTGTCTCCTTCCAAATCAAAGTCTAGAAATAATGTTAATTTTAATACAACTTTTGTTTGGTCAACTCAGAGCTTTATTGTATGCTTACAGCATGCTCTATTTTTTGTATGAATTCAGATAGAACAATGCTGTATGTACTTATCTTCATAGAAGCATAGAAAAACAGGGCTAGCGGGGGCCTTAGGAAGTCATCTAGTCCAGCCCCCTGCTCAGGACAAGATCTGCCCCATCTAAATTGTCCCAGACAAATGTTTGTCCAATTTGTACTTAAAAATGCCAAGTGGGGGGATATTCCACAATCTCCCTTTCTAATTTGTTCCAGTACTTAACCGTGCTTATGGACAGAGAGTTCTTTCTAATATCCAACCTAAATCTCCCTTTGTTGCAACTTCAGCCCATTATTTCTTGTCCTGTCCCCTGTGGAAACAGAAAAGTTGATCACCCTCCTCTTTATGATAACTCTTTTTGTATGTGAAGACTGTTATTAAATTCCACTCAGGTTTTTTTTCCTACAGAATGAATAGTCCCAGTTCTTCCAGTCTTGTATTTCTTCGAATTACTAGCCCAAGGCAATCTTTTAGTAGTGATAACTATGTTGCATCCAAAAAAACTATGTCAAAAGAACATTAAGTTACAAAGTCAAGCATTCATAAGTCAAGAGATTCCATAATCAAAAAATGGTTGAAAGATAAGAGCTGGCATTTTCTAGGGGATGCTTAGTGACTAATGAGGGATGCTTTGATTCTAACAAAGTTGAGAACTACTGATGGAGTGAGTGAAGCAGGGAACTATAGAAGGAGAAAGACTGGTCTTATGGTTAAGGCCATTGAGTCTTTGAGTGTTTGACTATACAACCTCATCATTCTTTTTGCACATATTTTTAAAAAGATTTCCTCAGGTTTTTAAACTTTACATTTGAAAAAATAAAAATAAAAGTAAATTAATTCGATGGAACTCCAGTGACCTTGCAATCAGCATGGGTTCATCAAAGGCAGGTCCTGCCTGACCAACCTGATTGCCTTTTATGACCAAGTAACTAAATCCTTGGATGATGGTGTCACCGTGGACGTAGTCTTTCTAGACTTTAAGAAGGCCTTTGACACTGTCTCTCACCCCATCCTCATCAATAAATTAAGCGACTGTGGCATTGATGCCTGCACAGTTGGACAAGTAAAAAATTGGCTGATGGGGTGCACCCAGAGTAGTGGTGGATGGGTTGTACTCAACCTGGCGAGATGTGAACAGTGAGGTACCCCAGGGCTCGGTCCTCAGGCCTGCACTGTTTAACATCTTCATCAGCAACTTGGACGAGGGGGTGGAAAGCACGCTGTCCAAATTTGCTGATGACACTAAGATGTGGGGCGAGGTGGACACACTTGAAGGGAGAGAGAAGCTGCAACTAGATTTAGACAGACTACAAAAGTGGGCAGATGAGAATAGGATGGGGTTCAGCGTAGACAGATGCAGAGTGCTGCACCTTGGGAGAAGGAATCCACAGCATACATACAGGCTGGGGAGTTCCCTTCTTGAAAGCACGGAGGCAGAAAGGGATCTTGGAGTCATTATTGACTCCAAGATGAACATGAGCTGCCAATGCCAGACAGTAGCCAGCAAGGCCAGACATACCTTGTCATGCATCCAAAGGTGCATCTCAAGCCTGTCCAGAGAGGTGATACTCCCCCTCTATGTGACTTTGGTCAGGCCGCAGTTGGAGTACTGCGTCCAGTACTGGGCACCGCACTTCCAAAGGGATGTGGCCAGCCTGGAGAGGGTTCAGAGGAGGGCCACACGCTTGGTGAGAGGGCAGCAGGACAGGCCCTACGAGGAGAGACTGAGGGACCTGAACCTGTTCAGCCTCAGCAAGAGGAGGCTGAGGGGGGCCCTGGTGGCTGCCTACAAGCTCATCAGGGGAGGTCAACAGCAAATA
>NW_005842050.1:699209-713585 GCF_000455745.1 Alligator sinensis
GGGTCAGGCTAGATGATCTGTTCAGGTCCCTCCTGACCCTAGCTACTATGATACTATGATACTATGACCTTCTTCTAAACCAGGTCCTCAGAAAGCTTGGGGTCTCCCCACACTTGTTTTCTGCCCATCTCTGCTCTGTTCCTCTACTTCATGCCTTGCTTCTACATTTGGCCAACTTTTCACAATTATGGCAAAGGACACCCTGCCAAACATCAAGCACTTCTGGCAAAGAGTGAAGATACCAGCGCTTCTTAAGGAATTGATAATGAGAAAATTTTAACAGGGGCAAACACCATGTCTTTGAATAACCTAATTCTGAGAAATGGCTGAACCTTTTTTAGCTGAAACTTATTTAAAAAACCAGCTCGAGGCAGACACCTGGCAAGGAAAAATTCAGCTCAAATGGTTCTAGTTTGGCAAAGTTATAATCAGTTGAAATCAAGGTCTTATAATGAAAAGTATCAGGCAACCTTACCTTTAGGCATAGCTGCCTGTGTTGCCTATAATACTATAATTAGTTATATGGTTTATGGAATATGCTTTGCTGCAGTATACAATCCATTTGTCTTTCAAGAATGGGGTATAGGAAATAGGAACCAAATGTGGCAGAATAAATCATTTTCTAGTCACAACTATTCACTTAAAAATGGGCAGCTCCAAAAACAAACAGCAGTGATTCAAAAAAGAGCCATCTTAATTCTTAGCCTTAAATGCTTACGTTCAGATTAGAAAAGGAAGCAAAGGTAAGAGTAATGGTTCCTGATATTCCCTTTGATTCTGTTCATAATTCCAGTTTCCAACACACTAATTTGATTATCAGTGAAACTGTAAACAATAGGGCTTCACAAACGCAACAAAGCAATTTTTAAAAAATACTGGAATCCAGTGATATAGATTCTATGGTTCTCTATTTGAATATTTTGGAAAATTATGCAAATCTTCTTGTAAAACTCAGTATAGATTGTACATCAACAACAATGTTGTTTCTTTATACAGATTTCCAATCAGCTTACTTTTTTAGTTTCACTGCATCTTGTTTTGCAATACCCTTCTTTGACTATACCATATTTTACAATGCACTTTCAAACTCTTTCAGTACCTTGCAAGTAAGGTTGTGTGTGCTTCTAGTTTTTCAGCTCCACCACTAAACCAAAAGATAATCAGGTTGGAATATTCAGAATTTAAAAAAAATTAGATTTTTTTGTTTGACAAAAAAACATTTCATTGAGTTTTCAGACTCCCAGTGAAAGTCAAGGAAATAAACGGTTAAGAATATATATATATATATATATGGAAAAGCAACTTCTCAATTTATCCACTAGCTCAGAGGTCAGTATCCTCTACCAGGACACTGAAGACCCAGGTCTAATTCCCTCCTTTATCTGAGTGCATTTGGACCCACATCTCTCATCTCTTAAAACCACGACCTCACTGTAGCACTATACAATGAGTCCCATGCTCTGGCTCAGTGACATTTTTTAATGATCCATGTAAAGGGGAACAGATGTGGCAGGAGACATTGGAAGCAACTGATCCTAGAATAACATGTAGCAGGGTAACTATGCACTGAACTGGGTTGTGGGTTAGTTGGGTTCAAATCATCTCAGGAACTAAATGTGAGGCTCCTAAATCCTAGGTGCTACTCGGTAAAAAGGGATCTTATGTTTCTTCTTCTTCTTTTTTTTAATGAGTGCCTGAAACCTAAATGTTACAGATATGTCAAAACAGTTAGCATCAGAAATATTCAAACAGTTTTGTCAAAAGCATTTTGCCAATTTTGTTGCAACTGAAACTGTTCAGTGAATTTGACCCAAATTCACAAATAGCTTCAGCTGCCCCCAAAATGTACTTTGAGGAACAAATGACTTGCAAAGGTAAAAGACCTATTCTTCTTTTAATGTCTTATCTCTTTATGATACTCCTTTTTCTAAACCTACTTACTTGATACCTTTATTTTTCTATACACAGTCTTTTATACAGGTTCCTCATTTACGTTATCATACCTTACAATACCCGCTCCCCCACCTCTGCTTTCCCCTTTCTTTCTATGTATTTAACTATACTGAACATTAAGTTCTGTGCATCTACTTTGGTTCAGATTCTCCACTGTGTTCCACCAATTTTCTTCAGCTATAATGCCAATGAAATTACAGAAGTTACAGAAGCATAGGAGACCTGCCTAGGTAAGACAGTGGAGAAGCAGAGCCCTTAGCTATATAACAACTCCTTTATACACACCCTATTTTATAATGCCTCTGTCTGCACACATTTTTATTTACAATTCCCTCCTTTATTTCCAAACACTTCAATTTACAACACCTTCATCCTTTATATTCAGTAGCCATCACTGAGATCTATCTGAACTAGACAGCTGTGCAGAGATAGGGGATTTTGAAATATTACGGCAAAATATTGAAAGCTTTTACACTGGTGTTCATTTTACTGGTTACCACTCTAACAGTTAACAAAAGACACAAAGGCATACATACCAAAAAACACAGCATGTGCAGATTTAATTTGTTAAACGGCATATACATTTAAATAACTATTATTTTTTCCCTTTTGGCAGGGGCATTGTTGTGGCTAATGTATGTATTTCCAAAAACAATGATGCATTTCCAATACTATCTTCCACAATTTTTTTCAATGAGCAATAAAAAAGGTTGAGGTGGGATGTGTTTTATCCCACCACATTATATCATTCCTCTTTTTCCTCTCTGTTGGATGGCAATCAGGAACCCTCATGCCAAGCTTTGGAAGCAACAGCATCTGGCTCCTTGGCAGATTCTGCAGGCGGTCTTGTTGCCAGCCTTTAAGCTGTGTCTGGGTCTGCTGCATGGTTTGGCTGCAGATGGGCTCTCTGGGTTGCCTTGTGCTTCTGGGTGCCAGTTTTGGCTTACCTTTGATTCAGAGGACTTTACTCATTTTTATTCATTTGTGAATAAGGGCCCATCCAAATGCCTCCTGAAACCAATACCAAAGTGCTCTGATATTTAAAATAAAGAACAAGGAGCCTGTTTTCTCCCACATTGAAATATTATAACAGCATCTGCAAAGGGACCTGGATCTATCAGTATTTCCATTATAAATCAGAGGTTTAAAACTTAGCCATGAATATTCTTGCCAGGATGAAGTGGAATACTATGGGAAGGTAGACTGTACAAGAAAAGGGATGAAGATTTTCCAGATCACCTAACCACAACACTAGTAAGCTTCCCTACTTTTAAAAGGTGCATGGCTGGAGAACTGAAATTCTATTGTGTTGAAATCTAATAGTTTTTGAACTCCAAAGGTGCTTCTTGATATTCTGGAAACCTTCGTTTAATACAGCCCTGAAGCCACTTCCAAGAATGCTGGCTGGGCCTACAGGGAAATCTTCAGAAGCAGAGGACTGTGTGGAAATTGAAAGGGCAGTAGCTGCAAATAAAATACCTCTCCTGATTGGGGTATGTTTGATTTGAATCTCAGAAGACAATGGGCCAAATTCACCTTGGCATCAGTAGATGCAGCTCTGCCTGAAGCCACTGGAGCTGCGCACCCATTTACACCCAGTGTTGAATACGATCCAATAGGACTGGCTGTGCTGAAAGCGCTATGCTGTAAGTCTACATGTTAGTAATAAGACATGGCAGGCTATTGTTAGTGGTTAGTGAAGCACAGGGGGGAGCCAAGTGCCTCTGTCCATCCAAGAAGTGCTGATATGGCTAGGCACAGATGGCCTGGTGTGTCCTTTTCAATTATAAAATTAAGCCTTTGAAACAAAACGTAACTTCTAACATTTAACAATGAAACTTTATCTGCAGTATATACCCCAGCACACGTCGTCACAGCCCTGGTCAGGTCAAGAATGGCTGCTTACTGTTATCTTAGGATGAGAGCCTTTTTGGCATGTTTATAGAGGAGGAAGTGGCATTTGTTCTGGGCTAGGCGATGTGGGGGCTTGTGTGACTGTGCTATATGAGACAGGTGTGTATGGTGGGGAGGGGAGGGTTCTGTGTGATGAACACTATCAGTCATTCAGAAAGTGCTTGCTACATACTGTAGTATAGTACATTGGTGACCAGAGCCCTCTGTGTGGGTACTGTTCCCCCTGAAGCCTAGAGCCCATGACAATGTGAGTTGGGCCCTCGTATTCTTATGAGGAGGAAAACCTTTCCTGCTGTCCTAATTGACAGGATAGCCACAGTCTCAAGTGCCTTTGTGCAAGATTAGGGGTCTAGAGGAACACCTGCCACTGACTGGCCAATCCCAGTGAAATATTTTCTACTGAGATGAGAATGCATGAATGGAGGTTCCAGCAAGAATAGTGAAAAAAGAATAAACAAAGAAAAAATATTTTTGAATGGTTCATTTTATATATTTCCCTTTTCTGTGTAGAACATGTGGGATTTTACACACAGCCTGTAAGTCAAAGCCAGTGTCTACTCCTTGTGTAATACAGTGTGGGCATCTATACATTCACATTACTGCACATTAAATTAGTCTAATGCGCAATAAAGCATCACCATCTACACATGCACCACAATTAGTGCACAGTAGATTAATTTACTCTGGCATAGGATAGTCCAGTCAGACACAGCTACTATCCTATGCCATGATAAATTACAGCACTTAAACATATGTAGAAGGTGACATCAGGATTAGTTTACTCTGGCTCAAATTGAGCCAGAGTATATTCAGTCACATTACTTGCATGTGTAGACACACCCAATATTGACCTATCTCATACACTGTGATGAAACTGGATTAAATTGATTAAATCTAAATAAATAAACTAAAACAAATCAAAGTGATGCTGTGCTGGATTTCAGACTTTTCTTCTTTTTTTAACTCTTCTTTTCTATATTTAGGAAAAAGTTTATTTTATTTTCATATGTTCCTGCAGTCTATAGAGTCCTCTGAACATGATTTATAATGGTCTTTCTTGTGCAATCTTTTGTAAGATCCATCTTTCTTGGATTCTTTGTAACAACCTTTTCTTCAATCTTTTGCTCTTGCAGTCCTTATATGAATCAAGGCACGATGTCAAGTGTGCCTGTATAGCGTGGCTGGTGAACCTCCTTTTTTCTTGTTAGCTCCAGGAAAATTGTCAAATCACAAAGACATTTTTAGACTTCTATTGTCTTTCTCAGGTTATTTTTGTCACTATGAAAGATAGGCAGGCTCCTGATCTCGCAAGCTTGAGCATCTGTGCTGCTCTAAGTATATGACTGTTCTAAAGGCACACAGAGGAGCTACTCACATGCTTAACATTATGCCTGGGCTTACGTGCATTGCTGGTGCCATATTCTGGCATATACTACCCTAGCATTCACGTGTTCCTATGCAATGGCAATAGCTTATTTTGCTGATAATATCACTAAACATTACTGATTAATTGTCCTAACTAGGTGCTCCCATAGAAATACTAAGAGATCCATCAACAAATGATACTATCTCATTAATGATATATGCTGATATAGTTTCCAAAACAAGCTCCTATTGGAACACCCATCCAATATGGACACAGATCCAGAAGAGCACTGCTTAAATACTGCAAATGAGAACCAGTGAATGGCTCTTTAAACTCTAAGTAGTTGTTCATCTTGTCTATGCTCCTAATCTTTTGATGCCTGCTTGGTGAAAAGACATTTTTTTTGCATAAATGCTTGAACAGTTCTTGGTTGTTCTTTGCACAAATACCCATAGTCATATAAACATTTGTGTGTTAACAAGATTATTTGCTATTCCCCTGTTTAAAAAATTCTGTTTCTTCCACTGGGGAGCAGGAAGCTACACCATGTGATGGAGTCCCAGTCACACACCATGAATAGCAAAAATCACACACCATGAACAACAAAAATCAAATGGCAAATAGACAAATTAAAGAGCTCACAAATGAACTATGTCTCCATCCAAAGTAGCAGTAGCCAAAAAAGGATATGAATAAGGAGAAGTTCAGGATGGTTCACCAGTGACTCACAAACAAATTATAAAAATTATTATTTGCAACAAATATCTTGACCATCTGTAATTCTGGGGGTTACACTAGGTGTATGACCTACCAGATTCATTCCACTGCATGGAACATTTAGCAGATGCTTTTGTATAAATCATCTTATAGCTTGGGGTACTATCAAGATACCAATACATTATTAATCTATTATACAGAGTGCCGGGAACCTAACAGTTATGGTTGAAAGAACATCTCTATCTTGCATGTACCCACGTCTTTTCTAATTTCTAGTGGATAAAGGCGCATACCACAAAAATCACCCTCTTGTTTGCCAGTAACCAACACCAAATTGACATTTTTGATGGAAAACTTGGTGGAGGGGCCAAGGGCTGAAAAATAACTGGGTGGGGGAGGGGGGCTGAGCCGTGTGCAGAGTCCTTGGAGTGGGCCCTGCAGGCAGGGTATGTTGACAGAGCAGTGTGGAGGAAGCTTGTATTGTATTCCCATTGCAATGAAGAAAGCTCTTCAGATTCTCAAGGGCAGTCAGTTAAGACTTTTATGAAACCTGCACCACCAGACAAAACACTTGTAAAAAGAATTCGCTTTAAAAGCCTCTCTGTATGTTAGGATTTTGTATTATAAGGAATATCAACCTTGGGTTGAAACCGACCAGGCTTATTCTCTGCCTAAAAGTAATGTTTTTATTTTTAAGGAAAATTTGGAGAGATTCCATGTCACCACTTTTGGCATAAATGAAATAAGAGATTTTTCTCATTTATGACAATTTACAAATTTTATACAAAAAACTTCCTATGTTTTCAACGTGCGTTTTCCATTTTTATTCTGTGGAGTTTTACGTGTTGTCTAAGGCCCCTGCCATTTGTCAAGACAGCTCCTGAACTCACTGGGCAAGAGCATATGCACACATGAGGAGCAGCTGCTCCTTTATGTGTCTGGAAAGGACAAAACTTGGACAATCAGAGGAGGCAGGCAGCATAGCCCAGTGCTCCCAGCTCAGAGCAGGCCAGCTATGTACATGGTAGCCCCACAAAAAGGCAGTGCCCCTCTAGGCTTCCTGTGCCTACCTTGTTCCAGTTACAAGCTGGGCTGAGTCAGAACAGAGTGCATCAGGACTCTGCAAGTTGTTGCAGATGCATGTAACACTTGAACCATTCCCAAATGTCACTGATTGGGAACCAACTCCCACTTGTGTGAAGTGCTGTGGCTCTGACACCAAGGGTGGGAGTGAGCATCCAGCCCAGCATCTCTCACAGTACACGAGTTGGGAAAGGGGGAACTTGCACCCAGGCTTTTGGGATCTCAGTGTGGAGAGAGTGGGGAAGCTTGTGGCCGGTCACTTTTCTATTTTCCTTTCTCTCTGGAAGATGAGTTCAGTAAACTCCAATAGCCTGCAATTAGCCAAAGTCTGCAGTGTGCTGGCCTGACTCAGGTTGCTTGGGAAGGGGGAGTGCTTGGATGCCTGCTTTTGTCTGTCTCTTGTTTAGATGAGCTTTCTTAAAGAAGGGAAGCATCCTGAAAGTATGGAATTGTTTGTACCTCAGGAGGAGGGCACATTAGACATAATTTAAAAAATCATTAAAAGCAATACTTTGCTTGATAGATGCTAAGAATTATTGAGACATGAGGTATCTCCATTGTATTTGAAATGGAGACAGACTGTGGGTTTTGGGAAAGTATTATTTTCAAAGTTCATGTTGCTGGGAGCATGGGGCTATGAGAATCCCTGATTTGCGGGTAAACTTTAACTTGCTTGCAATTCGTGCCTTAAACGTGAAGTACAAAAATGTTTTGATCCTGTTGTCATTTTAGTCATCCGGAGCTTTGCCATTAACTCCTACAGCAGCAAGACTGAGAACTGGTTCTTAAAACTGACCCCCATCAATAAAATGGTAACCAAGTAAGTTACTTATTTAGGGAAGGTGGAAAGCCTCTTTAGCCAAAATGTAGGGTATATGCTGTAGAGCTCACTTTCTTTACTGTGACTTGGCCCTGCTCTTTTTGAAGTCACTGCCAAAAAACTTCTGTAAAGTTGTGAGGCAGCAGACTGGGTCCAAGATATTTAAATTCTCACTGTTTCAGATATTTCATTCCAATACCAATTCATTGGGCTGAGATCTGAATGCACATCTTCTTCGCCCCATTTCACAAAAGGTTTGGATCCCACGAATAAGAGAATCCACTGAAATAAGATAAAGGCATATAAATATGAATGTCAAACTGCCCCAGTCAATGCAATGCTTTAAAATACTGGTGAGTTCCATAATGCAGTAGGCCATATAAACACAATGAAATGATAATGAGGACAACCGGTGATGAAGACCACCCACCAGTAGTTTTATGGCTTTGACTTGGAATGACTGGATGCCATTGTCATTTTTTAGCACATGCTAAAATAGCAGTGGTGAAAGGCTAGTTCAACTGTGGCCTCTGACAAACAGCAGACAGACTATTTATGAACAAGCCCCAACCCCATTCTTGTGCCCCTGGCTGTAGCTGTAGGTAGCAGAGAATGGAAAGCAACAACTTTGTTTGAACAGGTTTCCCATGGTCTGTTACTCCCAATATGCACTTAATTTTCCAAGGGAAAAGAATGCTTTATCCCACCCCCTTATTAGGCAGCTCTTCAAGGTAACACCCTCTTTAGCATATGGCTCCTGTATATTTCCCTTCCTATCTGAACAGTTCTCAGACACTCAGATCTGGGCTATCAAAGTACCGGGCAACAGTGAATTTACTTAGGATGTGCTTTTAAAACACAACACTTGTTCTTTGGCAGCAGGGGAGGGCGCGGGCAGGTGCTCAAACCCTCTGGGAATGCTGGCTGGCTCAGTCAGAAAGCCCGTGTGCTGAATTAGGGCATCTCCCAGATGTCTTGGCTCTTCTCCCTCCCTACATGGGAACAGCCATTTCGTAGGCTACCCATATTAGTTTCAGGCTCCCTAGTAAAGTGGAGGATACGAACAACGTATAGCATCAGCACTCCCACAGGAGGGGGATGCTCGGTCACCCAGGTTCTGCTTTTCATGGGGTGTATTCAACTGCAAACCCTTTCAGTTTCCTATGCTACAAACAAAAAACATCTACCCATGTGCAGTCTATGAACCAAGTTAGCCTTCCTCACTGCTTATAAGTAGCCATGGTACTAACAGCATCTTGTATTTGTTGGTGTTTTAATAAACTGAACTGAGAAGTTGGTCTCAGTATTTTCTTAATTCTCTGCTTCTCTCTGGCATCCCTGTCAAAGCAAAGTAACTTTGTTTGACTTATGAAATGGTAAGAGTCACTTCTGAGGTAGACTGTTCACATGAGCACTCCGAGTTCTCTCTCCAGAAATTTTCACCACTGGACAGTGTGGGAATAGGTCACCTCCATAGGCAAGACACTCCTAGTTTATCCATAGGTATTCTCATCTGCAGTTGCTTAGAGTGTGCATGAATTTAGACCTCTCCATTTCTAACCAGTCCAATTCTGTAACAAAGGCAACTACAATACAACTTGGAAAAATAGGCAGTCAGAACCTCTGCTTTATTTTCATTGTGATTCATTTATTGGTATTCTGGCAGAATGTGTTTTATTTTCAGCAGGGAATGAAGGTGGCTGTCTCAAAAGCAAACCATTTGAACCTAGGATCCTCCCACCATGGACCGTGAGCCAACTATACTAGGTGCTGTACAATCACTTAACATACAGATGGTCCCCAACCCTAAAAGCTTCGCATCTAAATATAAGACAAGAGACAGTGGCTAGATATGACAAACATATATGGAAAGTACAAGTTAATGAGGAGACACGGATAAAAAAACCTACAAGCTAGCCATTGCTGAGGTGTTTATAGGCTCTAAAGCTCAGTTGCGTTATCTAAAGTCGGAGCTGAAGTCCAGGACAGGATTCCTTGGCTACTATCAAGAATAAGTCACACTATTTTGACTATCATTAAACAACCTGCGATGTAGAACGTAGTCAGTCTGAGACAGCTTCTGTGAAGGCACTGCCATCACTCAAAGACTAAGATTTTCAAAACTGTTATTGATTTTGGGTTGCCTTAATTAATGGGTTCATCACATGAGACCTCAAGCAGCGGCTCAGTTTTCAGAAAGTGATACACCTCAACACTCTAGAAATTGCATTCTTTCCCAGTGTTTCATGTCAGAAACCCAAAGTTGTTAGTCACTTCTGAAAATCTTGGCAACTCTGACTCAGACCTCATTCTTCACAGGGACTTTTCATACCTTGCTGGCCAATTATGTCACACAGCTAAACAATAAGTAATTAACAATAACAGCAATGATCAGCCGTGTAGCATGGATTTTTTTCTATAAAATCCAACAATAATTTTCTTTCACTTCTGTGAAAAAATAGTATGTTGTATGCTCTAAATAAGCACCAGGATCCACTGTGTAGGTAGGGGAAAGCACAAGAGACCAAGGAAGGGAACACAATATTGGAAGTTTCCCTTAATTCTGCTCCTATGAAATTGCAATTCCTGTTATCAGCCCTGCATGCTCTGTAACTTCTATGACAGTTATACAAATGGAAGTCTGTTCTCATAAGAGGCATTCACAGATTCATAGATGTTAGGGGCTGGAAGGGACCTCATGAGATCATCGGGTCCAGCCCCCTGCACTTGGGCAGGAAAGACTCCTGGGATCAGATGACCCCAGCAAGGTGCGTGTCAAGTCCACTGCAAGACACACATTATAGCTCAGGGGTGGGCAAAATGTGGGCTGAATGCGGCCTGCCAGGCCATTCTATCCAGCCCATGGGGCCCCTAAAAATGTAGAAAATTAATATTTATCTGCCCCTGGCTGCCTGTCATGCAGCCCTCGATGGCTTGGCAAAACTCAATAAGTGGCTCTCCACCCAAAATAATTGCCCGCTCCTGCATTATTTGGTCTTTAGGCACCTAATACAGTGGTTTTCAATCTTTTTAAGGCTCAAGGTACCCCTCCAAAACTTTTGTGAATTGAGTGGCACCCCATTTCAAAATTATTTTATTTATTACAGTGCTTACCTACTAGAAGAGGGACTGGAAAGGAGGGGAAGCACTCAGCAGAGAAGATGCAATGCTACAGTGAGTGTGGCAAGAAGGAGCAGTCAGAAAGGAAGAGCCTACACTTATCTCTTCCCTGGAGCCTACGCTTTTCTTATTTATCTTCTCTCTCCTAGTGGCACCCTTTAAAGTCTGTCACAGCACCTCAGGGTGCCATGGTTTCTAGTTGAGAATCACTGACCTAAAGTGTAATGAAAACTGAGTGCAGGTTTATAGTTTCATAGCTTCATAGTTGTTAGAGACTGAAAGGGACCTTACAGAGCATGGGGTCCAGGCCCCCTGCACTTGGGCAGGAAAGACTACTTGGATCGTATGACCCCAGCAAGATGGGCGTCAAGATGCTTTTTGAAGATCGCCAGGGTAGATGACTATACCACCTCTGAGGGAAGCCTGTTTCAAACCCTCCTTTAAGTTTAAGGGAACTCCTTTTCTTAACAAATGGGCCCTTTTTAATTTTTTGGAAACAAGATTCGCCACAGAAGTGGAACATGCTTGGCAAATATATCTGATTTTTTTTTGCCAGTTGGGAATCTTAGAACTGACATAGTTCCAAATCGCAGCTTCTGAATTTCCTTTTCTGTTTGCTTAGTTCTGAGTATTTTACTGGTGTGTGTCAGTATGGTAGATGAGCAACTCACAAGCATGAATGAATGAAGCCTAAAAACACTGAACCAAAGTGCAGAGGTATAATATTCCCATTTTTCAGATTGGGAATTGAGGCACAGATTAGTTAAATGACTTGACCAAGGTCATAGAAGAATATTATGTGGCAGAACTGGGAAATAAACCCAGCTGTCCTGACCCCAATCCTGAATTTTAATCCACAAATCATCCTTGCTCCTTACAGCACCTTCTTTCTTCCTACAATCCCACTCTTCTTAATGCACTAAATTCGAGATGTCAGAAAGGGAAGACAGTGAGGATGGAGTAGTGAAAATCTTTGCATAATTTAATTCATTTTAGCTCTGAAAATGGGCAATAAGGAACAGCAATACAAAGAGTCAAGTAAGTTCACACACATTAGTCATGTCCAAAGAGAGATGCTTTCCTTCGTAGCAATGCGCTCCACTCATCTGTGCAGCTGTGCATCTGGCCTTTTGTTTTGCTACCTATTCTCGTAGGTGGCTGTTGTAATGGGGAATGACAGAGCTGAAGACCCAAAGATTGCATTTGGGTAGCAGGTATTCTCCAGGAAAGGATGAAGCACTGGACTTGCATGAAGAAGGTGCTTGGAGCAAGCGAATCAGGAAAGATATTCAAATAGCACTCAGAAGAAGATAGGGATGTATAAATATTATGAACAACATTCTCACACTTCAGTCTCAGTTTTCAGTAGATCTTTTTATACAATCAGCATTTCAACATAATCTGAGCAGATCCTTACTGCAAATTCATGTTTATTTTGTGTGGGTCTCATTGCAAGAGTGGACTCCATAATTGCCCTCCAGAAACATAAAATCAACATTCAACTGGTTTCTTTTCTGTAGCTAGATGAAAAACACGTTTTGTTCATTTCAGGTTTCTTGTTCCAGATGCCAAATGCAGATCAGTCAATCCCAGCACAATATTTCTCAACCTGTGAGGCAGATATCCATGAAGTGGTGCTACTCTTTCCCAATGATGACTCAGAAATCTGCCCAGAGAAATTGATAAAAAGCAATATTTTTTTGCCTTTTCCCCTAATTACTGGCCCTGAAAATTCCACAAGAGCAGAACCAGCAAAACCACCGGGACAATTCTACAAAGGTTCTATTCTAGCTGAACCTCAAGTGGGAATGAACGTGAAGATTTAAAAGGTGGTTCTTATGTTCCCAGCAGAGATGCTCAAAGATTTTTCTATATTGTGGGGGAGGAACAAAACCAGAACTGCCTGGGGAGTCGCATTATTTTCAAGCACAACTGATCACTTGCATAAAATAGGGATATGTTATCTGAAGCAAAAATTATCTGTTTTCACAGAGCCAAGGCCCCAATAGCTAATCTGAAATTCCATCAGGGATTATCCTTAACAATATTTAGCCAACTTTTCGGTGTCACAAAGAGGTCAAAAACCATGTTGTGTCTGCGTTTAGCTCTAGCAAATCTTGTTTACTGTAATTAGGAGGTCCCAAGAGAAAGATGGTAAGTTTTCAGCAGTTTGTGGCATGTGACAAAGCTACAGCTGCAAAGCAGGTGTTGTCATAATCCTCCCTGGTCATTTCTCCTTATTTCATGAACCACCACTAGGTAACGATCTCCTCTGTTCCAGTTAAAGCATATTTCGTCCATGTGAGTACCAGTGGTAACACATCACACACGTGTGTTAGGACTGTTGTTACACACCAATTAAACAAGTTGCAGTGTTTTATAAGAAGGTAGCTCTAGTAATCCAAGACAGTTTGTCTCTGGATTGGTTCATCTATGAATTTCAAAAGTAAATACTATAGAGCCAGTGTCATATATGTCTTAACTCTGGTGTTTGGTCCAGAGCTGCACATCAGGTCAGTGATGAACAAATAGACAATAATAATTAGCTTGTTAAATCCTCTTCCTTAGCTGGAGCTAGCAAGCACAGTTCTGCTCTCCTGCCTTGCTGAAACAGAGGCTGCCTCCTGGCTCCATCTGCTGCATCAAAGGAGGAGGAGCCCGGATGCTAGGCTATTCATGCAGAATTGAAAAAGGCCAGGACACCATGTGCTCTGCAGGCACGTGACATAGATTTCATAGATTTCATAGACATCAGGGCTGGAAGGGACCTCGAAAGATCATCGAGTCCAGCCCCCCGCCCAAAGGGCAGGAAGTCAGCTGGGGTCATAGGATCCCAGCAAGATAAGCATCCAGTTTCATCTTGAAGGTGTTCAACGAAGGCGCTTGAACCACCTCCGGTGGCAGGCTGTTCCAGACCTTGGGGGCTCGGACAGTAAAGAAGTTCTTCCTTATGTCCAGCCTGAAACGATCTTGAAGTAGTTTGTGACCATTCGACCTCGTCATCCCTTGGGGCACTCTGGTGAACAAACGTTCCCCCAGATGCTGGTGGTCACCCCTGATAAACTTGTAGGTGGCCATCAGATCACCCCTAAGCCTGCGCTTTTTCAGGCTAAAGAGCCCCAGGGCTCTCAGCCTGTCATCGTAGGGTCTGCTTCCCTGACCTCTGATCATGCGCGTGGCTCTTCTCTGGACTCTCTCAAGCTTCTCCACATCCTTTTTGAATTGTGGAGCCCAAAACTGGACACAGTACTCCAGCTGCGGCCTCACTAAGGCCGAGTACAGGGGGAGAATGACGTCCCGGGATTTGCTTGAGAGACGTCCCGGGATTTGCTTGAGACGTCCCGGGATTTGCTTGAGATCATCGAGTCTGACCCCCTGCATAGGCAGGGAAGAGTGCTGGGTG
>NW_005842050.1:717014-741070 GCF_000455745.1 Alligator sinensis
TGTGCTGGGGGTCGGCGGGGGGCTCCGCGGCTGCTGGAGGGTTTTGGGGGGCTTCTGGGGGGCTTCGGGGGAGCGGGGGCACAGCGAGCTTTCACCCACGCGTCTCTCGCCGCTTCCGAGCCTAACTTGTTTATGACACATGTTTATGACTTCCCTGACATGCATGCCACATGTCACAGAATTCAGCAACCCCTCTTGCATCTTTGTGAAGTCATTTCTATTATGTTCTGGTCTCCGGCACACAGGTCCCAATTCATCCCTGAAGTAATTGCACTGGAGGCAGCAGAGTTAGCACCACAAGTGAATTTTTGAGACCTATGTTTTCAGAAATTACTGATAATTTAAATTCTGGCAGTTCTTGTGTAGGAGGCCAACAGAGACATAGACACACTATGGGCCAGATCTTCTGGCCTGCACAGTCCATCTTGCATGCTGTTAATGCTGCAAAGCAGACTGACAGCAGCCAGAGGCAGCTGGTGGAGAATGTCTCCTGTATGCGTGGGAGCTTTCAGCTGATGGGAAGTAGGCAGAGGAGGCAGAGCAGCTTCTGTGTTGGCTGTCCCCCCCTTCCAACCCTGAGAGGAGGGAGGGGGTGTATTGGGACATGGAGGGGAGCAGCAAAAGGCTTGGCAGATGGGAGCTCTGCTACCCCTGATCCTTCACTGCCCTCTGGTCACTGCATTATAATAACAGAGGAGGGGTATACAAGTAGGTCATGACTTGCATGAGGTGTCTGATGTGTACAACTGTTTGACAGATAGCATTTATGAGCCTCTTTGGGTCTATGTTAATAGGATCTGCTCTATAGCCCAAGGTACTACTACTGTTTCTCACTGTGGAAAAAAAAATCAGAAAAACAAAGTAATACATTAGCATGATATACAGGATTCATATTTTTCTTAAAATCAAGGGAAGGTACAATGCAGAAGGAGATACAATATACTGTTTGCCTTCTAATATTCTTTGCCTCAGTGTGATACAGAGCATTATGGAGGAAGATAGGATGTTTCTCCCTTGAGCACTGGTATTGGGAAATACACATCAAATGGCAAGATAAAATTACCAATGCAGAGGTTCTTCAAAGGGCAAAGTTACCAAGTGTGACAGCCCTACTCAGACGGAGATAACTGTGCTGGCTAGGCCACGCGGGTAGATTGGAGGATGGGCATATACCCAAGGACATGCTGTATGGGGAATTATTGGAGGGAACAAAAACAACAGGACGCCCTAAGCTTCACTATAAAGACGCACGCAAGTGAAATCTGAAGGCATTTGGAATTGATCCTGGCCAATGGGAAACCTTGGCAAGTGATCGGAACAAGTGGTGTCATCGTCTCCACCAGGGCATTAAAGTCCATGACAGGAATTGGCTCCAACAGCTTGAAGAGAAGAGAGTCTGCAAGAAGCAAGCAGCTCCTGAACCACCCAACCGTGACACACACGTTTGCAACCACTGCCACAGATCATGCAAATCTCACATTGGACTATTCAGTCACATGAGACATTGGAAACCATCTATGTCATAGGCTGCAATTTCCACCATCTCTCACAGACAAAAGGATGCCATAACATTTGCCCCTTATCTGTATTTTTCCTGTCTTTTGTTGCTCTATGTCATTACCTTGGTGTTTTCTCATAGCAGTGTTTATTGATTATTTTCATTGTGTTTTTAAAAAATGCTTTCCAGGTGCATCTTTAGAAGCTAACTGGATCTTAGCAGAGGGCAATGATGAAATCAGATACTTTCCCTGGGATGCCGTTAGCAAATCTGTTCTAATGAATCCAGTCAGACATCAGTGTAATTCTATGGGAAGTTTGAATTTTTTTTTAATATCTCCAGTAGTTTTATTAGAGCCAAATAATCACAGTTATCCTTTGCTACTTTGCAGCTCTCATGGACTAGGAACAGATGTTGCATTTGTCCTGGGACCTGTTGTGCCTATGTTTGTCCTGGAGCAGAAAAGTCCAAGGATTGGCACGTGTACATATCACTCTCAAACGGTTTTAATATGTGGTTGAATGCACTGCCACTTTTCTACCATTGATTTAACAGTGCAATCCTATGACAACTGTTCAGATGCACTTTGTGATGTACCAGGACATACTGTTAGCATTTCCTATCCCATGAACCTTTGTAGGGTTTATCCCAGAACAACAGGCATGGATGTCTCACAGTTTATCTTGGGAGAAAATGCTTTCTCCTGGGACAAATTCAACAACTGCTTTAACAGTGAGTTGTTACTGAAGGAAAAGTATCTTCCACATTCTGGTTATCATAAAATGTGATTTAAAAAGTGCTTTAATTGATGCAACATAGCCATATTTAGACAGACATTTCTTGCCTAAACAATGTTTGCTAAGAACAGGCAGACATTCAGAATAAAACAGCTTTTTTCACCCTCAGTTACAGCCATTGAGTACTAGTCTCTGAGACTGATGCTCCAGCATTTTCTAACCACCTTACAGTCCATTCATCCAGCTCATACTTCCTTAGCTTGCCTACGAGAATATTGTGGGAGACTGTATCAAAAGCCTTGCTGAAATCAAGGTACACCACATCCACCAGTCTCCCTGCATCCACAGAGCCAGTCACCTCGTCATAGAAGGCAGTTGGGTTGGTCAGGCATGACTTGCCCCTGGTGAACCTGTGCTGACTGTTCCTAATCACTTTTTTTTCTTCCAATGCTTAGAAATGGATTCCTTGAGGATCTGCTCCATGATTTTTCCAGAAACTGAGGTGAGGCTGCCTGGCCTGTCATTCTTTGGATCCTCCTTCTTCCCTTTCTTAAATATGGGCACTTTTTTGTTTGCTCTTTTCCAATCATCCAGGACCTCTCCTGATTGCCATGAGTTTTCAAAGATGATGGCCAATGGCTCTGCAATCACATCAGCCAACTCCCTCAGCACCCTTGGGTGCATCTTATCTGGCCCCATGGACTTGTACACGTCCAGCTTTTCTAAGTAGTCCCTAACCTGTTCTTTTACCACTGAGGGCTGCTCAGCTCCTCTCCAAACTGTGTTGCCCAGTGCAGTAGTCTGGGAGCTGACCTTGCCTGTGAAAACCAAGGCGAAGAAGGCACTGAGCACTTCAGCCTTTTCTGCATCCTATTACAAGGCTGCCTCCCCCATTCAGTAAGGGACCCATACTTTCCGATCTTCCTCTTGCTCCCAACATACTCATAGAAACCCTTCTTATTACCCTTCACATCCCTTGCTAGCTGCAACTCCAATTGCGCTTTGGCCTTCCTGACTTCATCCCTGCATGCCTAAGCAATGCTCTTATATTCTTTCCTAGTTATTTGTCCAAGTTTCCACTTCTTATAAGCTTCCTTTTTGTGTCTTAGTGTACTGAAGAATTCCCTGATAAGCCAAGCTGGTCTTCTGCCATACTTGCTAGTCTTCCTGTGCATCGGGATGTTTTGTTCCTGCACTTTCACTAAGGCTTCTTTAAAGTATAGACTTCTCTCCCTCAGACTGGCTTCCCAGGGGATCCTGCTCATGAGTTTCCTGAGTGAGTCTAAGTCTGCTTTTCTGAAATCCAGGGTCCTTACTTTGCTGCTCTCCAACCTTCCTTTTCTCAGGACCCCGAACTCAACCATCTTGTGGTCACTGCCGCCCAGCTTGCCATCCACTACTACATTCTCCACCAAATCTTCCCTATTTGTGAGCAGCAGGTCAAGAAGAGCACAACCCCTAGTTGGCTGCTCCAGCACTTGTACCAGGAAGTTGTCCCAACCAGTCTCCAAAAACATCCTGGGTTGCCTGTGGGCTGCTATATTGGCCTCCCAGCAGATGTCAGGGTGATTGAAGTCCCCCATGATAACCAGGGCTTATGACTGGGAAACTTCTGCTACCTGTTTGAAAAAAGCCTCACCCACCACTTCCTCGTGGTCTGGTGGTCTATAGCAGACACCCACCACAACATCACCCTTGTCATTCTCCCCTCTAACCTTCACCCAGAGATGCTCAATAGGCCTATCTTCAGTTTCATACTGGAGCTCTGAGCAATCATACAGGTCTTTTACATAAAGTGCAACTCCTCCTCTTCTCCCCTACCTGTCCTTCCTGAACAGTTTATACCCATCCATGACAGTGCTCCAGTCATGCGAGCTCCCACCAAGTCTCTGTTATTCCAACCACATCATAGTTTTGTGACTGTGCAAGGACTTCCAGTTCTTCCTGCTTGTTTCCCAGGCTCCTTGCACTCATGTACAGACACCTGAGGTAACTAGACAATTGCCCTGATTTCTCAGGAAGAATGAGAACACCTCACCTGCCCCCTCCTGCTTGCTCTTCCTCCAGGTCTCCCGCTTCCTCACTTACCTCAGGGCTTTGGTCTCCATCCCCTAGCGAACCTAGTTTAAAGCCCTCCTCACTAGGTTAGTGAGCCTACCTGCAATAGGAAAGGGCAGAAGCAGACCAAGAGGGTTCTGGATTTCCTGTTTTAAATTAAAACATCTATTTTCTTAGTTAAGGGTTGAACTATGTTGCATGTAATGCCATGAATTGGAATGGCAGATGACTTTAGCAACAAAACTCTGACTCCAACACCAGCGTAACATGTATGTGCCAGACTATTGAGCAGAGTGCACAGCATAGATCTCAAAAGGATCAGAAATGTTCGAGTCTTGATTTTTTTTTGTTAGTGTTGGATGTGTCTACATGAGACACTAGAAGTGCAGTAGACTAATTCTACTGCTCATCAGAGCATCACAGTGAAAGTCATGCTAAAGCACTAATGTGCAGTAGAATTAGTGTGCTGCTTATTAGCATCACCTAAAGGACATACATCAGCGCTACTGTACAATCACACCGATTATAGCACATTAAGTTAGTACCTGTTATTACAGGTACTAAACTCAATACACCATTATTACGGCACATTAATGCACATGTAGATGTGCCCATTGAGTGGTAAATATTTAGCAGATGCATCAAGCACATCAGTTTGCCAGTTACAGAGCAAAGGGCAATATAGAGAAAAAAGGCATTTTTGTGGAGTGTTTTTCCTCTGAATTTTTAAAAGGCACTAAGTAGCCTGACCAAATGCCAATGGGAAAACTCCCTTTGGTTTTCAGAGGTTTGGGATTAGCCATAAGGAGAAGAACCAAAATGCAAGCTAAGAGCTTTTTTTCAGTTATTTGCCTGTCCTTTTAAATACTAGATGAGACATTTTAAGGCTCAGGCATTAAAAAAGGAGTGATGGTTTTGTGAAGGGTTTGTCAGTATGCTGCAGAGTTTAAAGGCTGTTTGAAACATGACTATAAATGTCTTCATGGTACAGGGACAGGATTTAGCATAGCTGGCACTGGTGGTGCCCAGCTCTTCCTATTGTAAAAACCCTGTTTTCAATTGTTCATAACTGCCAAACTTGAACCATTTGGGACCAGATGCTACTCCTCTGATTAGCTGCCTAAATAGACTCAGTCTTCTCAGTGTGATCCTATTCTATGCTGCTTGAGTCACTGAAAATCCATTAATGCACTTATTTGTAGCATGCTGTCACCTTAGCCTTAAGATTAAGTCACAAAAAAGCAGTTTGGAGAAAGGCAGGACCCACCCACCTTTTGTACAAACAGTTTTTCAGGGACTTGAGCAGGGTTGAATAGGATCACACTTAGGTACTTAACAGGTGGACTAGGAGCTGGGCCTTGGTGCCTGCCTCAGGTTGGGCGGTTTAAATCTCATGATTCCAGCAGTTGAAGGATTTACAAACTCACCAAATATCAAAGAAAGTAACAATGAAAATGTAAGAGTCAGCCACACTGGAAAAGAAGAAAGTCATAGGTAGAGAAAGAGACAGGGGAGGGAAAGGGAAGGACAAGAAGAAATGGAAAGTAAATAGAAATGAGAGATGAAAGAAAGAGATCAAGGGGGACTGAAATGTTAGACAAGAAGAAAGGACAGCCAGAAGGGAACCAAGAAAGGGGTAAGAAATAAAAACCCACAAAGCATTAAGGTCAGTAAATCTTCATGTTGTTTTTCACTTTCCTGCATTTTATTTCCAAGGTAGAGGAAGGGAGGATGAAGTATACAGTGCCAAGCATACTCAGCTCCCACTCTTGGTTGGAGCCTATGCCATCTCATAATGAACATGATTAATACTGAGAATGAATAGAGGGGAAGATGCCAATTGAGGTGATAGAGGCCTGAGGATGAGTCTTTGGCCCTAGAGCTCCTGAGGAGAAAAGGAGCATAGTGTACCAGTGTGATTTCCTTGCAGCTGCAAAAGTTGAGCAGTTGCAAAATAACTTGAAATGCACTTCATTTATATTTGTATCCTGAGGAAATGGAGAGCATTCTCAGAACAAGATTGCAGGCACCTTGGAAAAAAGAAGAAAGAACAAAGATTGGATGAGGGCAAAGGGGAAAGAAAGAGGGAAAAACTAAGGACAGATGGAGAAGGAGAACAGGTCAAGAAGATACAGAAAAAGGAGAGGATCTGCAAAAAGAGGGCGAAAAGGCAGAAAACAAATCTTTTCATATTAAGAATTCTATTAAATAAATAATGTATGCCCAAGTGTATGTTAATTGAGCTCACATTTCTTCCTTGGAGTTCTTCATCTCCTGGATACCATGGTGCTGGGGACGGGTGCATGTACCACAGATAGATGTACTGATATTACAAAGCAGCTGAGCTGCATTCTCGTCCTTGGCAATGTCACCAGAAACCCTTGATGAAAGTAGAGCCTTACTGTGTACACTCATTCTTTGTATGTTACAGGCCACAGTTTTAAAGCCCAGTTTCTAGGTAGGTGGCATACAAAATCTCTGTGTACCCACCATATGGGCAGAATCTGGCAACAATGTTAGCTTATGAGAGATTTTTCCCCCTTTTTTTTAAGAGGTATGGGTATTTTGTGCATCTCTCTCGGTTTGTGGAGCTTTTAAAATGTGGTCCCTATTAACATAACTCCTGTTCTCTCCCAGCATGTGTCTGTGTGTTTCTCCCTGACCCTGAGATTAATGATATGATTATTCTTGAGGTGGCTGCCTTGTTGCATTGCTGCCTGGAGACAGCATGTAGGCAGTAGGTGCTCCTCATGCTTTAACTGCATGTGCCTATCAAACACATTTGTCTGCTGGAGTTTATTTTGAAAGGGCAAGGTATCACACGACTTCAGAACAAATGTTTTCCAGCATGGTTTCACTCATTCTATTTATGTTTTGAAAGGAAAGGGAAAAAAGACATGAAGAAAGGTACCATTTGGAGTGGAGCTGGTCAGATTATTCTTTGCAGATAATCTCTTTAACAGATTTGGCTATTTTTTTTTCAGTTGCGAACCATACGCACTCAGTCTGCAATATTTACCACCCTCTTCATTATTCACAATTATCTGATGAACAGTATGTTAAAAAAAAGACCCCATGGAGTCTTTGCAAATGAAATGCGTTGTCTGACTAGTCACCTACACTCAATGGAAGTGCTTCTGCGAATGATGTGAATAGGAAGAAGCTCTTTTCGTGTTCGCAAAATATCCACGTGCATTCACAACTATTTGGCAGCTGTACTGTGGGACTCATAAAAAGGCTTTTCCAAATGGCTGCATAGGAGCCCTTTTTCAGGTATTATTTGGTGACTATGTATTTACTTACTAATAGTACAGCATCATGGATGGGCACAAGAGTCTGTGACAGGGGATCACTTTCCATGATAGATGCCTAGGTTATGGCAAACAGAGGAGATGATGGCATCTAGGGGATTGGGTAAATGAAGGGCAAGGGTGAGGACAACCAGAGCTGATCCCAGCACCCACCTGATCTTGAGAATGACATGGTGGGTGCTAGTTGTGGATTTACTTTTTCTTTCATGAACATTTTTGTGACTGTGACTAAAAACACATTCACCTCAAAGCTGGTTAATAAAGGGGGTCACTAATACCAGTAGAGGGAATCAGTGGCTTTTACTTGCAAGAACATTCACTAGTTTTTTTAAAGCTGTATTCACACAGCTGTAGTCTGGACTCCCACGTCTCAGCTGTTCCCTCTGTCCACAGGCAGCAGCAATGCGTCACTTTCTCGATTTTTAAAAAAATTCGTTAATCAACAGCAGCAACAATGTTAAGTGGAAATGGTCCATTTAGTCTTAACAAGGAGAGAACACAAAGCTGAGGCAGGTATCCTTTTTTTTTCTGGGAGCATTTTCCAAATCTAAAATAAGACTCAGAAGTGCCATTTGTCTGGGGGGAAAAAAGAGTAACAGGGAGACAGATGTTTCTCTCATTATTTCTGTTCTGAGACAGCCACAGCTATTACGACATGTCACCATCCTTGAGGGCCACAGATACAAATGCACAGCAGGACAGCTGTGTTTAAATGATCAGTGTGATTTCCACTGGGGCGCAAGAAGGGGATACACAGCCCATATTTTCTATTCGGAGGCAGTCATGCAGCACAGTCTTCTCCAAGTTACTGTATTAAACATAGTATTTAAAACAAAACACAACAAAGCAGCCAGTTTCCCCTGGCCCATCCCAGCCATATCAAAGCAGGATCCAGGTGTTTCAGTTTAGCATCACCCTTCAGGATGGTGAAGTATGTAAGTAACAGAGCTCAGCATCAATTACATTTTCTCTGTTGATTCCTCGGTTCAGTGTAGCTGTCTCCCACTGAATATTTCCTAATGGGCAGAGAATTGTCTGCTTACCCAAGGTACACCATTTATACCCAGGACCCAGAGTCAATGAAACCCGAATCCAAATGTTCAGCGAACAAGTTGGGCTCTATTAGGATTCTTTCAACATGCTACTTCTCTTCCGAGCATTGACACGCAGGCCCCTGAAGCCCTGGAACTCGGCTCTAGACAGTGCAGGAAAACGTTGCATTCCCGCACAAGACGCACAGGATTTCCTGCAACGGGTCAAAAAAACATACCTTCCTATTGTGCTACTTTATATCACAGAAAGTTCTTGTGCTCTGCCGAGGACAATGCTAGTTCCTACCCTGTAACTAAGGAAAACATGCAGGCTAATGTTTGGTGTTCTGTGTGAAAGTGCTGCCTGTCTTCCTCGCACAAGAAGTCAGTGTGGAGAAAAGGCGTCTCTTTGAGGTTGTCATGGGTGCTGATGGACACTCCCCCTTTACAAGTTTCTTGGCCAGCAAAGTGGAAAATCAGCGATAGCCTGTGGATATTTAATACAAACAAAGAGAAAAACACCAGTCAACTCTGCCAAAGTACAGAGTCAATTTCTGCCCTCAGTTACATCTGTGTGAATCCAAAATCCTGAGCCGCCGTACGCCCTTTTGATCAGCTCAAGAGGCATCATCTCCCACCATGTGGAGAAGGGGGGGTCCTCTGCACCCCTTCCTTTTCTCTCCTAGACCCTGAAGAGATGCCCCACAAAGGCTCTACCCCAGGGAAGGCTGTGAGCAGCGGATGGTTTGTGGGTGCGGATACTGGGAAGGATGGAAGAAGGATCACGGGGAACCGGGAACACCCTTTCACTTTCTTGCTCCACTCCTGGGTTTAGTACCTAGGCTCAACCAGCTGAACCTCTGGCTATACTTTACAGTGACACTACTGAAGTCTTTATTTGCCTTGGCTGAATGGAGAGCAGAATTTGATCCACGGTGCAATACAGGCACCGTAAAACCCTGTGGAAACAGAAGGGCAACATCTGTCAGAGCTTCCATTCAGTGAAACAACAGTCACCTAATATGAGTGAAAAATATTTGCTTGGATCGGTAGGCTGAAATTCACACTCTACCCTGTCATGGGCTAGCTCAAGAGCAGTTTGGGGTAAAGGCTACAGGACTGGATTGGGAGGCCTTCTGGGTTATCTTGGACAAGTCTCTTCTTGCCCCTGTGCTTTGGTTTCTCAATCAGCAACATAGGTTTATGCTATTAATTCCTTTATGTTTTGAGATGAAAACTGTACAACAAGCAGTAGGTATTATTAAATAGGACTTGTGTGACAAATTTTGAACCAGTGCAGAGCCTGCCTCCCAGGTGCAAAGGCTGCACCTGTATTATGGTCCATACACCATCCCCTCTGAAAGGGGTTTGTTCTGTAGCCTGGGGGAGCCTTCTTCAAGAGGCAGTTGGCAGACCCTAAAAGCTTTACCAACCTTATTGTTTGGGTTTGGTGATACACTGAATATGACAACTGATGCTGTGCAGTCCCTGTCCTACACCACAGAGGGCAGCAATATGCAGAGCTGTGTCACAAGTAGGTTTTTACTTCAGCCACAAAGCACTCAGCCACAGCATTACCGATCCTTGATGCTTAGAGCAGCAAAATATTATTGTGTTACTTTCCATGCAACTTCTCTGGGATTTTTCTGGATAACCCACCTAGCAGGTGTCTTACATTAGATTTCCTCCAACCTTGCCACTGGTTCCACCGCCCTCTGATTTATAGATCTCAGACCCCCTGTTGTATTGTACTTTCTTGGCAACTGTAACTTGCAGCCTACATGAAAGTTTTGAAGACCCTCCTAAGGGTCAGAAGATTTCATGGTACACTAGGATGGAGAGAAAAGGTCCCCTACGGTCCAGTAACGACAGTCACTAACACAAATTCCTTGTGAGTTGTTGGGAGAACAGAGTTCAAAGGCTAAAGGTAAAATTTAGAGGATAAATGTAGTCTCTCTTTTAGTTCCTTTTTTCTGAGTTTTCCAACAAGGTAAGACAGTGACTAAATGCAAAATTATGTATTAAATGATTAATAGGCTAGACTGTCGCTGGCACAGCTTTTTATTTATTTCATTGCAATGGCTGTAACTCTTTTTCCCTGCTCAAAGAGTTTAAACAATAAAATAGAAATGCAGTACTGGGTAATAAGTCTGTGGGGGAAGTGTCACAAGCCTGAGCTCCATATTATGGATGCCAATCAGAATTAATTCCCAACTGCTGACTCGAGATGATTTGGATTTGGTGTTCTGGTTCGGGCATATCTCCAGGCTTAAGAGAATGATTTGTACCCTGCAGCATTTTTACAAATGTGATCCCATTTTGTATCATGGTGCCAAACCAAAGGGTGGGGCAGAGAAGGGATGGTCTTTTGAAAGGTTTTTCAAATGGTGGGTTGAAATCCCTGGATGCAGAGAGGGTCATGAGGAGCAACGGGTCAGGGGGAGGGGTGTTATAGAGAAAACCCCACTGTCTTCTTTACTATCCTATACCCTTCAAGGTCAAGCATTAACCTCTGTTAGACTCTTGAAACACACACACACACACACACACACACACACACACACACACACACACACACACACACACCTTTGTATCACTCAGACGTTTTATACTCTCGCTGTCATAGTGAACGCAAAAGTGTGGCTGTAATTTTGTTTGACAATGAGCCTTCCCACCTGAAATGGCTGAAAAATACTGATCTAGTGGACAGGGCATTTGATGGACTCAAGACATCTGGGTTCAGTTTCTACCTAAGCTATTAACTTCCTATGCGATTTTGGGAAAGTCATTTAACCAGTCACGTAGCGACGGGTGGGTGAACAGGGTACATGCTCCAAGTGCTACCTGTGGGCCAGTGCCAGAGTGGAGGTAGGGGGTCACCTCATCCTCCTGTTCCCCATTCCTTCTTCCCTTCTCCCTTTTTTGCCACCGAAAGCTGGTGGTTAAGATTCTGCTTGACACACATTGTGGCAAAAAGGAGGTGGCATCTTCCCCAGCAACAGCATACCTCCAGCCACTTTTCCTGCATCACAGTTGCTGTGATGCACTCCCTGCAGCTGGAGCTGGAGCAGGGACAGTGCAGGGTGTGTGTATGTGTATGAACATAGCTTGTAAGGGCTGGAAGGGACCTTAAAAGATCATCGAGTCCAGCCCCCCTGCACTAGGCAGGAAAGACATGTATGCATGTGTACGTGCAGTACTACCCAGAGCATAGTCCCAGCCAATTGCACCTCTGTATTTAATCTGTGCCTCAGTATCCTGTATAACATCAACATTATTAGTTGATCCTTTGCTTTTTCAGGCTGGAAGCAGCATCACAATGGTTATATCAAAATCTCTATCATCTGCTCCTAAAAATGAATGAAAATAGGCTGGGATTTTAGGCTAGACATGTGCCCAACCCACAACATTCAGATGCAGATCCAAGCTTCCACAAAATCTGGGGGAGTTCAGATGCAGAAGCTTGGTCCAAACAGGATCGATCAGGGAACTGTGAGACATTGTAGAGAGACTTCTAGCATGTTGCCAAGAGAATAAAGAATAACCAGAACTCCCAAGAGAGGAAAAAATTGCACATCCAAGAAGATTCCATGTATTGGTGAGATTTAGAAGAAATAAAAATATGTATGTACAGGAGGGAAAATAACCATCTTTAAATTTATTACAAATAAAAGACGAGGGAGAATGGCAGTCAAGATTTCCTCCCATTCATCTTTGTCTCAAGAGGCTTAAGCTAATGTCACTGTCTGAGGTCAAGAATAATTTGTCAAATAAAAAGTGTAGTAATAATAAAGAAAATTAACTCTACACTCCCTTTATTAATTTAATTTGTAGGCTTTTCCCCCCATTAAAATATGCACTTCAAAATGCAAGGCACATTTCTTTGACCTTGCCGTCTCTAATATAAATACTGCACATATATTAAAAACTAAAACAAAGCAAAATAAAAACACTCGACCAAAACAAGACACTCCACTGCACACACTTCCCTCCCAAGGGAGAGGAGGAGAGAACAAACAACACGTGACAGATGTTAGCTACATTGCTTAATGCACTACTGGAGGGCACTCAAGTATTACAATGAAGTGCACGATACAAGAACTTATATAGGGTATGGGTGCATAGGTATGCAGCAATATACAATGCTTCCACCTATGCAAAATGGAATTGATTACATTTTACAATAATAATCAGATGCTATTTGGCCATATAATTTAAGTAATATATCTTAAACACCAAAGGGATCCCCTGGATTCCACCACTATCTTCATATTGCTACACCTTCATATGCTTAAACATGCAAGTAGCTTCATGGGCTGGAGTAATCTCTTTGCACTGAGAGCACTGGTGTGCATAAAGATACTTAGGGTGCAGATAAACGAAGTATACACAGCTTAAAGTAGAGTAAAGCCTTAGTAAAGTCACTATCTGTCTATCTGTCTTAATCCTAAAGCAATAGAAAGCTAAATCAGAGCAATTAACTGCTGAACTGAATGGAGCTAAATTGGGGCTACCTTCCATGGACAGGTAGCTACTGTGGGGCAGCTGACGCAGGGTAACTCCCTGCCTTTTTTCACCTCACTGTCCTTTGTTTGTCTACACCTGAACTTGTATAAGCGTGGCACAATCAGCCCCTCTGTTTGCCTAATGATGATGCCAGACTAAGGTCTAGAAAAATATTTATAAATTGATGTACAATGCATAATGGTAAAGAACTGTGCTCCTCCCTCTCATTTCTACCTCACATAATAACTCTGACATACACTGTGTTAAAAGGATTGTCACCAGCTGTTAATAAGAAAACAGCTTTAGCTTTTCCCCTTTCCTTTGCTTGCATTCTCTTGTTTTCACATACACAGTGTTGGAAATCAGTTAAAATGGGTATAAGCCCTCCACCACCACCTCCCACAAGGAGACAGAGTGAGAAAGGAGAAAGGAAAGGTTGAAGAAAATAGTTGTCCTACTTAGTTACTGCCGAGGACAAGCATACTGGTTCTGCTTGCTGGGATGGATGTGTATGCTTGTTCTGGGCACCTACTGTTACCCTGGCATCCTCCCAAACAAATGGCTTACACCCTATTCCAAAACAGTTCCTTCCTGCTCCTCTTCAAAATATGTCCTCCCCACCACATATCCTCTCCCTGCGATGGTGGTTTTAGAACGACCTTTTCTTTAAGCAGCCAGCCAGCTTCGTTCTTTCCACCCACCTGTTATTGGTACCTGGCCTCCTGTTCAGCACAGAGCTGCTCTGGGCTCAAGACCAGAAATTCCCTCCCCCCATGCCACAGCCACTGCTTGAGGCATGTGCCACCTGTCCCTCCTGTCTTTGCTGGGAAAGGACAGGACCTAACTGTAGGGTAGGTGGCTTTCAGTAGGATGGCTGAGCTTGGGAGGAGGGGTTCCCAGAAGGAGGAAGGATGGACAAGGCAGGGCTCACTGCAGACAGGACTCCTGCTCAGACTCACCTCCACTGGGCAGGTCACGCACCCTCCCTGTACCTGGCATGGGGCTCTTGAATGCCATCACACAAGCCCTGCTAATTAGCCAGTCTGTAAATGATGTCTACCTGGGAACTGGACACTTCGCTAAATCTAATAGCAGGTATGGCAGGGTGGGATCAATGTATGCAGCTGATATAAAGAAGGTATTATAAATCCTTTTGGATGTTGCATGAAAATGATCCCTTTGCTCTTCAGATAGAGGATTGCTGGCAATTCACAGCAGATACAGTCATTCGAGAGATAACAACTAAAAGTGCCTCCCTGGCAGCACAGAATATCTTACTGAGAGACTGGAAGAACCTTCTTTGCCTTCTATAAAAAAACCCACTGATGACTCATGTAGAACTCAGAGATTGTCCTACTTAGAGACAAATAGAAAGATAGACTGCAGATACAGAGAGATAAGCCTGACTCACAACGTTGGAAGTGGGATCAGGAGGCAAACTTTCCCAAAGCTCAGGGTTTTATGGATGAGAAGGTTTCTTTTTGGATGGCTCATATAAAGTCATGTCTTTTTCTTGCTCTCTTTCCTTCCTCCTTTCTTTCTTTGCTATTAGTTTGATCATTTCCTTACTAGTTACTTTCTGTAGAATCAAAAATATTAGCGTTTCTACCTTCTCTTTAATGCCTTTTTTATTTTTTGTTGTTTGTTTCATTTTACTTACTATGTTTCTGAGGCAATTAAATAAGATTCCACTGAGTTCCACAATAGCTTGACTACTTTGGTTAGTCACTGAAGCTTATATAATTATATTGCACACAAAAACTATATTAAGAGACCATTATTAAGGTTGTAAAGTCAAGCACTCACAAGTTAAGGAAAGCCAGAATTAAGGTTGCCTATGCAACTTACATTTAGCCCCCTTGTGAATATGCATTATGATGCAGTCTTTAATTACATGAACATAATCCCCAAACAATTTGTTCCACTGGACCCCTGATTCCCTTGATGCACAGAATGGATGGTGTTCACCTAATGAGCAGCTATTAATATTTTGTGTCTCCTTCTTTTCAGTGTGTGGCCCTTATTCAAATCCTACTCTGTAGACAGAATTATTAATTGGACAGGGCCTTTTCTGTGGCACTTGTTGGTACACGCTTCACAAACACTAATGGATTTATTTTCACAATAATTTTCAGAGGCAAGGAGTGGTATTATCCCCATTTTACAGATGGCAAATTGAGGCACAAGAGACATGAAGGTCAAGGATATTCACTAATTTGTGCTGCCCAGTTTGGGAAGCTGAAGCTTTACATGTTCAAAGCACAGCTGCTATTTGCTTCAGTTGCAGCTGTGAAAACTCAACACAGCTGTAAAACAGATCCTGGAGTCTCAAACTAGACACCCAGAAAATGAGGAACAGACAATTTTGTGACCACCTGTGGAAAGTCAGCTTGAACAGATTTGCCTAGCATTGCTCAAGGAGCGTATGGGAAGGCAGGAATAGAATCCAGTTCTCTCCTTTTCCCTTTGGTAACCCCCTGCCTTGTTCATTATACAACTTCTAAATTCAGCAACAAAGGCAACAGGGGTCCTACAGACCACAGCCTCCCTCACTATATAACTATAGCACTGAGGAACCCACTGTGCTAGGAGCTGAACAAAAACAGATCAGAAAGACAGTCTCCATCTCAGAGTTTGCAATCCCAGTGTTGGATACGAGGCAACAGATGGATACAGACAGACTGGGGACTAGCAGGAAACCATGAGGCAGTATTACTCAGTATGGCACGCAATGGTCTCAACATACTGACTGAGATTTTTATAGGTATCATGTCAAATGAGAGATTTCAGGAGGGATTTTGAGGAGGATAATGCAGATGTCTGCAGGTGTTTATGGGGAGCTCCCCCCACAATTGAGGAACAGCATAGAAGGAAACACAAAGGTACATGTTTGAAAATCTAACCAGTGGGCAGTGGAGGTGAGCATCATGGGCTAGGCAGAGGCAGGAACTGACTTCTTGATACTAAGGTTGTTGTTACATGTTAACTTACATATGTGTTAAGGGCCCTGGCACCAGGAGTGTTCACATATTAGGGCAGGAAAACATGAGCTAAGGGCTCTCTGAGCAGATTAGAGATAATCCTCTTCCACCAAGGATCATCTCAAACTGGTTTTGGGCAGTCCATGTTGGAGTCATATGTTGCAGTCATGTTTTTCCACAGGTGCAAAACCAGGTAGGAGCAGAAGGGGAACCTGCCTGCCCAGTCACCACCACTGCCACTGCCACGGTGGGCTGCTACTGCTCTCCGGGCAAAGCCCAGTTTAGACACTGGTGGCAATGACAGCAACAGACAGGTTCCCCCTTCCCTGCTTGCTCCTCCAAGACAACACTGGCAGCCACAGGTGAACCAGGAACTGCCAGGAGGAAGTGCGGTGAGTGGGGATCTGGGGTGTGGGAGGGGGATAGGCCCAATCTAGACTGGCAGAGGGAGGGGTAGGTGGTGTCCTGCCCACCAGGACTGGGCCCACCATACCTCCTGGCCCCCTTCTTCACCCCCTAGACTGGGTCTACCCCACTGCCTGCCCCCACCCCTCCCACACCTGGGCAGTGGGAGGTAGCGGGGACCCAGTCAGGGCAGCAAGGGGCTGGCAGGCCTGATGGGACCCTGCCAGCCCATGACTGCCCAGTCTGGGCCACCTACCCTGCCCCTGAAAGCAGGCAAGCTGGGCAGGCACCTAGCTAACCTGGCTCCTAGCCATACCCCTGCTTACCAGCCCTCTAAGGGCAGGTCAGAGCAGTGCAGGAGGTATTAACCCTTAATGTGCGACTGCTCAAAGCAAGTGCTAATTTTAACTCCAATTAAAACGAGGATGAACATGTGCTAAGTGTAATGTGTAATATCATCCTGTGAGATAGATCAGGAGGTAAGGAATAGGCTGAAAGGGTTTTGACAGTGAAGACAGGCTCCTTATGGCCGGTGTGAAAGAAGAAGGGAGCTAGTTGAGGGATGTTTATAAGGGATGCATACCACTCATAGGGGTGGGGGTGGCAGTGGGTGACGTGGTCAAAGTGAAGGGCTTTGAAAATGAACTTTTTCTGCCTCTACTTCCTTTCCAAACAATTTTGCTCATGATTTCCATCAGGTTTGGCATATTAGCCCTTTTGAAGCTCCCGGTATATATGTAGATGTATATATGTAGATGTATATTACTAGTAGGGCCATCCTCTGTTAGCCCATACTGAATGAATCCAGGTCATGATGACTGGTCCCTAGGTAACTGCCAACTTCCAGTCCAGTGATTATTTCATTCTTTTCCACCATAATGAGGTCCAAAATAGAGTTGCCTCATGTTGGGTGCAATGCATTTTGTGTTAGAAAATTATCATCTATAATTTTAGAAATGCTTATGTTTTATTACTGGCTGCATGAGACCTCCAGCATATGTCTCCCAAAATGAAGTACCTCACAACACAGTTTCTCTTCCCACACATTACAAAAAAAAGTGTTTAAAGAGTGTGTTCTAACAGTCACAGACACCTATGCCCACTCCCCTCAAGCAAGACTCCTTTCCTATCCTTCCCAACCTACCCTGTCTCTGGACTACCCCTGGCTTCTTATCCTAGTCCCATTCTTACCTACTCAGTCCCAATCTCCCTTCCACAGTTGTCTCACCTCAATCCCAATCTCTTTACACAGCCAGTCCTACTCTTTGTCTCCATGCCTTGCTCTCTGAATCCCAATTTCTTGCCACTCCCAGACCTTCCCACTTCTTGGACCCAGCATCCTTGCCCAGCCAGTATTAGTTCTCTTCTAATATCACCTCCTCTCCCCCATTAGCTGCCAATCTAGCCTGCCTTCCCAGATGCTCTGTCCATTTTAAGACTTCCTTTCTATCAGCCCCTTGGCTCTTTGACTCATGGTCCCTTGCCCCAGTCCTAGTCTCCCTCCTCTGTCAGCGTCTCAGCAGACTGTTTGTTTCAATCTACTTCTTTACCTGGGTCCATCTTTGATCTCCACTGCTTTTGAATCAGATGGTTTCAACTTCCATGCAACTTAGGTGACAGTAAGGAGTCACTGACAATACATGACAAAGGGGCTATGTTCTCAGATTTAGTGTCCAGCCCAAAACCAGTTTAGAGCAACCATTACAGGGAATTTCTAACTTCGCTGCCATAACCCTGGCCTTCAGTATGCTCAGTCACTCGTTTCAAGGCGTATCCTTGAAACAAAGGCCAAATGCCCTGTGAAATTTCACATCCCTGTTCCAAAGTATGGGGTTGCCAGAACTGTTAAAATTGCCTATTTAAAGATGAGAAAACCAAGATATTAAAAAAAAAGAAAAAAACCTAGCCTGAAGCAAGTACACTTCATGGAAAACTGCAGTTCAAAGTCATTATGGTTTGGCTAAGTTCGAAGCTGCTGAAAGCATATCATAAAATGGGAATTGATAGACAATCTGAATTATAATTAGTTATAATTTTAATTATAACTATACACATGATATTTTTTGCTATTCTCTTATTTTTCTCTCTTCCTTACAGGCTGATATTGCTAAAGAAGGCAGTCATGCATCCTAACAAAATCTTGCAAGGTCATTTTTTCACATTTCTTTTGTTTTGCAGCTGAAGATGCTATCACTCCATCTCTTGTCAGGACTGTTGTATGGATGGAGTTTCTTTTTTGTTACAATCAGCTCTTTCCTGTTCCTGGAAGCTGAATTTTAGCTTTTAATTAAGCAGTAATTATTTTGTAGTCTTTCTCCAGATACGGTACCAGTATTTTTTTTCCCCTAAGTACAATGCAAACATTCAAATACGTTCTAAGGATTCAAGGCATCATCCCTCATTAGGCTCAAGGCACTCTTTGGAAAACAACAGCTCTTAGCTTTCACTCATTTGTTGATTGTGGAAAAATCAGAGAGTAATTCTTCTGTTGCAAAGAACTCAGAAAGACCACAACAGGTCAGGATATTTTTGACATTAAGGATTCCTATTTGATATCTCTGAGTTTATCTTGTGACTCATGTGTTGGTATTTGTACACCTAACCATGCTGATATTGTGGGACACCCTTAAAAGGGTCTCATGGTGCCAGAAGTTCTTGTTTTTCACTCCTGAGCATAGCTAAGGTGAAGGGTATGTGACAAAGAGAAGTAGGTGCAATGCAGTGGAGCTCAGTGGAAACCCTAATTAATTCCCTATGAATCAACATTAAATTATGAAAATCATGTTTGGAAAAATTGCAAAGGGTGGAAGAAACACTGCCTTTATTACTGATGCCAAAAAGGAAAATAAAATTACTTCGCAGGACTTCTTTAACATTTACGAGCTAGCACACCTCAGCAGCACCACTGGGTCAAGAGTGGGCATCCCTGGAAAGTTTCATTTATATATGCACGTGTATGCACACACACAGTGATTTTGCAGTCACGGAGGAAATAAAATGTTCGATGAGCCTAGACACTTCGCTGCTGCCAGTCTGCACTCTAGGATAATTTATCAACCTTTGTTGCTGGGACTACTGTTCCCTCTCCTTCACAAATTACAAAATGGAAACAAAGCTGTCAAGCTGCAGGCTAACATACTTATCCCTGGTCTTGTGTTGGTCTGTGTAAGAGTGAAGTTCAGGTACGACGCAGGCCAAGACAAAACAGTGAGAATTCCAGCTCCAAAAGGCATATTTCAAAACTTACATATATCTGAGACTAAGGAATATAACTGAGAGAAACCATTTTGCCCCTTTAACTACAGTAGCAGTTACCGCAGTGAGCTGCTAGACTGATATTCTTGTGCTCAGGTCTTTTCCTATAAATTTGTATCCAACTTTGCATGCATGTTACAGCCCTAACTAGCCTAGTTTATTTTCTCCCCATCTCCCTCACCACAACTAAAGAACACGAAGTTATGAAACAAGTAGACAAAAGATGACAGCGTTTCTGGCAATTTGTGTGACACATAAATATTTATCATTTGACTTATGTCACATTTAAGCTATTTGCTAATTGTCTTATTTAGAAAAAGACCATTCAAAAGAACTTTTTAGACAGGAGAAAGGAGACAAAAGCAGCACCAACAAAACTGAAAATTAGGAAGAGTCAGAGCTCCAACATGTTCTGGGAACAGCAAGCTGCATTGTGATGCCTCTTGTCATTGTGAAATCTGCTGCTTTGCTTTTTGATACAGAGCCCAAGGGCTCACATAGAATCTGTTCATTAGAATCTATTATATATGTATGTATACACACACACATATACATACTAAAAACTTTGTGGGTTTAGAGGAGTTTTTTCCCCCTCTTCAGATACTTAAAGACAACACAGATAGAAAGATATTGATGCACAAGTGAAATGAAGACTGAGTTCGCTTGCACATAATTTGCAAGATGAGCAAGTCTGTGTATCTGCATGCAGTTGAGACAGGGATAGAGCATCTTTTGTTTTGGTTTGGGGATGGAGGAGGGGGTAGGGAAGAGGACAGAAAGATGAGAGCCCTGGAAAGTTTGCAGGGTTTGTCTAATAAGGAGCCACGTCCAGATATTTAACAGACAGGTCTAGATATTTAAAAAATGCCAGGCAGCATGGATATCTGATTACCTCAATATTCAGTACATTGGATGATAAATAGATAGTCCAAAACAGTGAGACAGCATCGTACAGGTTCTGTTTTGAGTGCTATTTATTACACAGCATGATATGCACAAAACTCTTATGCATGTCAGTGGGAGTTTTTATGCATACATGGAGAGGAGAATATTGCACAAAATTCTAATTTCTTCAGTTTAGACAGGATTTTTTTTGGGTAGCACCGTAAGAAGGCAAAGTTCTTAACTTCACATAAAAGATACAGATCAATCAATTAAGAAAAATGGAACAAATAGGCTGCAGTAGCAGGTAGTATTATACCGCTGGATGACACCATCAATTTGTATCAATTCTCACGTGTCAAGCAGAACTGGAAAGAGTAAGAACATGGAACAAATTGTTGAACCAAAATGTTTCCCTCAAGAGATTTGTTTTACTTCAATTTTCACATGACTGTTTCTAAGGGATAAAAGTACATCTTAGAGATGAGCTATTACAATGGAGAAATGTTAATTGTGTGGTTAGATTTATGTTTAAAGCACAGCTTGTATTCTGACTATATCCAATATGAATCAGCCCACCTGAATGATGGCTGAATAAGTATACTTGTAAGGGGGAAAAAAGTTTTCTTTTGGTTTTTAGGAGCAATGTTAAACAGCCAAGCATGCTGGGAGAAAAGAAAGCTTTCAAAGTGAGGGATGTTTCTTAACATTTCTGATACCTTATCTCAAAAATGTCATGGCCTAGAAACTAGAAATGTACTTAATTATGTTGAGCTTCATAAGGGCTACTGTCCTTGTATTTTCAAGACTGTTGTCACTTAATTTTTAAGTTTCATCTGAACTTCTGAAAAATCCCTCTGTGCCTTAAATGTGCAAGTTGTACCGCATCGAAAATAGCTGGTCACTGATGGCGGGTAACGTAAAGACTGTATTTGAATGAACTGTGTCTACAGGAAAATGCACATCTTTTAGACAATAAGGGCTGCACTGCTACCGACTAGCAGGGTCAGAGATGTCTGTCACTGATGGCTCTAAAAACAGCTACTCCTGTACAGACTCCTCCTGTGGTTCCAACTATTATAAACAGACTCTTGGGAAGAGTGGGCAACAGGTTAGTGCTCAAGAATTCAAGGTCTCATCACTCTCTTCCTTCAGAATAGCACTGGCCTTCATCCACAATCACATTTTCATTATGCAGTCTACAAAAAGAAAAAATTCTTAGGTTCTAAATTAAGGTACTAACGACTGTATTTACCTGAATCCAAGATGCCTTTGAATTTAAGATTACCCCCCAGGAATCGGATTCTAGACATGGACAATTTACAAATTGGTTCTAATTTTCCATGTCTCAAATCTAATTATTGGAGCGTCATCTTCAACTTGTTCTCCCCCACCACTATGAGGGAGCAAGCAGCAGCAGGAAGGCAAGTAGCAGCAAGGGGGCTGGTGGTGGGAGGGCAGGCAGGAAGGGAGTCCTGCAGCCTGTCTTCCACTCACTGCCCCTCCCACCCACACACACCTTGCTCCATGCTGCCTACCTCGCTGTGCCTCCTAGGCACCCTCCCCTCCCCCTCAGTGTCAGTGCCCCTGGTGTCTGCTCCCTACTGCTTGTCCCCTCTTTGCCTGTGCCCCCCATGGTGCCTGTGCCCCCCATGGTGCTTGTGCCCTCAGTGCCTGCACCCTCCCACCATTTGCCCCCTCCCATTTGGTTCCCTATGTCCCCCTCCCACTGCCACCCAGAGTTGCAGCTCTGGGTCCAGCTCCAGCCCCATTCTGGACTGGGGCATGAAGCACATGGTGGCTCCAGCCCCCACCTAGCCGGGTAGTCGTGGTTGCAGTAGCAGCAGCTGCCATTGCTGCCAACACTGCTTCTTGGCTGGGCAGGGCTCAGAACCAGCATGTACTCTGCACCCCAGGCCAAAGTGGGGCTAGAGGTGGCCTGAGTTGGGTGTCAGGGATGCAGGCAGTGGTGGGAAGAGGTGACAGAGGGTACGTGGTGGAGCAGAGCAGTGCAGGGCAGAGGCTGTGGGGAGCAGAGATGATCAGGTTCAGGGCAGTGGCTGTGGCTCTGACTCTTGAGCCCAAGTTAAACCTGGAGCTGGAGCCAGAGCCCCAAAAGCCACCTGCCCCCTGTACTCAAATCCAAGACAAGGGGCTATGCCCACCATGTTGAATAGGGGACTAAAATCTCATCTCAGATTTGAGTAAATGTGGTACTTCAATTTGTGTTTAAAATAGTTTGAAAAATGGAAAGATACTGAATTCTTTAACATAAGACATTTGGGCATTTTATTTCTGATCTGTTAGAATTCGCCTTTCTTTTTTTCAGAAACAGTCGTTCTCTTTTTACTACTTTTAGCTTATCTGCATTTCCTGATTGGAAATAATAGACTAATCTGACTAAGATGTCAAATTATTTTAGCAATTAATTTAGGCCTCTCTTCCATGCAAATCTGGCTTGGCGATTGGCTGCTGGGGGACCCTGTCTGCTGGCGATCTGGTCCCCCCCAGACTCAGGAGGCATCAGTCACCCATGCTCCACAGTAAACATCTTGCATCTAAATATGTGGCTCTATTAGGCTACAGGAAACTAATAAACTCTGCAGCAGCACTTGTAAATACAAGTACTATCCTGCTGTGGAGTTTTTTACTTTGCAGCGGTGCATGTATGAGGTGCTTCAGTGCTGGGGCTGCCTGCCAGTTAGCCCCACACTTGGGCACCCTCATACCCCAGGCAACCCCTCTGCAGTATATTGCGAGCTGTCAGACTCACCTCCTGGGTCCCCTGCCAGCCAGGGCTGCTCAGACCCAACTCAGTGTGCTGCGGTCCTGGGCACACATTCAAACGGCACACCTGGGAACAATATTGCTGCATGCTAATAGCATGTGTAGATGGGCCCAATGTCTGCTATGTACAGTTCAGGCTGCACATGGGGTGCCTGATTCAAAATTTCTATTAAGAGAAGTCAGTGCAAATAAAGACTCCAAGGACAGCCTTGTGCAGGGGCTAACTTATGAATGGATCTGGCCTGGGAAGGGATGTGATCTGTCCCATAAAAGTTTGATCTGGCCTGTAGCAGTGATCAGCAGCAGGTAGGATCAGCAGTGGCATTCTGTGATGATGGGGGATCAATGGTATATGGAAAGCAGGGTGCCAGAACAAAGGACCCTCAATAGTCTGCAAGGGAAGTGGCCAGGTCACAACTGGTCACAACTGGTAACCTGCTTTAGGGCTGGGCTACATTACTTCATTATAAAAGGTTGCTGACCCCTATCACACACATTAGCATAGAAGCCCTTTTGTAGCACTGTCCAGGTTTTAATGTGCTAAATATAAACCACCAGAAACATGGGAAAGACTCCTAGATAAGGAATCACAAATTAGGAAGGAA
>NW_005842050.1:741080-770112 GCF_000455745.1 Alligator sinensis
AGTAAAGACTTTTCCCTGTATAGCCTTATGGTTCCTTCTACAAACACTGAACCACAGCACTAGGCAATATACATTCAAAACCCTCCTTATATTACAATTCCCCTTGGATCACAATCACAAAAAACATTGTTAAATAATTTTGGGCTGTAGTACTTTGGCAATAGACTGAGCGTTCGATAATCGTCATCATTTCTCATGATTTCTCTGTGATGGAATGGTCAGTAGCCTGTAGTTTGGGCTGCAGCCTGGACCATGTGGGAGCTCTCGAATGCTGCATGAAAAAGGCACTTTCACTTCTCAGTGTACGTGTCTCTCTTTCTGATTTTAAATTTGGTACATCTGAGCGCAGCACAATAGGATTTTTATAAAGGCTGTTTTATACAAGGCTCAGAAATAAAACAACTCGGAGCCTCCTTTATAAACAAGTTGTGAAATTGTTACTGGCAGAAGTTCTTCTAATTGCCCAGAAAGTGAAGAATAATCAAATCTAAACAAAACTGAAAAATAATATAATCTTTTAACATTTTTTCTACAGACAAAATGTCTGAGCAACACTGGACTTTGTTTCCTACAACCAGCACAGCTCACATTCACTGTCAGTGGTGGCAGATATAGATATATTAAAGGTATTGGTGCTAAAGACCCTCCTTTTAGAAGTTACAGTTGCTTCTGGTTATCGCTGTCTGCCTCCCACTCGTACCATCCTGCCATAAAGCAGTTCTACAGAGCCTAGGTCTGCAACTGTTTATGAAGGCAGTCAGGGCTGTAGCTAGCCCACAAGGTATTTTTATTCAAATGTTCAAAGGCACCTAAATGATTTAAGAGCCTAAATTCCATAGAAAGTCAACAGGGACTTAAGGTCCTTTAGGCGCCTCTGACTTGTGCCATACTGTCCTCTTTCTGATCCACACACTTCTAAGTAGAGGCTTCTTTGGTAAAATGGTCACTCTGCCTCCTTTGCCTCTGCACAATTGTGTGGGTGAGTCACAACTTAATCCTTGGGAACTAGGAATAAATGAGAAAAGCAACCACCTGAATCTAGTACAGGTTTTGTTGTGCAGCATAAGGAGATAAAATCATAGCATATTAGGGTTGGGAGGAACTTCAGGAAGTCGTCTAGCCCAACCCCCTGATCAAAGCAGGACCATCCCCGGCTATACCCAATGATGATATGAAGCTTCCACAGAGCATTGCTTAAAAAAAAAATCTACGGCATAATTGCACGTGTTGCCCAATGAAACACAAGTCAGCAGCATTACATCATCAAAACTTTTATGGCTGTTGATGCCCTTTGACCATGATGCTGACCCTGATGCTAACCTCACCCATACATGTGTAAAGCGGGAGTAGCTTTATTGCAGTCAGTGGAGGTATGCAAATGTGAGAGAGACTGGAACTGCTCTCACAATTTTAGTAGCTTCTAAATGGATCCTTATTAACCTGGTCATTAGAGACATACACTTCACACTTCCAAATTATATAAATGCAAGATTAATATGAGGGGGAGAACTGATGATCATGCAGAAAGAATGATAATATTAGGGAATGTGTGACCCCAAATCACGACTGTCTTTAAAAAAAAATGTGAAGAATGGCTTGAAACTCCAGTTCTGTTTCTTTCAGAGGAGTTTCATCTCCCCAAAACAGATTATATTTTGTTTTTTGATTTATTAAAAGATCAAATGTTGGAATGCTGGATAGGCTGAATTCATTTGTCAGATCACGAAGTCCTCATAACATTTCTCAGCCTTAATAACACATCTGCTCTTAAAATGTGGTCTCTTGATAATAGCTGGCTGAAAGTGTCTGAATTTAGGGATTATTTGAGACAACAGATTTCCTTCTATTTGGAATTGAATGAGGCATCTGCTCCCTCACCGTCAGCTTTGTGGGATATTCTCAAGGCAATCATAAAAGGGCAGATCATTTTGTACATTATGAGAAGGAAAAAAGACCTCTGTTGGCAATTATGAGACTTGGAAGGGTGAATTAGGGACCTGCAAAGATATCACTTCACATCCAAAAATCCAGCTACTCCACAGATTCTTCCCCCATTCAGCATGGAATGCAAATTTAGCTGAAAAACTAATAGAGAGGAGGCAATGCTCATTTCAAAGCAAATAGCTGCAGAAGGGGGAAAAAGAAAAGGAAATGAACTACACTCCATCTTGGAAAAGAAAGAGCTGACCTGACAACACATTACAGAGATTAAGACTCAGGATGAAGAGCTAGCCATGGATCCTTAGAGAATTAATGGAACTTCTGCCAAGATTTATATTTATGCCAATTTAGTACATTGGAAAAGCAGGGCAAAAATGGATGCTTGCAAATTATTTTACAGATATTCATCATCATAATCTTGTTCCACATATCAGGGAGGAGATGTTTAATAAAGAAGCCACATCAAAAACAATCAGAAGACAATTAGGCATTTGAGCTGTAAAGAAGCCTCTACACTAAATTTGATGGGTGCCTCGCCAGTTTCTACTAGACTTTTAATATTATATTCAGCCTTCACTTGATGACATTTTCCAAAGTGCCAAACAAATGGATGTTTAAATTATGTACACATACACAGAGCCACACACACAAGTCTATCCATTTATCTATGCACATATGTACATATACATGTATTTGTACACACACATACGTATAGATATATATAGTCTCTTAGTCCAGTGAATCTTCACCCCAAAATGGTAGGTCTGGAAATAAAACAGGATGTTAATAAAAAGACTCTTACTGGTACACACACAGGCTCAATTACACAGCATAAAAAGTGCTCTAGGAATTTGAGCTGCTTTAAAGTAGAGGGGAGTCTATCAGCTGCCTGGAGTAAATCTGGAGTTGGGAATAATTCCTTACAATAGGGAAGATCCTGATGTGTTAGTACTTGATCTTAGAGAGCCATCTATGCAGCTGGGTAATTCATTCCTGCACAGAATCTCCCTGACTTCACTTACACTCCACCAAGGAGTGTGGATTCACTTGTCCAGACCCCATTACAAGAATGAATCCTTAGTTTGTCTCATGGAAACATTTCTCTTCTTTGACACAGAGAAACATTCTTGTCAGTGTTAGACAAGGTTTTCCAAGATGGGCCCTGATGGTAGACTCATAAAACCTAAACAAGTAACCTGATTTTTAAAAGTGCTGAACACTCAGATGCTCAACAGACCTACTATGTCACCTGGAACAGCGTGGCGTGCTGGAGGGCACCACTGCCAAATACCGCAAGTTTACCATGTAGGCATGGCCAGAGCATATAACCATTCGTAGCTTGACAAGCTTGCTCTCCAGCTCAAGCTTTAGGGACTTACACTTTAGCTTTATAAATCCCTAGTCCAACCTCTGTTATTGGTGAAGGTGGGAGTCACAAACACACAGCCAGAGCTGTGTTGTTCACTCCCCAGTTGCAGAGGAGATCATCAGCCAGAGAATCCAGTGAAATATTTCCATGCAGAGTTTTGGAGGATCTGGATTTTAACATACTAATCTTTGTGTGTGGGGATGGTGTTTAGATAGAGGGATTTATTGAAAGAACAGCTCAATTTCAAAGACAGATTTTTTAGCACTTTGATTCCGTCCTATGCCAATTCATCTTCAATTTAAAAAAAAACAACCCAGAAATATAGCAATTTGTATTAGAAAAGGCGTTTAAAGCTTCAAATTTTCCCCTTGGCCACTTTTAAATCTTATTTCTAATCCCTCAGCCCCTTTAATGAAACCCTCAGTAGTTTACATTGTTATTAAAACCCTGTTTGGGGAATATATTTTAATCCTCATTATATGTCAAATACAGATATCAAATATTCATTGTGTGATTGCAATTAAAATATACAGTCCCCCAAAGGTTCTTTTATATCAATTTAAATTATCCTGAACTTAATTAAGGTCAGGAATAACTCACACTCCTGGAAATGTCTTCACTGAAGTGATGTATGCAGATGATAGAAGAGGAATAGTTAATACGTTGTGCCAGCGGCACTTTTTCTTTTTTTTTGGCCAAGTCATATTCCCTTATTTAGCAAAAGCAACATGCAGACCGAGAATTAAAGGGATACATGAACTTGGAAATTTGTTCTTCTTTCAGTTAAAAATAACAAATAAGGTCCCTCTAATTTATTTTTCTTACTAAGCCAGCAGAAGTAAATTATTTGCCCCTTTTTTTTTGTTCAGCACCTTGCCATTTTCACTGTCTCTCTCATATACTCAGAGGGTTAATTTCTCTCCTGCTGACAAAACATCATGGACAGCAGAGGAGCCAAAAAAAGAAAAAAAAAGAAAACAAAGAAAAATCCCCCCACAATAAATTCTATATAAGATTATTTTTACATTCAGGATTTTCTGTTCCATACAGAGTATATATCTTTGATTCAAGTTTTGAGTGTCCCTTTTTATGTACTGTTATTATGGTGTGAGGCAGGTCTTTCTTTGGACATGCTTTGCAGCCTACAACAGAATTCATTTAAGCTCAATTTTATTGGTAATATTATGCTAGATAAAAAATGAGCTATAAAAGCTATATATCAAAAGCACTTTACAAAATTAGCCCTTTGAGATCTATAGATGAAAAATGCTGTGAGAGAGCGATTTTGTTCATTTTACACATGAGGAGCTCTATTACTGCAAGCTAAGTTAAGTGATATCAGATTCCCAGATGAGGAAACTGAGGCACAACTGAGCCCAGTTTACACAAGAGGTGAATTGCCAAGACGAAAATAGAGCCAGTCTTGACTCTCCTGCCTGATTTGACAGGAAAATTTTGAACAAGCCAAAGTACGTGCCACATCTCATTTGCAAAGTTGCTACAGACCAGTCAGATTAAATACGTTAACTTTATTTCTATTTCCATCTTTATTTATTTATTAATACTACAAATAATGACTATGCAAGCAAATGGTCACAGTTTCACTTCCACTGAGACCGTTTTATCTCTTCTGAGTAAACATTAAGGGGAGAAGCCAGTATTCTGAAAGAGAAAGGAGACCAAAATGATACCCACAAGCTTTGAGGATGTTCTGATCTAAGCTCTGTGCTCAGTTTCCCATGTATATAATAACTCTGAATCCAAATCACATTGGGATCTGCACAGGTTGATCTCCAGCTCAGACCTTTGGGATTAGCCATCTGTGTTTTAAGCAGATTTCCAAAGTGAGGGGGATAGGAAAGAAGATTCACTAGTGAGGGTACTGGGGACTTGGGGGTGGCAGAAGAATCAGAGCAAACTTTTTCTCATTCTTTAGTTAGAATACACTGTTCAGCAAGACTTCCCCCACCTCCCACATTTATTTTATTATTATTCTGATTTGCGGCGCTTCCTCTAAACACTTTCTTCACTCACCTGCCTGGGCAGCCCTCCACCCACAACAGACAGGGGCCAGCCAAAAGGAAACTGCTACGAAGTCTGGGCAACAAGGAATTGGTTTAATTCTGCATCTGCATAAAGGCCTTATTTTCCCTCCTGAAGTAACCCGCCTGTTGCTTATATGCCAGCTGTATATGCTGCTTGTATAGAGGATGGGTGTCTCTGCTGACTGACACAAAGTTCATGTTCTCTTTCCATGGGGTGCTCAAACCACAGAACTGGTTTAAGCAATGACATAAGGAGGGTGAGACTGAAACTCAGGCCTTCTAGTTGTGATTGTATCGTAAGGTCACACTGAGCTGGCTCCAGTGGTTTAACTACCGGGGCAGGGAAGAGGGGGATGATAGGGGCAACTGCCCCAGGCATTGACTTGCAATCATGAACTGGAAGTCACTGTTTCCTCCTTGCCCTGGGCGCCTGGCTGCATACCTGCACTGCTGGCTGCCTCTGTGTTTTTTGCTTATCAAGCCCATAAGATAAAACTTCAGCTTTAGTCCAATAGATTAATAAATGATAAGCAGTGTTGCATCTCCAAATTCATCTATAAGGTGCAACTCTGCCCTGCCTTCTGCCTGACTTCAGACTAGCACAGCAAACTACCTCTCACTGTTCATTATCAGAGATGAAGACAAAACAGTTTCTTTCAGATGGTTTTGGTACAGCAAATCCTTCTGGTCTCCAAACCTGCAGCTTCTAGTTCTGTGAGAAGTCTGACAGAGCTACTCACGTGGTAAAAGGGCAGAAGGACTGGACCTCTAGCCCGTATATCAAATTTGTGAACATGAGAATGCATATGGGAATGGCATAGTGCTAACTGCAGTTTGCATGGTATGTCCTTGATCCTGAAGTCATGAGTGACTGGTGCCTCCTGAATCTGGTGTGAGGGCACCTGCAAAAACTGCTGACGGCCCTGTCAGGGTGGCACCAGCCCTACCAATAGCAACAGTGTTGGCCGTCAGGGGGGCACCGGCCCCATCAGGGTGGGCATGTGCACCCCCGTGCACCCCCTACCCGCTGCCTATGCCTGAAGTGACCTCCAGGAAGAGCCCCAGTACCTGTGCTGAGCGCTATTAACTATAGTAGGATTCCAGGCAAATGCAACGGGCAGCCCTTGAATTGCTCACTGCCTATCTGGGTCTTAAATGAATACTGTAGGGGAGACAGCAGCAGCCGGACCCTTTTAAAATGACAAAACAAAAAATCCCTTTCCTAGATGATCGGCTCTGTGCATTTGAAATACGCGTTTTGCAGATTCAAGTTCTGAAATTTCAACTTACTTCTTTTTTGGTACCTCTGGGTATTTTGTCTCTGTCCCCATCTCTAATTACATACACCACTGAGCATTCTCAGTACTTTTAGAATTAATCACATGCTGTTCTAAAGAATTTTGACATTTGCATTTCAAAACTCTTATCAATTCTAAGCATTTATTCTACAAAACTTGGAAAGATTGTAGGTTTTTTTCACATTATTCCAGCATCATGGGCATTGCTACAGAATGCAAAATTACAGAACATATGAGACTGAAACCTGACATCCATTCTTCCTTGTCGCAAAGTTTTGATGAGGAAGAATATGTTAGTTAAAAAAAAAAATTATCTAGGACCATGACCCTATGTTTTCAATGCAGGGAATACTCATTAACTTCAGTGAGAGTTGTGTGTGTACAAGGAATAAAAGATTACACCTAAAATAATCACTTAGAAAAAAATTACATTGGTTCAACAGTAATAATAAGAAAACATGAAATAGCCACTGCAACACAATTTCCTGAGGCTTTCAGGGGAAAATTCAGAGATGTTAGCAAAAAAGAAACTAGGTATATACTTTTTGCAAATATTTCACTCCTACAGTAGTGAGATTACAAAATGAATGATACAAAGATTTTATGAAAATCAGTTTTGACTACTATTCAACAGCCTGTCTGCCTTCAAAAGGTTTATCGGATTAGGCAGCTTTAAGGGTTCTAACCAAGAGACATTGAGTTCACATAAAATAGCAGGTAACTTTCTCAGACACTGGTCAAGCACAATCATTTAGAAGGGCTTGTGGGTCATAAACCAAAGGAAATATTTTATGGAAGTCACTAAGATAAAATTAGAATTGGAATATAAATATTACTGTGTCCTTATTTCACTGAAAAAACAAATAGCATGTGATATGGATGATGATAAATACACAACAATCCCTTGTCCGTTACATATTCAAATTGCTTTATAAAAAGATGTATCATTATCCCTATTTTACAGATGGGGAAACTAAGGCACAAAAACTACAATGAGTTGCCCAGACCAGACTGCCTCTTCCTATGTGATAAATAAATACTAAGATACACATGACTGCCTTTCTTCATCTTGGGCATGCCAAAAACTGCATGCTTTGCTTCTGGATTGGGCACTACCTATTATGACTCATGCATATGTCCCTGCCAGGTTAGTCTGTTGCTTTTAATTTTACTCAAGGCTGACCATGAAGACCACAAAGAAGTCCAGCAGCCCATCTTTTAAATAAAACAAGAACACAGCTACAGTTCTTCCTGTACTTCATTTGTTTTTGAAGTACAAATGGCTGGAGAGCCACTTTCAGGTCCTGGTTCAAATTTATTCAGCAACAAATTTTCTCTCTGTCTCCCTCCCTCCCCACCTCCCCCTGCCCTTTTTTAAAAGTGTCCTCTCTTCCATACACAAACTAAAAGGAGTGTTACTTGAGTAAGGAATGAGTAATATCTGTAGGTTTTAGCCTTCGAGATAAAAAGGCAGAAGAATAGCTTGAATTAACAATATGTTGCATTTGTTAAGCATTTTTCGCTTCAGAATTTTAACTTACAAATGCCACTACATTCTGCTGTCAGCCACATTCTGCTACTGCCATCCCCTTCCCGAAATAATAAACTATTCCCAAGGGCCCTAATTACAAAGTAATAGCCACCTATTTTAATGGGCCTTCCTGGACGATGTCATTTATTTTTCTATGCTTGATTGTACTTCTTGTTCTGCTATATCAAATCATCTGAACAGGTAAAAACGATCTTATTTTTGCTCTGTTCTCACCATATATTCTGCAAGGTGCTATCCCAAGTCTGAAGGCGACAGAGCTACTATTCTTTTCATGGCATTCCAGTGACTTGATGATACTTAAGATGCACATTTTCATATAACTGATCTTCCCAGTGATCTGGTGGGGAATCTGATTTTTAGATGTGAGCTTGCACATCCCAAGACCATCTGGGGCTGTGAGTGCTGAGGGTAGTATGAAAGACAAGCTTTGAAATACCTGGATCGGGGAATTTTGCTGCAGAATTTAAACAGCCACCAAAAGATGCTTGCTTTGACCTTGCCCCCTTACAGATGCTCATACACACATTGAGTTCACATAAAATAGCAGGTCACTTTCTTAGACACTGGTCTGAGAGATATATTTAACAGTGAATATTTCTTGCTTTAATTTTACACAGGATCATTTGATTTACTGACTCTGAATGTTACACACATACTTCATTTTCTTATTTTATATTTCCTCCTTCCCACGGGGGGTGGGGTGGGGGGGGGATCTTAAAGGTTTATTTGCTCAATTTTTCATGGTTACAATAACTGCTAGTGGCTTGAGTTCAGGAAAATATTCACTTAGTGCAGGAAGATTGCTAAATAATTATTGTTTGATGGTGTATAAGATTTATTTTTTCTTTTGTATTGGTTGTTATGGCTTGAAAAATGGCTCAAATGTGCAATTACTGATCTATCATAGCACATACCAAAAAAAAGGTGACAAGAAAGTTCATGTTACGAAGTTAAGGACTGAGTTATGAAAGACCAGAATTAAAGTAGTATCTATAACTTTGCACATATTCATCATGATACATTCTTTGACTCTTTAAGGATCCCTCTACCTTTCCCATAGGACTCACTGCTCATTCAATGGCTAGGATGAACAGTGCTCACTGAAGGAGCAGTTATCCACTATTTTGTTGTCCATTTATTGCTCAGTCTAAGGTCTCATATGTTATTGATGGCATGCTACTCAAACTCTGCTCTGGAGACAGAACTATTACTTTCTCTATGGGCATTTTATGGCTCTTATCAGCATTTGAGTACTTCACAAACATTAATTCATTTGTTTTCAACCTGGGAGGTGAGGAGCCATTATTCCCCTTTCATAGTTATGGAACTAAACCACAGAGAGATCAAGTTTTAAAATGGTTGGTAGTTTAGATTGGCCAATTTGCAGCGCCTATGGCTTGATTTTTCAAAGTACTTAACTGGGCATGTCAAAATGTACAATTAATGTGCTGCCATTTCCTGCACAGAAAATTCAGGTACATTAAACTGCACCTCTCCTTCCTTTCCCCCTCCCCCCCATTTGAACATATGCCTGTCAGGAGTAAATTTGCTGCCCATGGGAGCAGTTCAGTCTAGTGCTGCTGCTGCCCTGCTCTACCCCGCTGCAGCAGGCAGGGGAAGCTCCAGGTTTCCCCAGATGCCAGCCCTGGGCTGGCAGGGGGCCCAGGGGCTGGTCCCAATCTCCATCGGGCTGCGAGAGCTGTCTCAGCTGCTAGGCAGCTGCCTCCCTGCCCCATGGAGATCAGGACCCATCCTGATCTCCATGTGGCTGGGGGAGGCGGCTCGGGCAGCCAAGACAGCTCTCCCATCTCCACGTCTGCTAGGCAGCAGCCTCCCAGCCACATGGAGATTGGGATCTATCCCTATCTGCAGGGGGCAGGGAGAGCTGTCACACAGCTAGTGACCTGCACCAGTGAAAAGTCTGGTTTTGCTGATACTCTCCACATCACACAGGAACTCTGTGGTAGTAGCAGGGACAGAATCCAGTTCACTAGTACAGCCTTGATGTTGCTGGCTTGATCACAACATCCTCCTGCTCCTCTTGCTATCGCCTGCCTTACATACCTTCCAAATGCTGTGACATGAAGCAGGGATCCTACGGACAATAGCCTCCTTCACTATATGACCCTGATTCACTTAGTGAGTTCAAGATCTTAGGCACAGACCAATATGTGGTTATGTAACTAAAGGCTTTTTCATCATGTAGATACACATGGATGGAGCCAGGATTTACAAAAGGGGGTGCAGTATACTGCCCCTTACACCATGGCGGTGGGGAGTGACACATGGCCTCCAGGTTACCAAAGGCCACTGGAGAGCCAGGCAGAAAGCAGGTGCCCACAGGCCCCCTCCCCCCACTGACACTGTTGCTGCTGCCCCAGCTGACCTGGGGGCAGAGGAGGGGGCACAAAGCTGTTCCTGCCTTGCTACAGCTGGGTGCTGTGGGGAGAAGCTGCCTAGGGAGTTGGGCTCAATTAGGGACAACAACGAAAATGTGCAGTTTCCTCCTTCCAGCCCCTGATCCTTTTCCACCCCCTCTTCCCCTGCCATTGTCCCCAGCTGGCCAAGAGCAGGCACTAAAAGGAGGAAGCTATGTGCTGCTGCAACTGTCTATGGCTGAACCTGGCTCCCCACACAGCTATTCTCAGCAGCATGGGGCAGGAACAGGGCAGGAGTTGTTGTGGGGCTCCCCACATACCTTACACAGCTGGAGACAGCAACAGTGGTATGCAGGGTCCTCTTCCCACACCTGCTCTTGGCCAGTGGGAGACCCACAGAGGGACAAACAGGCAAGAAGCAGGGGTTGGAAGAAGAAAACTGTGCACTGCCACTGCCATCTCTTGCTAAGCCTCCCACCTTGCACAGCAGCTGCAGCCAAAGCTGGAGCAGGACAGGAAGACTCTGAGGTTCCCTCTGCATCTGGCTCAACTGGGGACAAAGGCAGAAGGAGTGGGAGTGAGGGGTGCAACTGCACCAATGTAACAACCCCTCTGCAGATACAAAAGGGAGCTGAGTGTAGGTAGAACATGCAACCTTAATTCTGGCCTTTCCTAACTTTTGAGTGCCGGCTGCAAAAAACAAAAATTCCATCATGTAACATTTAAATGTCACCCACACAGGCCACCAACTGGGCTGGAAACTTTAAGTCCAACGTACAGACCTATGCCTCTTGAACTAATGGAGCAACTGATAAGAGCACTAAGTTAGCCCTTTTTGTGGGCCAGCTCTAAAGGGGGACAAGACTCACACTTCACCAGTGTGTTTCACAGATCCTGGCTGATAGCAGATAATGGATAAGACTCAGAAATCTTGGCTTCCACTGTAAGTTGTGGAGGTGAGTGTGTCTAGTAGGCACAGTTTCTTGCTCCATTCCCCCAAAGCCTGACTCTTCAAAACCTCCACCCTGTCCCCATTTCAGCCCTGTTTCCCCCCCACCCGAACATTTTTTCAGTTTTTGTTTGAGACAAGGTGTACCTCTGTACTACCTAGGCCCAGGAAGGACACTTTTCGTGCGTCCCCACAAGCAGGGGTGTGCACTTGCAGTGGCAAAAAGGTAGTGGCAACAATTTGTGACACTACTTTTTGCCACTGTACACATCCCTGCACATGTGCTTTGGTGCAGGACAGGATGCCCTAACTCAGGGAAACTGCTGTTTCCCTGTTCCTCCTGACTCTAGTGTGCTGGAGGAGCCAGGGTAGAACTAGAGGAGGGAAGACACTGGCTGGCAGCCAGAATGTCTCCTGAAAGGACTGGACCTCCATGTCTGCTGGCACATGCTCCTATGGCATGCGCTGGGCCACTTTTTTCACAGTGTTCTTTTTTTGCTACCGGTACCAAATTTTTTCCCCCATGCTGTAAATTTACAGCATGGGGCACATTTCAGTGTGCTGGGTGTGTGGTTTGTGGTACTGCAAAGAGGTCTGCAGTGCTTGCACAGCTGGATCTGGCCTTTGGGAGTAAAGAAAGGACCTCTCCTGAGGTCTAGGGGTCTGTACCGTAACAGCCTACAGCAGCCAGGAGCTGAATTCAACCCTGGGTTGAAGCAATGCTTAGTACAGATAGAATCTTGGGGAAAATGCAGCTAATAAGTTTCTTCTGAGTGGGTGCGGAAAGATTGCAAACAAGCTAAGGAAGTATGGGTTGGACAGATGGACTATAAGGTGCATAGGAAACCATTTGCCTTGTCAGGCTCAAAGGGCAGTAATCAATAGCTCACTGTCTAGTTGGCAGCTGGTATCAAGTAGAGTGTCCCAGAGGTCTGTCCTGGGGCCGGTTTTGTTCAATATATTCATCAACGACCTGGAAGATGGCATACAGTGCACCCTCAGCAAGTCTGCAGATGACACGAAGCTGAGGGGAGTAGTAGATGCATGGGAAGGTAGGGCTAGGATTCAGAGAGACTTAGACAAATTGGACGATTGGACCAAAAGAAATCTCATAAGGTTCAATAATGACAAGTGCAAAGTTCCGCACTTAGGACAGAACAATCCCATGCACCACTGGGGGCTGACTGGCTAAGCAACAGCTGTGCAGAAAACGACCTGAGGGCTACAGTGGCCAATAAGCTGAATATGAACCTACAGTGTGCCCTTGTTGCAAAGAAGGCTAACAGCATACTGGGCTGCATTAGTAGATTAGAAGGAGTGGTGCCAGCAGATCAAGGGAAGTGATTGTTCCCTTCTATTCAGCCCTGGTGAGGCCACATCTGGAGTACTATGTCCAGTTTTGGGCCCCCCACTACAGAAACGATGTGGAAAAGTTGGAGAGAGTTCAGCAGAGGAAAATGAAAATGGTTAGAGTACCAGAGAACACAACTTCTAAGAAGAGGTTGAAGGATCTGGGCTTATTTGGACTGGAGAAGAGAAGACTGAGAGGAGATTTAATAGCAGCCTTCAACTATCTGAAGGGGGGGTTCGAAAGAGGATGGAGCTAGACTGTTCTCAGTGGTGGCAGATGATAGAACAAGGAGCAATGGTCTCAAGTTGCAGCAAGGGTAGTTTAGGTTAGATATTAGGAAAAACTTTCTCACTAAGAGTAGTAGAGCACTGGAACAGGCTACACAGTGAGGTTGTTGAAGCTCCATCCATGGAGGTTTTAAGACCCAGCTAGACAAAACCTTGGCAGGGATGATCAAGCTTTGTGCAGAGGGCTGGACTACATGACCTCCTGAGGTCCCTTCCAACCCTAATTTTCTATGAGGTTTATAACTTGGTCAAATTTGAGCAGTTTTGCATGGGAACAACAGAAGCCACATCCTGGACCCAGTCTAGGTCTCCCAATACCACTCTTTTTAACATTGCCCTGAGCAACAATGACATACTATTTTACACCTCTCTCTAAGTTGATGCCTGGTGCCCTGGTCACCCTTCCCCTGTAGTTATGCTCCTTTTAAGTCCCCTTTCTTAAAGCACAGAGGCAGTAGAGCTGAACAATACAGCAGCCAGAGGGATATTTAACATGGGTAAATCAACCTGCTCTCCCTTGATCTCATTCTCAACAGTGACTGAACTGATTTTGTAGAAACCATAAACATCTGAAAACAAAGCCTTGTCAAGCAAAGTGTCAGGGCAACATTAAGTAAAGGGGGTACTACCAGCTCTACCTTTAATGTTTATCTGAACATCCTCACGCTCAGATTTTATTAGAAGTTTTCAAGATGTCTGATGCCAGTATTCAAAATTATCAATGGATATGATCATCAATGTGCTCCATACTACAGAAGCGTTGCACAATCTATTTCCCTTTCTTTACTTCTTTCAGGTTCTTAACCCTCACTCCTTACTAGTGTATCTGAATGCTGTTATTGATATAGTCACAAAAACAGCACCGTATTGGCCAAACCCATTTCAAGGAGTGACTAACTTGTTAGAAGCTTAAACCTCTAAAGCCAGGGCAATCACATCCTTTGAGAACTTAAAAGTAGAAAAATACACTTGTCACAGTATCTTTACCACTACTTACTCATGGTCATGAGGTATACAATCATGAATGCTTCTTATTTAGTTCCTTTAGGACAGCTTGTAATCACATGCTCCTCAGTATTCTAATACTCCTTGCCAGATTTTAAAGGTATTTGGGCACTGAATTCTCATTCATTTTAATCCACTGATTTAATTTGAATGGGATTTAAATGACTAGAAATCTGGCCTTTAGACACTGCTGTGTACCATGTGCAAGTCATGGAAGCCTGGGCCTGGAGCAGCTAAGCACCCAAAATGCTTAACGATATACAAATTTAAAGAACCAGAGGATCTCTCTGCCCAAGTCAAGTAGTATATTAACAGTTTGCCTATAAAATATTGGTACTCTCTACCCCTTCAATATCATCTCTCAACCTTTGATTCTAAAGATCAAGGAGGTCTATGAAAAATATACAATAGGCCTAACCCTGTGTCCATTGATACCAACTGTAAAACTGATTGCTTTCCATGGAAACAAGACCAGGCTTAATGGGACTAGTTACTTAAAGGCAAATTCCAATATTCCTTCTTATATTGACCAGCACTTTATCTACAAATAGCCGCTTTGGTTTGAATGTGTAAGACACAACTCAGTATGAATAATTGTGTCAGATTTTGGCCCATAAACAGAGACTACTTGGTAACAGTTTACAGGATTAGGTCATTTTTATTTATCTATAATTGGAGTCTTGGGTTTCATGCATAGATTGATAATGTGCTGCACTTTGATATGCATGTGTTTTGGTCTATGAGAAAGTTGGACCTGAAGCAGATTTGAAAATGCTTGTGTGATTTTCTATCTGATTAGAAGATGTCACAGAATCAACAAGCAAAAAAAATGACCTTTCCAAACACATCTAATTTGCCTGAGTCCATTTGGTTTAAGATAATAAATAAAACCTCTGTGATGCATATAATATCACTAATACCCTAGAAATTATTCTGCACTTAATGGCCAATTTAAGAGCATTACATGCTGTTAACAATCAATTTACTAGGTATTATTGTGCTTCTGTTTATAAATGTCTAATTATATAGGTCATGTTTCCTTATAGAGTGTTTTACCTTTGATAGCCAATTGTAGCACTTAAATCAATGCAGTAAAAATAATTGCCGTGTAAAACCTATTTAAAAACGAAAAACAACATTTGCATATTGATTTCAAGGTTTCCCTTTTGCCACACACACTTTTCCAGAAGGGGCACTCTCTGCCCCTTCCCAATCAGGTAATTAAAAGGGTACTGATGCAAAGGAGAGAAGAGCGCCACATGGCTTGGCAAAGTGTTTCCATAAAGTTCTGTCCTGTAGCTGTGGATACAAACTCAAGCTGGTCGTGTGCAGAACTCCAGCATGTTGAGTCCACTACCCCTCGGCAGAGCCAAATGTTTCAGCAGCTGCCCTTTTGTCCTGTTTCTTAAATAAACAAAGAACAGATACAAATTAATGACCTAAATTTATGGCAAAACACACTGCCTTCCCAGAGCAAATAGCCTTAAAAGAACAGATGTTAAAATAGCATTTCGTACTCACAGATACAGAAAACAGCTACCGTGTGAATGGGGGAATGTATAGAAAATAATATCTAAAAAATCTAATCATTCCCCACAGTCTCCTGCTACAGCCCAAACTGCATAACCTTCTGATCCTGTGTTGTACATAACAATTATCCTCCACAGCTCTTTCCCCAACCCTCCCTTTCTCATCTTAGTGTCCCAGTAAACTTTCTTCTTTAATGTATTCCTTTTGGGGATAAAGAGAGTGAAATGATCATTTTGCCAGTACATTAAGCAGTGACTGGCAAGCTGATGCCGTAATCTTAAATGTAATTTAGTCTTGAGGAATTGTGTTTATGCAATGCACAATCTCAGTAAAACATTTCTTTGAATCACCTCTTTGTCTTACCCTGAAGGGTGCATTCATTACACAGGGAAGATTATTTCTTAGTAAATTTTTGCTGAGAATTATCCTGCGAATGCTTATATTCAAGTAATTGTTAATTATTCCTATGTGTAAAAACTAATTAAGAAAGGGATTTTTTTTTTCTTTTTGCAAAACAGAGTGAGAAGACATCACACATGGGAAGCGAATATGCGTCTTAGTCAGTGAGGCTTCCTCATCATTCACAATTGGCAAAGCCAGTAGCGAGCAGTGCTGGGTCATCATCTCTACTCATGAGCGGAATTAAAAGGCATATTCACTTTCTGCACACCAAGTGCATTCTGTTTACACTACACCACATTGTATTTCCAGTCTTACTCAACATTTTAATATACATTTTCTTGTCAAGCTTCTTGGCAGTCGGGTATGCGACTTGCAAGATGGACTGAGAATTCCACAGGTGGACTGATTAGTGGGTGGCATTTTTGAGTTCTAGCAAGCTGTTAGCATTATGTCTGTTTGCTTTAGGTACAGATGTGAAATGATTTGACAGTCAATCTCAAAAGTGTGCGAGTACTTTTTTTTTTTTGGTATGTCAAACTCTTCTTATAATACAATCCTTATCCGTCTGGTTGTCCATTGAAAAAGCTTCCCCCCCCTACATAGCCAATCTGGATGTGCCATGCATAATTCAGAGGCTTACACTTTGTAAGTGTCAAAAGCGGCTTTGGTTTTTCAAATGCAGTCATTTGAGAAGCACAACTGCCATGACCAAGATTCCTTACTGGGTACTGAGGTTATCTTACTGGAAAGGCAAATTGTTTACTTCATGCCAAACTAGTTTCCTTAACAAAGCCATAGTTGTAGGCAAGTGGTGTTTGACAAGTGGAATTTTCTGTTGATTCCCTCATTTCATTTTCTTCTTTTGGCAGAAACACTTGGAACTTGGTTTTCTTGCAGTTACTATGAGCCCAGAATAATAACTCCTAAATCAACACTGAGGAGGTGGAAAGGTACAACAACACAAACACAGAGTAACAGTCGGGACAGCGACATGGAAATCTGAGTTGACATGCAGAATAACCACAAGTGGTGCATGATTTATTGATTGCACCTTGTCATATGTATGATGAGCTCTCAGCTAGTAGAATTATATTCTTTATATGTTTCACAACTTTGGAAAAAAGTATAAATATTGTATATGCAAGTTGTACATACAGTAACTAATGGGTAGCGCAAGATTCCTGCTTCCAGTGAGTGAAATAGGTATACTAATCAGAAACCTGTGCTGTCTAAAACCAGATAAATTCTGCAAAAAGTCCTACAAACATTCATTCAGATATGTGTGTGGATGGAGACAGGCTGAGTTCACATACTTCTGGGGTTCACTCTCCACAAACATTTCAATGGTCGAGCATTGCTGGCAACAATATCCAGCTTTGGTGCAGCACTAACCGTGAAATGATGTTCAACAAATACACTATACTTTTCAACTAGAAAACAGCAGCATCAAGTGGTGATGCAGAATAACTGAGTGTTGCCATTATACAAAAATGATATTTAAAATGTGGAGTAAAACATCTAATAATTTTATATTCTCTAATACTGTGAGTTTCCTTTCAGATGCAATAGAAAGTCTGTCTTTGACTAGACCCACTGCTATATCCATTCAGTTTTTCTTGGTATTAGTAGTCTTGAGGGGCACCTCCAATTTTGAAGAAATATGACATTTTTTCAGACTCCCAAACCCCCAGTAAAGAGCACAGACTTGTATTCAGAAAGGAGCCGCAATAGTGCAAAGGCTTTGCTTGTGTAATTTAATTAAACCGCAACCGATGCTGTGTCCTGGGCTGCCACACGGTTGTTGTCCTCCATCTACAGTAGTAAGGATAAATACAAGCAGCAGGGTCACCTGCAGCTCCACTGACATGACTTTGCTATGACTTGGTGATTACAGTAGGCAGAACAGGTGTACAGAAGATGGAAGAGCTCCATCACATCTAATATTTCTCCTATGAGAGAGGTGAGAACCCCTGAATGTTAGCAGGAAATTAATTAGCCTGGCCACTGCAAAATCAAACACTGCACCATTTTTAATAATATATATTTATATAGCATTATTTCCCTGCCTCGCTGTCAGCACTGTTCAAATAAACAAACACATGGATTTCCATTGCTTGCCTACTACAACACTATATTAATCAACTAGAAACCTTTTCTGAGTAGAAGGGTGTTTATTTAAATGCCTCCTTTTCAGAGATATGAAGAAAATATGTATCAGGGTGATTAATGAAATAAAAGAAATAGTAGACAAAAGAAAGACCCGAACACAGAGACAGGACAGGGAAAGACAGTGAAGACGGAGGAAGGAAATATGAAGGAAGAAGAGAGGAAGAGTTGAGAAGACCAGAAAGGGTGCAAAAAGAAAGTGAGTCAGAGGGGAATAAAAGCTGATCTTGAAATTTTTGTGTGCCCTAGAAACCAATGGTATTTTTGTCTGTGTAATGACTGCAGGGTAATTTCTTAAAAGAAGAGCATGGAAAAGCAAACAGGAAGTAGGTGAGAGGAACAAGGATAACCCGAGACTCAGTCTGGATTGACAAGATATACAAAACCAAGGTAGAATGAAAACCATCCCATCTAAGACATCAGTCATGAAGTTTGACATGCAAGCCAGAAAATTATTTGGAACATGCTCTGAGTATGTCAAAGCCTTCGTGGCAGTTTTATGAGACTGAAGGTTTCCTGCCTTTGTAACAAATATGAGACATTCATTACCATATAAGCGATCATATATTTCAGAGCTGACGCCTTGCACAGCAGAGCACTGGACAACAAACTGGGCATTGGTTCAGTTCTGGCTAGTGTACCTTACTGATTTACCTACACCCCATTCGGCATCAATCTTTGTGGTTGTGGTCAGTCAGCCATTTCAGTACCAATCAGGTCTAATCCTGTTAGTTTATGAGATAGCACAGGCACAGTTTTAGTAACTATTATTAGTGCAACTACTAACAAAGCTATCAATGCAAGCCCAAATTCACTCATATCAGGAAAAAAATGTATTTTGATCTATCTAACAATAAAAACCCTTCAACAGAAAGATGGTTAGAAGGCAACTGCAGGTTAGGTTAGATTAGATAGGGGTTCTGGTTCAGATCCAGTTGTAGCTGCCACACAACACTTTCTTTATTTTCTTCTCAACAGCCGAGATGTAATTCACCACGCTTCCCCAGGCAATAGTTTTGTTTTAAGATTTTCCAGTGCCTTACAACTGAGAGTCTCACCTCACAAATGGAAATCATCCCAGAGCTGCATTTAAGAGAGAGCTGTGGCTGAATAGCTGATTTATAATTTTGTATTAACCTCCTGACCTTGTATGTGATTTCTCCATTTTAATGTACATTTGGGGCTAGCTGATCAGAAAAATTTGCTTGGCTAAACGTGCATTGCAAAACGTGTCTTAGTGATTATTAGAAGAGACATAAGCCCACCTTGACAATGGTGGGACAGGACACAAGGAACAAGGATATTGTTTATTTTCCACATATGCTGAAGCCACAGCAACAGCAATCAAATGACTTTATACTGGTGTTAGAAGATGATGTGCAACTGACTGCAAACAGGCATGGCCCTGCACATAGGCAGCTGCAGCACTGAAATCTTAATAAATAATGGGACTCCAGCAAAAGCGGGACTGTCTGTGTTTCCTGCGGTAAAGTTATTTGCCTTGCAAAAGAGATTTGCTGGGTCTGAAGGTATGGACCCATATGCCTTGCTGGGTCACTAAGAGAGATGAGCTGGGAGTCTGTTATGCACTGGGTTATACCTTGCATAATCAATAGTCTACACGATGCCCAGAGTGCAGCAGCTTGTTCTGCTTTTCCCAGTGTTATCTTATTTCATTTTCTACCCATGGCCAAACAAAAAGCTGCTAGGGCTAGGCTTGTGCCACAGCCTTGGGGGTGATAGCAAAACATAAATGCACACCCCAGCCACCTTTTTTTCTTGTTATATCAGGTACCAAGGCCAGTGAAACTGTGACACAGTGGGCTTCAAGATGGGCTTTACCAGGACATGCTCTGAGTGTTACCCTATGCTCAGGACCACACCATCAAACCTGCCTTGTTACTGGTCCCCTCCTAACCAGATTAAATCTAGCATGGCAATGCCTGTACATGCAGCGGTTGCATCTCTTGCTGCAATGCAGATGCACCTATGTCTCGGTCAGGTGGTCAGCCCTACATAAGGGACAGAAAACAATGCCTGAGCTTCAGGGAAAAAAGAAATTGAGCAGTTGCTTGGGAAAAGATGAAGGAGTAAGAGGAGTTCCCCTCCTCAACCAGTGTTATGTTGAGCCTAGTCTTTTCAGCATGAAAACGAGGAGATCTAAACTCTGGGCTGCAGCTGAACTATAGCTGTCCTATAATAACACATCACTCACGTGCAGTGCTTTTGGGCAGTCACTATGAAAGCCCTTCACAAAGGAGACAAATATTATCCTGCTTCTAGAGACAGAGAAACTGAAGCAAAGAGAGGGGAAGAGACTTGCTCAAGGCATACAGCAGGCCAGCAACAGAGCCAGGAACGAAACCGGGAGGTGTCTCAGGGTCCCCGAGCCCTGGTTCTGTGCTCTCTCCACCAGCCCACTCTGCTGCCTTGTATACTGCAGCCTTGTCATACGATCTCTTTTTTCTCTTTTTTTCTTTAACTAGTTTTGCAAACACATTTGAAGTTTTCAGGTAAATTGTTTCTCCTTGTCAACAGCTGCCTTTGCCTTCAGAGAGCAGTCCAACTGCAGTTGGATTTTTTTGCTCAACACTCTGGTGAAGCTGTTAGGTTTTTATTCTTTACTTCTAAATAAATATACTTGTTACAATTTTTTTTAAAGTGTGAAGAGCTGCAGCAGAAGCCATCAATTAGCACAAGCAAACAGGGCCAGAGTCCTTCCTTCCTCCTCCCCCACAGCATATTGTAAAGATAGCTGTGCTCCTCTACTTTTGCGGCTTTTGGAGAGCCTCAGAAGTTGAACCGTCCTGGTGCCTCCCTTACATCTGCTGTGGAATGGACAATATATTAGATACAAGCAAGGCAGGATGGGCTTTCAGTGCTGGCACTGAGACAGTGGGAGAGAGACCAGATATATAGCAGCAGAAAAAGGAAAATGTTTCCTTTTCTGTTCCAAAGACCCTTCCAGGGCCGAGTGAGGTTGCCAGAGGTTGCCTGCTCTTTTTTTTCTGGAGTATCGCTACCCCTTTCCAGTGTTAAAGAATCTGCAAGGGGAACCCCCTCCAGCAGCTTTGCTTAATTACCCTGATCTTTGGAGAGACTAGAAAAACCTCTCTGCTGAACAGTGTGTAAACCAGACCACGATTGCCAGCAGATTTCGGTTGATTATACTATGTAGAGCTTTAATTAGAATATAGATTATACGCAGGGACCATACCATAGATTTGCTGCAGTTCCATACCTGCGTGTGCCTTTGTTGCCACATCATGTTTTCCACAGGAAAAATCATTTGTCCTACCGCTGCTCCTACTGTGCGAGGAGACGAGACTGAATTTTCAGTCGCCGTTAGCTAGTGGGAGTATTGATCTTTAAACAGCCTTCTAAAGAATGTGAAGAATTATAGCAGTATGGTTTAAAAGCCTTAGAAATTAGCAGCTTGTGCATGAGATCCATCTTGGCTGCTAAACTTCTTTAATGGTTGTAAAGTACTGCTGGCATGGTCAGCCAGGTGACATTAGTCACAAAGCTGAGAAGGGATGCCAGCCAAAACTGACATGGAAAGTGCAGTCCAGTGGCCACTGATTTAAATGCCAGCTTTGTTCGGCATGTAATTGGCACTATGCTTCTGTAGCCCGCTTTCGAGCCACACCACATGCAACCTCCAGGGCACAAGGGTTGTTTCAGAGTCATTTGTCATTGTGTGCGCATTTGCTCCCTGGCGTTCCTTTTCACCACATTGTACATGGGATTATCTGTATCACTCCCACTGCGGTTTTTAGAAGTTGCATGTATGTCCAATTCCCTGTGTGCCAAGCTGAACGTGGCTGTTTCCAAACATATAAGGACATGTTGGATACTGTTACTGGACAAAGAATATAACCATTTTCTAGGAACATAGACCAAACCAAAAGACCATCTAATCCATTATCCTATCTCAGGAAATGGAGCCAGTCCCAGATACTTCAGAGCAAGGTACAAGAATCCAGGACTGGGCAGTTTAAAAAAACCCACAAAACCCTGCCCCCAGGGAAGTTCCTTTCTAATTGCCAGTAATTATTGATTGGCTCATTTCCTAAAGCAGGATTTATATGCCTTTTTATTTGTTATCCTATCTAACTAACTGAACAGGAGCTAATTAAAAAGACAATTAGATATTCATATTCATAATCTTGTTATACTGTTGGATGCATTGATATCATGCGGCAGTGAGTTCCCCATGTAAATTAAATATCATGCGGCAGTGAGTTCCCCATGTAAATTAAATATTCTATAAGCATAATTCTCTTCACATCATTTTTGTACAACATTAGATATAAATCAACGCTGTAGCCTTTCCGTAGAATTTGATGTCTATGACAGAATAAACATGAACGCCTGATTCATCTTTGCTGTATCTTTTATTTTAGATGTATTTTTTTGCCCTTTGTCATTTTCACGAATTCAGTCTTTTCCCATCTCTCATCAGATAGAGGTCTTTCCATATGTGCAATACTTGTTTAATCTAGATATATCAGATTTATGTGAATCAACATTACAGGAAACTCTCTCTCTATAATGGCCTAACGCAGAGAAATTGTATGCAGTTTTCTAAATTTAGCTCAGATTTTGATCCAGCAAGTATTTTTGACCAGCTATGGTAGTAACATGGATGTGAAAAGAATAATAGCAAGTAAAATAAGGCGCCCAAATTAGTAGGGAGTTTTTTAAACCCGAGACTTAAAGAAACCTATGATTTTTTTTGCAAGTGATTAACGTCCCCCTGAAATATTTGAAGCCAAAATAGTTTGTCATTAACCTATATCATAGCTCATTTAAAAATTGACAAATAAGCTAGCTGATGCATGTTCCAAGATGCCTGCTACAAGAGAGTTGTTATACTTCAAGATTTAAAAAAAATAGTTTTTAGCCTCTTGAATGTCATATTCCTGAAACACTAAGGAAATGTCTCATGAAGTTAGAAGAACTTTTGACAATTGCTCATTAGGACAGCATGATACAGTGTACTGTCATAGTGCATCCGAGGGCAACTCAGGGCCTTCCAATTATTATTTTACTTCCACTTACTGTAATGATGATTTGGTGCTGAGTGCAAGTAGAAGTAGGTCAGTTCAGAACACTACTTTATAAAAAGCGTGATTCTATTCTGAAAACTGACTGAGCAAAAATGGCACCCATCTGACTCAACACATCTGCTCCTTGTGCATGCTCAGAGCCACATCTGCTCAATTAATGGCAAAAGTTTTATTGCTGTTAGCCCTGCAAAGCCAACACAGCTCTGGGAGAGGGAGCTGGACTCTGTCCTAGATCATGCAGAATAAGGAGAGCTGTTCCCTGAGATCAAATTCTGCCCACATTCACCCCTGTGCAGTTCTACTAAAGACACTGGGGCTTTGAGGGTGTCACCAAGGATATCATTTTGCTGGCAGACTTTATTACCAATGATTGCATGTGAACAAGAGACAATTCAGTGAAATTACCATAACTTGTGTTGAATTCTCACAATTGACAGGAAAAAAACCACAATCACTTCATTAGCAAACAAGGTGGGTTTAATATTAATATTGATATACTTTCCTTTGCACAAGTTGAAATTTGTTTATTTTTCCCCTAGAAGACTTGTTTCATATGTGTTACTACATAAACAACAAAAACACCCAAATAAATACAGTACCCTTGAGAGTCGCTGTATTCTCACTATCATTCTCTTTAAGTGTGTTAATAAGAGACTCTACGCTCCACTTGTTGCCAAGAAGGCCAAAATACCCACCAAACTGTACTGGAATGCGATCATGCAGCTAGTCCAATTCATTTTCAGTAGCTTTAGCACAAGATACCCATCTTAAAAAGATGCACTTTATGATCACAGGCTCTCTAGAAAGGAAGTCTGCACTCAGGGTAAGCCATGGCAAATCAAACAGCTATGCTTACAGGCAGTTCCAGATCTGCAACTTAGTTCACTCTTATAGAAATGGCACGGATGAAAACAGTAATAGGATTAGCTGACCAGGATCAGTTCCTAACCTAGAAAGTTCTCTCTCAAATGCTACCTGTACTTCCAGAAACTATTTTTTATTGATACTGGCAGATTTTGTTCCCTCATTTGTACTGTACTGATAATGTAGCATTAAGCTACATCTTTGATTGAAGACAAGACATAAATGATCTATGGTATTTAATTTTATTTTTTAATTATTGACAGATGAGAATAGAGCAAAGAAGTATAGTTCAGCATGTGGGACACTTGACTAGGACCAAGGTTCAATCTCCTGTTTTGCCATAGGCTTCCTGCTTGAAGGACCTCAGAAAAAAAATCATTTAACTTCTCTGGTCTATACTAGAATGGGGTTTTGCTGGACCAGACAAATCCTCCTCCTGGAGATTTAGACTGTACCAGCAAAATTCCCTGTGAAAAGTGAGCTATAGCATCATCCATCAGGACATTTTTGCCAAACTAGGTCTAATGATGACTTTGGCCAGACTATCTATGTCAGCAAGGGATACATTTTTTTCCAACTCCTAATCAATATATCTAAACTTCAAAAGTGTTGCTGGTCCCAGTTAGTGCTCTGCATTTCAAATCCCTTTAAAACAGGGCCAATAATACATCCTGGCCTAGCGGTGATGTCTAAGGATAAAAACTTCTCCTACTGTGAGGTGTTTAGATAACATGGTAAAAGTATATGCATAAATACTATATAAATACCTTGAACCTGAACAACTTGTAGATTTTAAAATATATGCAGATCTGAATTTTGAAAAGCTTTCTGTTTGCTGTAGGCTGAATCAAGACCCTAGATGTTATACCTTACTCAATTCATATGTTCACTAAGTGACTACCTATAGTCTTCCTATGTCCTTAGACCAACACGGCTACAACCTAAGCCCCTGCTACCTATAGTATCACATTTTAAATCCAAGCTGCTCAAGTGCAAAACAAAAGGATCAGAAATGTTTCTAATGCTGAAAAAATTCATCCTTTCTACAATCGCTCACAAGCCTCTACAATAATAATTTCCCCATAAAGTTTGCTTTGGGGTGGTTATAAATAAAGATTTAAAAACATACAGTTCAATGGATTTTTTTTCAGAAAGCTCCAAGTACCTTAAAATGGATCCTCATTATCTAAAGTGACACTTCAACCCTAAGTGCAGACTCACTATTATAGAAGCACCTGAAAAAAATAATCTTGTAGACAGCGAAACAATGCTTAAGACTATGGCATCTCAGAGGGTAGTGCAATTTAAGTAGATGGAGAGTCATGATGAAACATATTTAGGACAGGTGTGGCTCAGTCTCCCACTGACTGAATGTTCAGTGCTTCAAGGAATGCTGGGCTGATGTCCTTAAATAACCTTTACACATCCAACTCGCTGCAGCAAATTTCAAAAGATGAAAAAAACATGACGACATCAAACGGGGAAACACTTTCCGAAAGTGTAAGACTGCAACTGACAATTAGAAGTGAGGGGAAAAAATCTGAGACAACGCACTGCATAGCATGCAGAAAAATACATGTTATTTTTTCCCCCTTTCTTCTCTCTCCAATCTATTACTCAGCCACTGGTCACATGCCAATGCCAGTGCACACTGCTCTGCAGGACAGAACACCACAATAAAGCAGCAGCACAAACAGAAGTAAAACTGAGAAATAACAATGCTCAGAAGAGAGAGCTATGCAACAGCTAAGCAGCTTGAGATACAACACAAGAAAACCATGGGGTTAGCGCATGGCATGAAGGTCATTGCCCATCAAGTGAGGATACTTTCGTTAAGCTTTGTGAATAAAAAGGTAGTGGGGCAAGAGAAGCAACAGGGTTGGAACTGCACTTCTGATTGAGAAACATGAAAGCACAGTGCCTTCCTGTCATCATGCACTGGGGACAAGAGCTCACAAAGGCCAAAACAATGCTATTATTTATATTGCAATAGCATCTCGAGATGGGCAATCAGGCCCAAGGGGCTAACTGTCCTAATTGCTATCTAAACACATGAAGGAAGCCCCAAAGAGCTTAGGCCTAGATCGTCAAAAGGTATTTTGAACTGATTTGCACTGAAATCAATGAAAGGTAGGTACCTAAATAGCTCTGAGAATCCGGGCCTTACTGATTAAATACATTCAATTTGTAAATGTTTGTCATGCAGGAATTTATGGTCACCTTCATATATGCCAGAGAAAAGAGCTATTAGCAACATAATTAAACTTTTTGTAGTTAGCTTGAGATACCACTGGTCTAATTTCAGAAATAATGTGCTGGCGATTAAGGTATTGAACACCTTAAGACAGTACAGCATAACACATGCATCCATAATACATGTCTGAATTTTCTGGGAATTCCTTAAGTCCTGTAATTTTAATCTTTTTATATAGTGTATATAGCTCTGACTACTAGGCAGAGATGAGAGTTTCACAGCTATCCTAAATAAATGAATATTTTTATTAGCTCGCTTAGTCTATATCACAAGCAATACATACCATGCCCTCTCTCCAAGTTATATTATACACTATTATACACTAGGAAGTCCACTACACACAAAAGGAAAAAAAAAGGAAAATAAATCCAAAGCTAAATTTGTGATATGATTGTATTCTCATTGCATTCCACTTAAATGCATATGTTTACAATATCTTTAATAATAATTATTATTAAACAGAGAAAAATACTTCCAAACTTGGCTCATAACATAATTGTACTTCTAGTGGGAAAAAAAAAATTTCTGAAGCCTTGTCAATATGCCACTTCCTCCTCCCCCATCTTTTAACAGAAGCAGCCTCCAGTGAAATAATCCAAGCTGTGTTCAAGAAGTTGGCAAGTGGGTCCAATTAAATGTGGTTTTAGTGTATTCTGGCATTTGCATATCTAGTTTGCCAAGAAGTAATGTTTTACAAAAAAAAAAAAACTGTACTGGTCCAGACACAGACTGGATGGTGTGATGCATCACATAACTTTATCTCATGAATCAGACAGACAGGGTTTTTTATTTCAGTTTAAAAAAAATAATTTTATTACCCCATTCTTGGTTCATTATGCCTTATAATACCGTATGCTTTGTATATCTGCCCATTAAATTTACCATTAATAAGTGCAAATACTTGAAAACTAATGCATCAGAATAGTAACCATTCCTCATTTTTCAAAGAGTGGTCTTTTTAAAAAAAAACCCAAAACAACTCATTTTTACCTTTTTTGCATATTCCATATTCAATTTCTGAATTAACCTGTACTCAGGTAAAGCAATGAATACAGAAAACAGGACAGCACCATATCATTTATAAAATAGAGCACGTAACTGTGGATTCAACTATTACCGAAGAATGATCATTTACTTATTTACACACTTTTGCTTCAGCAATTTTTCTCCCCTTTAAATTTAATCATCTTCAAAATATCTTGGTTTCAATTTCTCCCCACCACTGCCCCACAACTAGCATTTCCTTCCATAGAGGTACCTGACATCTGGTTAAAAGCTTCTGTTATCACTGTTTTACGTTATTCCCAGACCCCTTTGGCTACACCTACTTCACGATTTTTCCAAGTGGCACCAAAGTTATCTGATGTGATCTCTTCTTTCTGTTTTCCTATGAGAAAATATTGGGAAAAAAGGGGTGGATAAAGAGGAAAGAAAAAGCAGCTTGAAATTATATTTAATATAAAAATGAATAAAAGGGTCAATCAACCTCCCAGAACCCAGATCACTTATCATATAGAATGGCAAGAGTTCATTAAAATCTGAGGCACGATACAGTTATATGGAATCTTTAAAACCTTTTATAAGATTGCCAGTCCGTTAGCAAGACTGAGCTCTCAGCAAACTCTCCCCTCCAATATGTGCAATGGAGCAGTTAATTTCTTTTGGACTCAGTCTATGGCACCAAGCTGATTTTTTTTTTGAAATCTTTATCCAAACAAACTATTAAATAATTAACAAATAAGAATATTTAACCAAAAATAATGAAAGGAATGATCACTATCCTAAAAACTACAAATTAAAGCTATCCAGTCACAAAAGAAGGTTGAGTCATCCATTAAGCCACAAAGGAGAGAGGAAAAAAATAGATCACGGTTCTGATGTTTTTGTGAAGTTGGTTGCCTCACAGAAATGTGTACAAAGACCCAAAGAAGATGGATGGCAGGGTCTGAAAGCATTCGAAGACCATTATTTAACATTGCTTAAATACATTCTAGGTACCTTACAGACAAAAAAAGGAAGAGACATGCTCCTGCCTCTGAACAGTTTACAATCTAAGGTCCTGATCTGGAAACCTACACACCTGAGCAATCTACTCATCTGGGTAATCCTGTTGATTGAGAGGATTCCTCACCTGCACGGTTACTCCTATGTTGATGTGTTTTCAGAAGCAAGGCCTTAGGTAAAGAAGCAATGAAGAGTGAAAAACAACACGATAAAAAGGAGGAAAACTTACATAAGGAAGAAGGCCAAGGAGTTACTTAAGTTTTCAATAGGACTGATTGAAATTTTTTGCTGAAACTGTTTTGACAGACGAGAGTTTTCAATTACATATTTTCTTCTTCTTCTTCTTCTTCTTCTTTTTGCTAAAAATGTCTTGTTTTGGCACTTAAAAAAAATCAGACACCTGGTTGAAAATAACTACTTTGAATATGAAATGCAGTCATAGTACCTTGTGTTCCCATTCTCCTTAATAGGTCTGACTGCCCAGCTGGACTATATCTCCCAAAATGCACTGCTTCCCCTCCCCAAGAGTGGAGCCTGTGTCACATCATGGAAAAGTAGTTCAGCA
>NW_005842050.1:770143-773484 GCF_000455745.1 Alligator sinensis
AGGGAGTCCAGCTGCTCTCTATGCAACACTGGGTAAAACCGCACTTGTATTATACTATGTATTTCATAATGGTAAACACTTGACATACATTTTCCTTGCTAGGAACCTTGCCTGCTTTAGTGCTTGCCAGGGTGCTGATGAAATAACAAAGCTAATTGCTAGAGCCTCCTTGTGGCAAGTGTCTAGGACCGTGTGTAGATGAAACAGGAGGTGTGTGTGCACAACACTTTAAAGCGGGTTAAATGCTTTTGCACCACTTTAATGGTGTCAGTGTTTGCATGCCTCGGCGGCGTATTGCACATTAATTCCAGCTGCTGTAGGAAATTCGGTGGCGTAATGCGCCTTAGATGACTAGGTGAGCAGCACCTCTGCCCTACAGCTGCAAAGTGAAGCACCGGGCTCTGTGCAGCTCCATGGCTCTGCAGGAAGCCGCATGTAGGCAGACTGGCAGCAGCCTGGGAACACAGGCTCCACACAAGAAAAGTGGCGAGCCTGATCTTTTTTTTTTCCCTGGAGTCTGCCTGAGTTGTGCAGGGGCCCAGTGCTTCCCTCCATGTCTGCAGCGCCCTTTGGGAGCAACCGAGGTGGGTGCCTGTGGGCAGCTGCCACCTGGGGCGGGGGGGCCGCTGCCGTGGAGGGAAGCACCATCCCCCTCCCCTCCCCTGCAGCCCAGGGAGCGCTCCACCTGCTGGCAGCTTGCCATCCCTTCCCTGCCAGAGAGGCAGGGAAGTCAGCAGGGGGTGTGCACAACATGAGGGTTTAATCAGCCCCAAATTGAAGAGGTGTTTTTTAAAACACACCACTTCAATTTAGGGCCCCTGTTTCGTCTGCACGCGCCCTAGGGTAGGTACTGGCCCCACCAAACCGGAAAGGCATTTAGGAGAAGACATCTCTTCAAGTATCTTGGGAATGGACTTTGGGCTCAAAGTATCTCACACAGTAAGGTGATGTCCCCTTTTCCCAGTCCTATATACCTCATATGAAGGAGTAGGTATGCAAAGTTGCTGGGTGGGGGGGGGGTGACTACAGCCCTCCGATAGCTAGGAACAATTAGAGCAGGGGCGGGCAAAATATGGCCCATGGGCCAGATGTGGCCTACCAGGTCATTCTATCTAGCCCACGGGGCCCCTAAAAATGTAGAAAATTAGTATTTATCTGCCCCTGGCTGCTTGTCATGCGGCCCTCGATGGCTTGGCAAAACTCAGTAAGCGGCTCTCCACCCAAAATAATTGCCCACCCCTGAATTAGTGACCTTTATTGCACAAGCCATTGCTGCTTAGTTCCCAGGTAAGTCAAGGTAATAATGTTGTGTCCCTCTTAAGTCACATGCTTCATGTCTTTCTGTGCATCTAGGACAATGCAAACCTCTCTATCAAAAGCAATGGCGAGGGCTTTGTGTGGACTAACACAGAAAAATAAAGGGTGGTGGCTGCTTTAAGAGTCCCACTGGCCATGGGGATTGGGAAAGTCATGCCGGGGCAAGGGAAGGTGGGCACCACCTGAGCTGCTACCTGGACCAACAGCTCTAGGTTTAACTGGTGTTGCTGGGGTGCTGTAGCTACCATGCAAGTGGCTGGGCCTGGCCAAAGAAAGGGTTTGTGATGAGAGGGGGCTCAGACTGGAAGGACAGTTTTATATACCGCAAGTTGCACAGTGGTAGTGATTTATCTGAGACACCAACTGCCACCTCTCTTTCTTCCTCCTAGCAGGCACTGTCATCCCCTTTATCCTTTAACACCTTCTCTACTCAAGATGTATGGAAAGGGGACCCTTACAGGAGCTACTATCCTTTATTCTACCAGTCCATGCAACCAAGCCCCACCCTCACCTACCTTTGAGGTTCTGGAGGGTGCATGGTCTTAGTTTTTACTTACTTCCAGCTACAGGTCTGCACATAAATATTTTTAAAGCTTTGGTTGTAGTCTTAAATTTTTACATGCCCTTCCCCCAGTACGTCTTTGAATTGGGTCAATATTCTATGTGGCTTGTATGATGTCAGCACCCCACATTCTCCTTTTTTGAATATTTTCTGATAGGCTATGAGAGCAAGATGTTTGCTGAGTGCAGGGCCTCATGCTCTCGTGCCTTGTGCTCCAAATGATCTAAAATCTCCTCTGTGGCCTCCTCGTGTAGTAAGATATGCATAGAAAATGGTCCTGTGCAGAAAATGGGTGTGGTTTGAGAAGACTAAAGTAATTAGGACAGTCAAAATACACAATGTACTACTACCGTGTAGAAGGAAAAAAATACTAAAAAAGACTACAGTCCCACCATATCAAAAGATATACAAGTGTAACCTTGGCTGCAGGGCTGCCCACAAAGCCACAACCCAACTCTGGATCCCTGGAGGTGCCCACAGCCTGGAACCATCTGCCCTCCTGGAGGAAGGCCCCTAGTGTCCCTGGACCTTTGATCACCAGACACTTTACAACTATGTACACTTTATTTACAATGTGTTAAAAAAGGGAAACTAATTAATACACAGCTGGGATACCCAATTGAATGTAAGCAGAAGATGCAAGCTTTAAGCTCAATTGGGAAAAGACCTGGGAATATCACCGTAATTTTTTATAGTCCTTTCTAACAAATCTTCCCCATCATGGTATCTACAGGAGATATGGTCTTTTATAATCATTGTAGTGGATGGTTTTTGGTCCCCGTCTGGTTTTCTGTAAGGCAAAAAAGAAAGCCTCTTGGTAAAGGATAACACAATGTACACATTAATTTACCACAAAATGGAGGTATGTCAAATTTGAGAGTTTTGCCCTTTCTTCACCTTTGAAATTATAAAAGCAGGCCCAGAAAGCCAACTTCTGAAAATGTATTTAGGTACTCAATGATTCAGATCAGCACCTGGGGAGAGGCTTCAAAAATGCTTGTTAAACACCCACCTCCTAATGGAGGCAAATAAATGCCTTGAAAAACCCTGCCCAGGGGCCTGGCATGCATAGCTGTAGGAACCCTAGCCTTATTTGGAAGACGTACTTCTGAAGCTATCCAGCTGACTCGCAAGTTATTTTCCATGACCCAAAAGTAATTCTTAAAGCACGTGTTCACCTCACACCAACAAAGTGCCTAGAACCAAATACAAAGGCCTGCGCTCAACACAGTATCTAAAAGTTTTGATTGCTGGAGAGGAAGCACAGAACAAATGTTGTGAGATTTGGGCATATCAAAATTGCCTTTTCCTAGCCCTAGGACAAACCAGGCTTTAGCTCCAGTTTTATCCAGCCTCTTTTAAAGTGGTGTATCCGTTTTGAGCGTTGTTAGCCATTGGATCACTGCTGCTGCTGCTGTTGCTACAGGCAAGATGACAAGGTGCAAACTAGGAGTTGGCTCTT
>NW_005842050.1:773494-778438 GCF_000455745.1 Alligator sinensis
GTTCCAGGTGGGACTTTGGAGAAGAGGCTTCCCCTGTACCTCAGAATTTCTTCATTCGTATAATGCATATAACGATGCTTACCATCCTCGGTCTGTAAGAATTCTCTGAAATCAATGATAAGTGCTTAATAATACTCCAAGGAAAAAGGCAGGCGAGGTGCTGCTATTCAGAGCAGTACGCTACATGGCACTTTAAAAAGAAAAACAACCCCCCACCAAACTAGAAAGTTATTTTTTCAAATCCATTTCCTTCCTAAACACTGCCAAAAATATCTAGCAAAAAAACAAAACAAAACAAAACAACCCTCCCATCCAAGGCTTTTGTATGAAATTAGGTTCAAAATGTTGCATAAAGAAAACTATTATTCATTTTCCTTTCCTACTTTCATTTCTGTAACTGACACATTTTCCCCCTGCATTTCAAAATGTGATTTCTTTCAAAATAATTGCTCTTCATTTTTCTGGATTTCTTTTAAAATTAAAAAAAATGTACTTGTCCCTTAATTTTAATATTGGGCCTTTACTTACAAATGCTCTTTTTCTACCGCTTTCCATCAAACCAGGGGCAGCTGGAATGCAAAGTTTTAGTGAGTTTTAACGTTACGTATGATGTGCACATTGAGGTCTTTGAAAATCACCTTTGCATCAGGCATCATTCTGGCATCAGATATTTATGCTCGGATTAACAACTAGCTGTGGCTAGACAAGTGACTTTAAAACGTCATGAAGAAACGACTTCCTGGGACGTAAGATATCTGCTCATCCATGAATGCTTATATGACAAAACTCAGAGTGAGGGTAAAATTGTATTAAGTGGAATTGTACCACAGCGAGGGAGTCTGTAGAATGCGGATCTTACTGAGAAATGACTGACGTGAGGAAAGCAGGAGGCATTTATACTGCTGGTCTTGATAGTTGCACACGTGCAGGTAAAGACAAGTAGGCCCCAAATCCAAACCTCTTTGATTCCCATACTCCCAGTCTCCATGAGCAAATAGTTGCAGGATGAGGCTCTTAATTTCTGTATTGTTAGAAACTTATTACATATTATTGTGTTACTGTAATATCTAGAAGCTGTAGCCCAGGGCATCACTGTGCTAGGCTTTAGTTGAACAATCAGTTCAGAACATTTTAAAAACAATAAATAAATACTATTAGTGAGAGTTTGTAAGTGCTGGAATTTGTAGAGGTTAGGAGACATTCACATGTCCATTGTTGGGAATCAAAAAGTATAGTTATTTTAATTTAACTTCTGAACCACTGTACATTATTGGAATATTACCAGAATTGTTTCTGTACAGCACTTCAGTCATTTTAAATCATTCTATGACAGACAAACCTGCTGTCCTTTTTCCGATTAAAATATTTTCACTGCCAGTCACCTTTTGAATGCATACTGATAAAGTGATGTCTCTTGATGAGTCTTGCAGTTTACACACACACACACACACACACACACACACCCTCCCACCCCCCCCCACTACTTGTGTTGAACCATCACTAAATAAAACAAATATTAGGATGAAACATGAATGTAGTTGCACATTATTTTCTACACTTCATAGTAATATCTTACCCTGTCCTCCAAAATGTCATGATATACACTAAAAAAAAGATATGCATATTTAAAATGAGCCTTTTGGTACACAGAAAAAAAGTTTAATTCCCCCAAATTTACTACCATTTTAAATTACATGCCTACCTACAGATATGTCTAAGATCCATCCATTCTGCGACAAAATTTGGGCTAAGAATAGGAAATAATAAAACTCACAGAATGTATTTCATAAGCAAAATCTAGTTTGATGCAATTTTGGTAATCTTTTTTCTTTTAAAAGAACTTTTCATTCTTTGAAATAAGGGAGAATAAGCAAGATTTATAATTTTTTTTTTTTTTATCACATTATTAAAAAAAAAGGCAGGGTGGTAGGGAATGGTTGCAGCCTATCTAGCTTATAAACATCGTTTCTATAAACACTATTATTTTTCTATAGAGAGATTAATCTTTTCTTTGTAGTACTACTAGCATAAAAGACCCTTAAGACAATCTGGAATGAGTTATGCAGCATTTAAAGAGGACATACTCATCAAATTAAAACTTCCCTCCTGATACTACATCTTGTTCTCAAATTTGGGTTAGTCATCTGTATATAAATGTTTATAGTACTTTCAAAATTTTTTATGTTTTGCGATTCCTGAAAATCATCTAGGAATCAAAATAACATTCTGGATACACAATGCCAACTAGGTCGCATTTTTTAGAACTGAAATGGAAGGAACTTGGTAAAAAACTTAAAGTCACAGTAACTACTCCCAACATAAAAAAAAAAATCATATTTCCTACAGATTTGAACTACACATTTTATATCAGTATGCATTTCCAAAATTAATTTAAAGTGAATTTTAAGAGAGCATTATCTGGCAAAAAAAAGTTAAACGTAAATCACATTTTATTTGCTTGGGCCTCTTAGAGGTTTATCATGTAATCGTATTTATAGATTTAATGTATTTTTAAAATTGTAAATGCATATTCAGGATCACAGCCAAAATGTACAAGAAGTATGTTTAATGCTAAAATGAATGACAAGTTGATTAAAAAAAGTCAGAAATTTAAAGTTAAGGATGTTTTATACTTTTAAAAATAGTTGTAAATAAAAATTAAACAAAACATATTTTAGGAAGGTTGTGAAAGTTTTATTTAAATTCATCCAAATAGCTTGAGACGCACAGCTGTTTTGATATGCCTACGTATTTTTAATGCATCTAGTGTAGTACTATGCAGTAACATATTGCTTATCTTTTTTTTTTTTAATTCTCTTTCAAAGTAATAATATACATGTAATTTACCCTCTAGATATTTTATTAATTTAAGCATGGGTTTCATGCACTGGCTTGTAATGATTAAAGATGTACTGTGTAAATCCATATTTTGGCATGTACTGTACATATCATAAAAATCCTTCTTAGTACACAGATTAACTCAAGTCTGTAAAAACAGCAAGTAAGCATTACAGAAGTGTTTCAGTATGACTGCTGCAAATGGGCACAAGGTATGTGTTTCAAAAAACTTTAATTTTCAATTACTGAAAATTTTACACAAATACATACACATTCACATTCTCCTGGGATATTTTAAGTACTTCCCTCACAGTATACATCAGAACATAATTTTTTTTGTCAGAAATAAAGTCTCTTATATGTGACAATATCTTAAAATGGACCAACCATATTATTCTGCTACTCAAAAAGCTTCCCTTGACCTCAAACAGAATTTCAACTCAACTTCCAGGTAAGATTGTGTATGCTACATTTCAGCCTAAAGCAATTTTTATGGTCACGTTATAAAACTTTAAAAATACTTTTATTACTAAAAGTTTGATACAGCCATAAAAGCTCTGCTAACAACAGAGAAGAAACATCAAATTCTATGTACCTATAGTTAACATTTTAGAAGTGAGTACGCTTTGGCTCCCACAACAAATGTGTTTGATGCGACATATATTTATAAATATCTCATCAAGAACAAAAATTAACTATGAATGTTGCAGTATTTTAAGAACATTTCCCATTAGCAGACTACTTGACGTACAATGAAGAACAACTGAAATTAAAATAAGAACCAAACCTTAAACTTGGCAACACGGAATTCAGAAATTAAGCAGTTGAGGAAATTCTGATGTTACTCTGTGTGTGGCAGAAAGACAACTCTTTAAAAACATTTATATAATTTGAAATATCTACAGGTACTTGCAGTCATTATGATAGCTAAAATCCATGGCAGCATTTGCCTTATCACCACTTTGTGTTTTACGGGTAAGTCTCAGTCCTATCATTTTTTGATTTTTTGGACATCCCCAGAGTTTGGCAGACATGGGACATGCTTTTGTGCCATCAGTACAAGAAAATATTTAGATTTCAAAATCAGTTAAGACTAATGCTTTTTCTTCTTTTTAAATTCCACAATAACAAAATGGATAATCTTTCTGAAAACACAATCTGTCATCAGTAAGACCCTTTAACAGGTTTAGCTGGATTTTATCACAATAGAATGAGCTTCTAGCTCTAGGCTTTAAACATACAGCCTTTTTTTTTTTTACTAATATTTTAATTTGCCAACAAAAGATAATACGTTATCACCTTAGCTTTGCCGAAATGAATTTATCCAAAAGGAATTTACATCTGCACAATTTTGCTATGCAGATATTAACGTTTTCTTTAAAAAGGATTAACTATATTTAATGACCTGATTATACATGAAACAGTATTAAAAACTGAAGAGCAGTAAAAAAAAAATAAACAAACAGTGATTTCTTAACTAAGGCATTGAGAGGAAACCTAGACTGCACTTGTTTTAAAAAATTAAAGATCCAAAACTACTGTATGAATAAATCTACACATTATGCCAGGAACTCACTTACTAGGGAAACCCTGTTTTTCAGCAAACATTCACAGTAAGAGAATTACATGGCCAAGTGCTGAAATGAAAATCTAAAAACTTATACCCGATAAGAAATAAGCAATGGCCCCAAGCTTGCAATGTACATTATATCAATTTTCCAACACTGGTGCAGTTTTACAGGCTTGAATTGTATTTAAGATCGCATGGGCAATTTACATTCCATGAGGACTCAAGCTGGAACTCTAAATTGGTTGAAGGAAATCCTTAATTATATTATTCAAATGTTTGCAATACTATATATTAACAGTACAAAAATCTTCCACATATCAGGATTCACGATTACATTTTACAAAGTATTCTAGATAACTTGAATAATGAAGTCTATGATACAGCAATCTAACAAGTCCATTAGAAGGTTAGATTGTTTTGTATGATTGTTATAGGAAGTCAAGAGTCGCAATTACAAAATATTCTCAATGCAACAGTTCTGATGCACCACTTTATCAATTAGCCTCCAAGTAGGTCAGACAGTATAAGTCAGCAGG
>NW_005842050.1:778469-781570 GCF_000455745.1 Alligator sinensis
AAGTGCAAGTGTGCTAGAAGGAAGACCAGCCTCTAAGCAAATAAATGAATTCTTTATTTTAAATTACAGTTTAAAAGATGAACTCAGATTTTTTTGAAAAAAAGATATGTTGTTTTGCATCATTCAGCAGAACTGTAAGAAATATTCTCCTTGTCCTCACTATATATGCTAACATGGGGTAAGGCAGGCAGATTCCTTTGCTTTGCTGAAAGACAAGTTATATTTTATTTTTGACTTCAGTTATTTGAACTTTAAATGTTCGTGTTTCAGGTTAAATTAATTTCACATTAAACAAAAGGCCTGTAAAAATAATATATTTTCATAAATTGATATTCAAAATTTTAGCAAGTGTCATATTAACAGTTAGTCTCATTATTACTGATGCCCGAAACTTTCAGCAGAGGTTAATAATTTGAGACTATTAAAGAGCCAATTTACCATAACTGGAATGGGTTTAAAAATTCAATGACGCAATACACTTCGACTGTGGTTTTTAAATTAGTGGTTTCAAGGCCAATTACAACCATTTATCAGAAAGTGTTTACTGAACCCATAAGACTACTGTAATATTGAGAAATTTTGTTCTCGCTACCTGCAACAAACCATAAGCGCCATATGAATGAACATATTTAGTTTGCTGTTACTACAACTCCCCCAAACCAAACCGGTATAGGTTCTTTCAAGCTTAATTATCTAGGGACCACATTAAAAAGTGTTACAAGCTACTTAGTGTATTATACCATATGAACAGATACAATATTCAACTATACTTGCTTCTTCTTTTCATGAAGAGGTAGTTCGGTAGCCATAATTAAGCACTGCATATTTATACATGCCAAATAGCTCAGTCCACTGAAGACAAAAATCATCCATTTTTTTGGGTTGTAGCTATGCCTAGTAGCATATTGGACAAAATATTCATTCCAGTTATTTAGAAGTATTGTTAATTTTGCAAATATTCTATTCTTAAAGTCCTTGTTGCCCTTTTGAATATGGCATTCCTCCCAAAATGGCATTGAGGCTAGTCAGTTATAAAGATTTGAAAGCTAACCGATAGTTGTATTTTCTCTCTATTCTGTAGATCTTTTATATTGGTTAACCAAGTATTAATAACCTGCCATTTAAACATTATAATCATCATAAGTGCTTGCTGTTAAGGGCACTTTGTACTGGCGATTTACATCTCTAAAACGTCACAATAAAACATTACCAGGAAGCAACTTTTAAATACTTAACTTAGTTTAAAAGACATTAACTATAAAGAACAGTAACACTTGAGATAGAACTTGTAAAGAATGTTAAGCAAATGACAGTGAAACATCCTTATAATTCAGTGCAAGTTATTTTGGAGTCAGAGACTTGTATAGTTTGGACATTTATCCATCACATATTTCAGTATAATGCTAAGGAATAAGACTCGCTTATTCTACATGGAACTTGTACAAGTTCAGTTGACAATACTAATGACACACTTAATTTGTAAGATTTTTCTCACATTCATAGCACTGTCTCTGATCCAGATTCTTAATTCTGTTCCACCTTTCATATTCTCATTAGGTTTTACAAAGTTAATTCCATTACTAGCAAGGTATGACAGCTTTGAAAATGAATTTCAGGACCACCCTGTTTCAAGAATCTGCTTCAGAAGTGTCACCAAGCATATTTTTATTAATAATACAACAGAGTCTGAAAAGGTGAGGGAATTTCACGCACAAGTGATGAACGATTCTTATTTTCTTTCTGTAACCCAGAGTTGGTTGGGGTGTAGCCGGTATTTTGGAACACAGGACATTTTGACTGCCTACTAATTCTATTGCCTAGAATGCCAGTCATTATTCAAACAGTACTTCAAATTAAGTTGTTCCCTTCCGCCCTAATTTCCTACTAGAAACTGAATACAAAAGAACAAGTCTGATGGATCAATTAAGGGTAAAATTAAGCACAGGAATAGTGTTTTATGCCTTCAGAGATGTCTGTAAAGTGTTATGAAAAGTTAGAACCCAAAGAATTTAATAGATTGTTTCAGTGCAAGCGTGAAAACAAAATTTGCCCTCTACAGAATGATAAGAGCTACACACACAGAAATGCTTTCAAAACACAAGCATTTAATTTTTTAAAATGTTAAATGAGAGATGTAAATATATGCATGTTAGCAACAAAGTGCTTAAAAGCATACTTAAAACATATTCCATACACAGTCAGCAATAGAAGTCTGTACAAAAGTAATAAAGTTACACATTATAAAAAATACTCCAGAACTATAATTTAAAAGAGGGAAGAGAGACAAGGGAATTGATTTCTCAGTTCATATAATTTATTGCAGTTAGCACACAGTTTAAAAATTCACCAACACACCAATAGTACAAAACTAAACAGCATTATAAGTTATTCCCCCCTCAGGAAAATAAAACATACTATGATTGTCAAAGCTAGATGTCAGTCTAAGTTTTAGAACAAAAGAAGAATGTGAAACTAATAAAAGAAAAAAAGCAAATCACTCACAAGGACCACAAAAATCCAAGAGAAAGTCCATTTTTTTCTCAGACAATGATTGTCTTTTCTAAATTAATAAAAGAATGTATTTTTAAAACCTAGAATCTATTCAAGTAACTAAAGATAATGCTCCAAGGCCATTTTCACAGCTTTTTTTGTTTTAAAATGCCATTACAGCCAAATTAACACACATTTGACCAAATATTTCCAAAACAGTCCAGCAATACACAATGGAGTTTTCCATTCAGTATCTTAAGCACAAAAATAGGCTATGTTTACAGTAGTTAAGGCGATCAAATTTTAAACAAAAGCAGAAAAAAAAGGAAAAACAGCAAACGTTTTCCATGCTACTCCCATAGACCTTATTTGTAAGTGCAAGACAGGAAAACAAACACTGTGCAAAATGCTTTTGACCTGTGTGTTGGTCATTAAAACCACACGTCAGGCTGCAGTCTCTGCTGCTTGGATACACATAGTCCTTTACCCTCCCCCCTTTCCCCATGTCAATCAAGGCTTTCCAGTCTTCTTAGCCTGGGGCTTTTTCAGTCCATAGAATCTTTTCAAGGGGGGAAAAAAAAAGAATGACCTATTGTTAAATTGTGCAGCAG
>NW_005842050.1:781601-786855 GCF_000455745.1 Alligator sinensis
GGGTAAATGTATGCACCTAAAGTTTGAGCTGGCATGGGTTTTGTGCAATTAGGTTTCTTTTAATAAATGCACACTGCACATGCAAATCTTTAAGCCTGTTTGTAAACATTAATATCTTCCTTGTTACGTAGCTAAATCATCAACTTGTAGCTTAAGTTTTATTCAACTTAAAGACAGTGGGAAAGTAAATTTAAATTATATAAAATAAAACAGTGCATTTATGTTCTTCTTAAACACCAGTATTTTCAATGGTGCTTTTCCTAAAGAAATTAAATAATTTTAAAACTCACTCATTAAAGTTATACAATGCAAACAAAGACAAAAATATACTGAAACTCATGCATTTCTGTAGCGTTAATATTTACTTTTCAAGACTCAACTAAGAGCATCAACACAACCTGCCAAGTTCTCTGACACCCTCCCCAGCCCATGTAATCAATTACAGTATACAATAACAGTAATTCACATTTTTAAACACACAGTTCATCACTGCTGAAGCTGCGATATCCTTTTTCATCCCAAGCAAACCTTCACATAAGACAAGAGTCCCAGTGATCCCAGTGTACTTTCAGGGTTTTTTTTTTTTTCTCCAGTGGGAACTGTCAGAAATCCAGAAGTTGCCATAAGAAGTTTTAAGTCAACTGCTTGTTTAAAAATAGATAATTCAGCATTTCAGAAATTTTCCATTTGGGTCTAAAAGCATTCAGGTTTCCAACAGCTAGAAAGGACTCATGCAATTTTAGAAATGTAAAGGAACAGATAAACCTGGAAGGGATTTCTACATTCATATTGTTAAAATAATTTTTAAAAATCTAGAGCATAAAATAATGCAGTGATTTGAGGGGGAATAAAGCCATATCAACTTTTTCTTCAATTTGAGTTTTTTTTTAAATGAAGTATTTACTGGCTTCTATTCCAAGAAGGGGGAAAATACTCCGTAGTTTATTACTTTGTCATATTACTTCTACAGTTCATTTTATCAGCGTGCTAAATTAGTGAAATGTTCATGCTGCCTTAAAGTGCAAAAACAAGCTAATAGCCAAACTTTCAGTTCAAGGAAACAAGATTGCTTTTAGACTGTACCACGACTATATAGATTTATATATATATATATATATATCTATATATATTATTTATATATATAAAATTTTTTTTATTTCCAAAGTTCTTGTGAGCTATCTTCTAAGGTCCAGTCTCTGACAGTAGGTAAGCTCAGTGCTTCACTTTTGACAGACAATGAGTTCACTAACTCACAGTGAAACTTCCGAATGTGTCTGTAAAGGTCTCCAGACTGTGTGAACCTGCGCTCACACCACTTACAAGCATGTGGCTTCTCCCGTGTGTGAACCACAGCATGGCGGCTCAGGTTGTGGGAGTACTGGAAGCTCTTCCCACACTGGGTGCAAGTGTAGGGCTTTTCACCTGAATGAGTCCTCTCATGACGTTTCAAGGTGTACATGCAAGAAAAAGTCTTACCACACAAGGAACAGGTTGGGACATTGACATCAGTAGCAGGCTTGCTGCGGATCCCGTCCTGCTCTCGAAAGTGCGTGCTTAAATGGATCTGCAGGATGTGGGGACTGGGAAAGACTTTGTTGCAAAGAGGACACATGAAAATTTGGCCAGCAGGGCTAAGTATGTTTGACACATAAGGGAGCAAACTGCTGTCCATGTTTCCTTCCACCTGGACTCTCTCATTTTCTGCAGTTATCATTTCATCATCGCTTGCTTTGTCCTCTCTATCTAGCTCCCTCAGGACAGAATCTTCCCTCATAGGAGCCAGATGGGCTGGCTCATACTGTACCCTGTTATTAGTGCTCACACTTTCTTTCACAGTGCTATGTTCCATGTCATAGTCATTAGTGCCAACATCACTCTCATCACAGGAAGTCTCTTTCTCCACCTTCACCTGAACCAGGCTGTTTCTAAGCATGTCCTGTGAAGAGAAATAAGAACTGTTCAGATTTTCAACTCCTGAAAGGCTGGACTTGACAGACAGGTCCAGCACACAGTCAACATCTGCTGAATCCCTCACGGAGGTGACAGACCTCTGGGACAAAGACTCTGTTGAGCTGCAGGGGCTGGCTACTGTTTTTCCAGCTGCTGTTGCGTGTGTCTCTGCCTCTCCGCCAGTCTGGGGAATGCCTGCTGAGTCTGAGGGCAATCTCATCCACATGTTCCCAGGCTCAGCCGCCAAGTCCCTTTTGCTAGGCAGGATGTTCAATTTTTCATCTTCCCCTTCATCTTCATCACTGGGTAAGTCTCCTGCCATGTGGCTGCTGCCATCGGAGAGGCTCTCCACTTTGTCCGAACAACTTGAGGCATCTTCTTCCTTTTTTGTACTGTCTGCCTCCGTGGTGGCTTTCTCTTTCAGCTTCTTTTTGCAGACTTTGACAATGTCATACATGTGGAGATAACTGGCAGCTGCTAGCACGTCTTCAATGGGCAAGTCTTTGAACTGGAGTTTCCCTTCATACATGAATTCAAGCAGGAGAGCAAAAGCTGGGGCTGTAACAATGTCGCTGTTCAGATGAACAATGTCCCTTTTGTCCAGCTGGTCCTTGTAAAAGAGGTGGAAATACATGCTGCATGAAGCCAGTACAGCTCTGTGCGCTCGGAACTGGGCATCTCCTACCAGAACAGTGCAGTCACAAAGAAAACCCTGATGCCTCTGCTCACTCAGACACTGTAGCAAATGTCTGCTGTGGTCAGGAAACTCCATACTGTCTTCATAACCTATAAGCAACAATTAAAAAAAAAAATTAAACATGAGTAGAAATATTACAAAACCACATGCATATATTATGATGTTCAAGAAACTATTATTTCGTTTCCTGGATTTTAATCAAGCAGTATCTACACTAAAATCATTCACTTGCATGAGTATTATCTCCACCTCCCTCAAAAAGCCACTTAAGGTATAACAAACTTCAAGTGAAAAACTGGAGATTCTGATAAAAGATAATTCAGTTTGTGCTGCACTTAAAACTATCATTTGTTCCCCAAGTCTGTTCAGCTACCCTTTTTCTAAGTAACTCTCCATACACTGTTTACCTAAAGAGCAAATTTAAAATAGACTAAAGAATATACTGCAGGTTTAAAAGTTATATGATAATTGCAAATAATAAAATAAAGTATTAAATATATTTTGAAAACTAATAGCAATGTCTTTATAAAGCCAAATTGTTACCGCAATAAGGCTTACAGCATGAAGACAGATATTAATACCTTAAAATCTGCAGGTATAATATATACAAGGGAACCTAAATACATAAGGATGGAACAAATTAGACAGCAAAATCAAGGATTTCAGAAATGTAATAAAAGAATAGCAAACCGACTGCCACAGTTCTGTAGGTATACTTCTAAGTCTTAACTTCTGCCATGCAATACAATAGCAGAACATTTTATATTAAATATTTAGAAGCTTCTGAAGAAAGCTTTAGCTTAAAAACAAATGTATGCATTACACAAGAAACCCTTCCCTACAGAGAGAGAGGCTTTTTCTCCACAGTTTATAGTACCAAAGTGAAAGAAAGTGTTTCAGAAGCATTCTGTGTGTATGGCTATACACACATTTTTAAATTGTTCTGTGCTACTCTTACATGGGTATTATTTTCTTACTCACCACCTTCCTTAAGGGAGGTGGGGGAGAAAAGCACAAGGAAGTGTAAAAGTCAAAGCTCAACTAAAAAGTAAAATTTATTTTAAAAATGACAAATTTATTTCGACTTTCCAGTGACTAAAAGCAAGTTTTACTAAACCACTTAAAACACAAACTATCCATGCACGGGTTGACATACAGTGCTGAAAAATAACTGTCCCTCACAATCCAAGATGCACTAACATTTACAATCCAACCCCAAATATGTTCTGCAAAATACCATTGCTAGAATAAAGCATGAAGATTTACAATACAATCACTTTAAGTGCCCCACAGCCAACATCAATCCTAATCCTTAAGAGGGCTAAAAATAAAGATTGGAGGGCAGCTCACAAGGTAGCTGTGATCAAATTAGGAGGCTGAAAGGACAGAGAGGGACGAAGAAGGAAGCTTATAAACATCTGATCCAGCTGACTGTGGCCATATGGCAGCTGCTGCCCAGATAAAGAGATTAAGAATAGAGGAGTGCGATTACAGCTGTCTGGCCAATTCAGGCAGCTCAAATCTACAAGTTCTAAATTCGTCGCAAACACAAAAACTCCCTCAAATAATTATTGTTACACTGAAATAAAAGATCTTAAATGCATATACAAGAAAGGAAAGAGGAAACCAGTCAGGTTAGTCTCCTGGGTACAAAAGTTTTGAACACGTAACTGATTTCTATCTTTCTGAAGCCCTACAGCTGTCTGCTCCTGTAGCTCTGGGTTGCTAAATCTTTGACCATGAAGTTTAATGGTGGAATTCACAACAAACGTTTTAGCTTCGATGATCTTTAAATATCTCTTTGCCTGTTTCATCTGAAAACACTTCACCTTGAAGAAGCAATCCAAAACAGAAACCAAAACTATCAGCAATCAGGTCTGCAGATGAAAAGCTTTCCATTTTGGCTCTCAGAAAGGAAGAAAGAACTTACTCGATGCTCCCAAAAATGAGAAATTGTGAGAATATCTATTAAAGTTACTTCTGATGACACGCACAAGAACAGATCCTTCCGAGCTGCAGCCTCAGCCTCTGCCTGCCGTGAGGACACTTATCCACTTAATACTCAATTCCAATATATTATCTCTAAACTTGGTTAGAAAAGTAATGTGATTTTTTTTCTGCCCCCATCCCCTCCTCCCTGAAAATTAAATAAACACCACACTGCAAGAGAAATACGGCTGCCTCTAATCTAGGGCTACTCCTACCTTTAGTACACATAAACCTGATTAAGTCCTTTCCTCTGAGTCTTGCTGGCTCCAGGTCTGTTAGATCGGTGGAAAAAAAGCAGACTAAGAGAGACAGATGCAAAGTGGAGATGATGTTAGAGAGGAATGAGATACCTTCTCCACACACAGATCTGCACACACTAACTCCCTGTCTGTGTGTTAGAATAAAAGGCTGAGGGATGGCAGGCTGTCAGCTGCTCTGACATCATGTTCAGATGGAAATGCTACCTCCAGCTGTGCTCCTTTTAATGCCATATGCTACTCCTCTACACTCCTGCCACCAGCTTTTTCTTAGGAGAACTTTTCTCTTCTGTTAGTATAAACAAAATACTTCAAAGTCTCTCCCTCTCATTCTGCCCCCCCCTACAAACTTTCGGGGGGG
>NW_005842050.1:787580-796102 GCF_000455745.1 Alligator sinensis
GCGGAAGGAGGCGGTGGCTCGCGGAGGGAGGAGGCGGGGCTTCTCGTGCCGTGGGGCGGGGCTTGGTGCTAGGCTGGAGGCTTCTTGGCAGAGCCTCGCTCTGGGCTTGGGGAGGAAAGGGGTAGTGGAATGAGGCCAGGCGTGGTGCATGACGGGACAGTGAAGGACTGGAGGGAGGGGTGGCAGGTTGGAGGGGGAGGACATGCCACAGCTGCTTTGCGTCCATGAGCCTGTCTGGCAGCCGCCCAGGACCGCACGTAGCCCATACCCTGACTCAGCAGCCAAACACCAAAAACACAAGCGGGGCAGGTCCACCTTGGAGGTATTAAGTGGCTGTGCCGCAGTCACCGTCTGCCCCCCGGCCTGTCTGGAAGTGCAGTCCGGCCTAGAGGCCATGACCGAACTGGGCGCCTGCCCTCTCCTCACTGCCCTTGCACGTTGGGGCCTGCTATGGCCCTTGTGATAAGACAAGGCCTCATTGTCCCTTCTCCACTTCAGAGGTGGTCAAGTACTAAAGTCCCAAGTCACTTAACTACCTGAAATGGGCAGAGCTGGGAGTCAAGGGTGGGGCAGGCCAACATTATTGCCACCTCTCATGAGTTCCGGCGTCATTCTTCAAGTCTGCGCTTTGGGGATGTGAAAAACGTAGCTCTTCCGTGTGTGTGTGTGTGTGTGTGTGTGTGTAAGAGGAGGAGATACGTTTTTCACATTCCTGAAGGGTAGACTTGAAGAACAATGCCAAAAATCATGAGAGTTGGGAATATTGGTCCGAACGTACCTACCCGACCTGCTTTAGTTAGTTACACTGTAACCCTCCCAATTGCGCTTCCTTCCAACAGCCTGGGGCAGGAGCCTGAATTCCCAGACTTCAGCATTGTACCAGAATTCGTAACCCGCTGGCAAAGTGCGTGCCTTCCTCCCTGACAAGAGGCAGCGCTGGGCATGGGTCTAGTGGCTTTACTAATGTCCAGGTTCCCAGGCATGTGAAAACAATTGAGAGAGTTGGGACAGGCCCAGTCCTGCTGCTGGGGAAGAGGAGCAAAAGGTCCCCAGGCTCTGCGACAGCTGAGAGTGGGAGGAGGCCAGCTGTGGAGTCTGCCCCAGGCCCTTGGTGGTTCAGAACACGAGGAACTAAATGAAAGGCAACGAGGCCTGATCTGAACAGGTCTCTGGTAAAGTTGATGCCGTTCCCCAAAGAGGTTGGAAATGACTGAAACGCCCTGCAGTTGTGGGCTTGTGGTAACAGACTGCTGTACATAATCATCGTAAACCCTTATGATGTGCTGGCTAACCACATAGGTAGTATTTTTGTCCATTTGTTAACAATAATGTACAAGCCTACAGTTTGAAGGTGTGGATTTTTTGCCCTCTCCCTCCCAAGATTTTGGGTAAAAACTGTAACACAAAAAAAAAACCCCAATGTGAATTTAAGGGAGAATAAAATGTACAAGAGAAGAGGATAAAAATCAAAACGGAAATAACTGTTCTCTGCCATCGCTTCCAAAATGGGTTGAAAAGATGTAAAAACAGAAAACGTGTTTGGTTTAGAAGGTGCATGCTATTAAGTTACAGCAATATAAAAACCCCCCACTTAAAGTCCTATTTCTGAGTCTTTTTTTGACAGCATCTGTTTTCATGGTATGTCATGTCCAGAATCCAAGTGTCCCTCCTGTAACAACCTGGTTGCACTTTTCTCCGCTATGTTACATAAAATCTCCTTTTTCGTAATATCCTCCAGGACAGATTACTCCACTCTGATCTCCCATCTGCAGAGGGATTTTTTTTATATTAACCCTCCTACCCTTAAATATATTCCAACTGTGACGTTGCCATAGCTTAAACAATTAATTTGTTACTACATTGAATCATGTTACTGCCCCCCCACCCCTGCCCCTTTACTATACATGCATATTCAACATTGTCCTAGTCTTCACAGATCAGCAACTCAGACCTCATCTCTTGTTGTGTTTCTTTTAGCTTCTCTTCCCTGCTCACACTGCTACTTCATATCATCTAACAAAAATTGGTCCCTTATTTCCTGCTGCTTCCTACATTTGAAATGTCTTCTTAAAATCTAGTTGCTAAGTTTTCATCTTCTCCCAATTTAAATTATGCTTAAAAATAATTTTAACAGTACTTCCTATAAAGAATGAATTTACACTTATTTTTATATCAACTCTAAAATATTTTCCCCTGTATTTGCAGAGACATTTGCACACTTTATTGTACATATTCTATGGTGTTCGTGAATACGTATCTGAGCAGGCAATGTATATATCTAAAATGAATGACCATGCTGTCCCATAATTTTAACCTGTATCTTTCAGCTTGCTTTCTGGTGTATGTTATATCTTTGGTTGTTAGATAGTGCATTATTAAGACCTTAACTTGAGAATCCTCATTTATGGAGTCAATTCATTCAGTCAATGGAACTGTTAACATGAGTCAAGTTATGCATGTGAATAATTTATATAATCATTTATAGGATTGGGGTTTTAGATTGTTAACTCATTATGGAGAGGCCTCTCTCACAAGTTTTCTACGAGATAACTAGAAATCAAACAGTTTTCTATAAAATTATAGTAAATATAAAGTTCTATATCTTGTATTTCCCAGTGAAATCCCCCCAAACAGTGGAAGCCCAGTAAATTGTGTAACTGGGCCATCATGGATTTTTGAGTTCCTTGAGTTTTTTTAATAGACATTTCAGAATAAGATTTTGTGAAGCATCGTCTGTTGTACAGTGCTCTCTTTTTTTCCTGCTCACACCCACACTTACCCCATATATTTTACAAAGTGCTTAGTTAATGTTTTCTGCTATCACTTGCCTCCAGAAATTCATTATAATCTGATCATACCTAGCATTTAAAACTCCAATTATGGGACAGCATTGTTACTTATTTTAGATACATACATTAATAATTTAACTATGTTCATGAACATCATATTTATATGTAAAATATAGTGTTCTGACGTACTCTGGGTCTGGTTGCTCAAGGTAGCTCATCCAACTCTAATTGGCTGTCTTTGGCAGAGAGTGTAATCATGGCAAGGTGCCTAGAAATGGAGGGATAGGAAAGAGGAATGATGTGGCAGGGAACTTAGGAATGAAATTATAGATAAAGCTTTAGATAATTTGGAAAGTAGAGATAATAGCTAACAATTTAGTAAATATAGTGGAAAAGAAGAAAAAAGAGGGGTTCCACAGAGTTTGGTGTTCATCAAGAGGTTTTCAAAAGTGTCCAAGCTGGTCCAGTTTCAATGAGGCCAGTTCTGTAGTTCTTCTGGCAATCTGCCTCCAGCTCTAGTAATTCTCTCCAGGATTTTGTTTTTGCTGAGCCTTCCCAGGGCAGGTTGCAAGTGATCTGAATGACTTCTCAGACCCAGCAGCATACATCTGCTCCACAGAAACAGATAATGTGACTCTTCCACACTCTCCTATGGCATTACTCTATCCTCAGAGAGTATTCTCTTGATTTGACATTCCCCTGAAGTGTTCATGAGGTCAGCAGTAGATGTTTTGGAGGACTCCTTTATGATGGTCCATTTATGCACAACAAGCAAACGAAAGTCTGGGTAGATCTTGTTTTCTGAGAAGTCCCAGTATAATCATGCAATAATACAGGCTGCCCTTGTAGCCTTAGGTCACATAGGACCCCTCAACTATGGCATAATGATAGTACAGGGGTTGGCAAAAGGGCAGATAGGGCTAGTGGTTGGACTTCATTTCCCAGCAATGCCTGCCAGCATTGCTGTGACCGGTTTCCATGGAGACCCCAGAGGCAGCAGGGCTATGATAGCGCATGGCAAAGGTTTCAATGGGGGCCAGTCCCAGCAGCACTGGCAGGGCTTGCGGCTGGGCGGGAAGCTGCTCCAGGGCCAGGATCTTGCAGTGGTGACAATGTGGTGCAGAGCTGGGGCACAGCCAGAATCTGCTGCCCACATGCCCATACCCAGGGCATGGGGGCAGCGGATCGTGGCTCTGCCATGGATGCAGACCACACTGCGATCGCCGCAAGATCCCGGCCCTGGAGCAGCTCCCTGCACAGCTGTGAGCCCTGCCAGCGCTGCTGGGGCTGGTCTCCCTGGAAACCCTGGCCCTGTGCTGTCATGGCCACGCTGCTCCTGGGGTCTCCATGGAAACTGACCACAGCTATGCTTGCAGGGGCTGCTGGGAAATGGTGTCCACCACAGGCCTGAACCAGGCCATAGGTCGGACTTTGCCTGCCCCTTTGATAGTACCATAAAAGAGCTGAATTCATGGCCCAAATTCACGCTTCAGCGAGGAAAACATTTACTGTCAGGCACCCTGTGCAGGTGGAAGCCTTGTATTTGCTATGGAGAAATCTGACAGGCCTCAAGAGGAAGGGTGCAACATCCTCAACAACTGGCTCACTGCATATCTTCACTCCAAGAGATTCATAGTTTCATAGCCACTGTTTCTAGGGTCGGAAGGCACCTGAATAGATCATTAAGGCCGACCCCCTGCCCTGGGCAGGAACGAGTGCTGGGATCATAATACCCCAGCCAGAAATTTATCCAACCTCCTCTTGAAAACCCCCAAGGTAGGGGAGAGTATATTTAGTGGAAGAGTATATACAATATGGCTAGCAGCCATTTGACAGAGTCAACCCCTCCTCATCCAAAAAGGTCACATCTACCTGTCTCAAGAGAATTGAGACTCAACCAAAATAACCTACTAACCTCAAGGAGAGAGGTGCGACATTCCTGAAGGAGGATTATATCCTATGACAGAGCATCAAGAGGGGTGCATATAACACAAGCCCCAACAACGTGGGACAGACATCCTCTCCCCAGTCCAGGATGCTGTGCTTTCCTATCTTGAAAGGCTCCTAATGAAATTAGGCAGCATTCTATTCTCTGTTCTGCCATTGTTCTGCTGTTTGACCTTGGGCAACTTGCTTCAACACACTGTGCTTTCGTTTCTCCACCCATTTGTCTGTATTACTATCTGCTGATTGGGTTATGGACAGTTTTTTTTGTGCCCACAGGGCACCTGGCAGAATGATTTGGAGTCTATAGAACTATTGTAATAGAAATAATAATAATGTATTAAATTCCTACACAGAATAATTTATCCCTAATGTTTTAATACTAAACTCTCATTCATTTAACACCAGTCTGTAGACATTGCTATATTTTATCCACAAAAGGGGCTTTACTTTAAAAAGTGTTTGGAAAAATTCAACACTTAGCATTTTTCAAATATATACATGAAATGGTAGCAAAGTGAATTAACAAAACTCCTCCATTTTTAAATACCCTATAGTCTAATTGCGCCTCTGTAAAATTTTTAATATAAACAGAGGTTGTTCAGTTGGAAAGGGTTGGGAAAACTTGCTGTAAAGGGACATAAACATCTGGCAATACATCTGGCCTCCACATACATTTATAAAGCACCTTTCATGCCAGGCCTCCCAAGGAACTATACAAAACCAGAAAAAACCCTAAGAACATTCATAAGCCAGAGGAAATAGGAATGTTCTGCATTTATGTTAAAAAAACAGTGATCCCTATTTATTCCATATTGTTTGGGATCCATAGATTTGGTACAGTGCTGTAAAACGCTCCTGCACCTTGGCACCTGCTGACTTCAGTTCATATCCTCCAGGCAACAAGTAAGCCTGAAGGCCTTTGGCTCAGAATCAGTGCTGACATTGCAGTGTGGTGCTGTGGGAAGGGCTCCAGTTCTGGTTCTTTTTTTTTTTGAACAAGTCATTTTAAAACCAAGATTCTTTCTGCCTGTCTCTGATAGACCTCTAGATAGAACTTGTAATCTCATATAACACTTTTTAGAAAGAGGAGTGGCGAACCTCCCTACCAAGGTAAAGAAGAGCTGTTACTTACCAAGGTAAAGAAGAGCTGGAGCCAACCTTGAAAGAAAAACATGAAGAATTGCTGAGCATGTTGCACAGTAGCTTTCCTATTTGTCTTCAGTCAGTGAAATGCACATATTACTTTTTATAAGCAAAATTAATTACTGTACATAGGCTTTGATACAATTTGAGTGTACAGTGTTTTGGAATCAGTTTGAGCATACAGTGTTCTTGAGGAGAGCACAAGGGGGAATACTGGGTGACAAAATTTAAAGATAACAAAAATGAAGAGCAAACCTGTAGACGGGTTCATGAAAAAAATTAAAGATTGTCTTTACAAATTCCTTGATCATTTAAAATTCAAAAATCTAGAGCTCTTGGTTCAGAGATGATACCTTTTATTAGACCAACTGAGAAATTGCAAAAAAATCTTTTTTTTTGCAATTTCTCAGTTGGTCTAATAAACAGTATCTTCTCTGAGCCAAAAGTTCTAGATTTTGGCATTTTTTGTCTCAGACCAACATGGCTGCAAAATACATTCCTTGATCATTTAACACATTTTTCATAATTTTCTATTTTTTTTCCTTTAATTGCAAAACAATGCTGTTGTTTATAGCTGTGACTGGACACTTTATAGATTTGCTTATTTTATGGAAGCCCCAGGGCATGTTGTCTTTGCGTTTTCTGAGGGACAGAAATTATCATTCATGCCCTCCCTCTTCTTGGAGAAGAAATAGCAAACAACCAAAAATACTCATCTGCAAACATGTGTCTTATGCTTGTGTTGCATGGGTCATCTCAAACCAAATACCAAACCACCAGAGCCTTAGTGCTATTTTGGTTAGTTGGAAATCAGAAGGTGCCTCAGTATATTAAGAAACCTTAGAAACATGTATAGAAAAGTAGAAATAGAAATGAAAGCAGAGAATCTCTCTAGGTTTTCTGATCCCAGAGAATGAAAATTTGAACTTGTGATGCTGGCACACTCATAATTTTTTTTTTTTATCCTGAATCATTATGAAAATTAATGGCAGGTTGATTTTCAGAAAAAGTAAAAGTTAAATATTCTCTGGACCCATCACCCTCCACCCCCCTTGACGGTGAAGTGATGTCACTGTGGTACTGAAATTTCTCTCTGGGGTAACCAGTTTTGGAGGAACTCCAAGGTAATATAATACAACTCTTACATGACTTGGCTAAATGTATATCCTGTTGTGCCAGAGTCTGATTGGATCAGTAATTCCTATCAGCCTTAGCTATGCTGGATAAGCCTTTAGGATATGCTCAGCTAAGAGTTTGTCTCAGTATACCAGACAAATATTTCTTTTTTTGGTTGCTATAATGTGGAGGAGTAGTTGTGCCACAAGTTAAAGTTTCATCACCACCATGACTAAGAGCACTCTTGTTCCCGCTCATAAGGAGAGGTACTTATGATCGATGATAGCCTGGTATACTTTCTCCCAGTCTTGCTATCCTTTTCTGGCATGCAGATGTGAAAATACTTAAGTTATAGATGCTGCTTTATGCAGGAAAAACTTCTGATATCAGTGATCTAGTCTTCTAGCATTGGATCAGGTTCAGTGATCTAAACAGAATAGTTGTCCAGAAGAATGTAAACAGCCCAAGACTGATTAAGTGGAGACTTGAACTTGAGTCCACTCCAATTTGTCTTTAAATATAGATGCCAGTTTCTTCAATTAAAAATAATGATCATCACCATTAAGACCATTATAAAAACTATTTGAACTTGGTCTAAAACTAGGATACAATAGGAATGACCTAGCTGCTAGTTTCAAACATAAACAACATAGTTTTGAATAATGTTTTGCATTCTCCATTGAGACTGCATGCCTGTCTAGTATATATTACGATTGGCTTTATTATTAAAAAGTAAAAAAAAGGTGTGAAGTTCTTTTCAATTAGTATGGTGACTGAACATCAAGTTCTACAGGAAGGCAGTGTTCACAAGTGGAAAAAAAACCCAGCTTTGCAGTAGAAAAGAACTTCTGTTCATTTATTTTGTCATTTTTATCTTTATATACAGGGTGCTTATATCTGTACATAGGTTTTATGTGCCCATTAATGGATGGAATAACACAGAAATTAAAATTAATTAATTGATACTGTACTATTATTTCGTTATTTCTAAGGCAAATGTTAAACCAAAACCCAATTAAATTGTCCCATGCTTCTTCTTTCCTATCTTCTTTCCTATTGTTATTAATGTGCGGGCCGGGTGTGAGCCGGGCCCTTTTTTGTGCTCTGCGCGGGCTGTGGCCAGCAGCCTGGGCACACGGGGTCGGAGAGAACGGGCGACACTCTAGAATTAGGCATGGACTCGTAATGGTAGATTTAAAGATTGTTTACTTACACCGGAGATGGTTGCAGTGCAGGCTGGAAAACTTGCTTGAGTTGCAGTTACAAACAAAACAACACGAACAATCACGTGGAGTTTGCTAGGCTCCACAGAAACAGAGCTCCGGATGCCCTGGACAAGCGCGCCACCAAAATAGAAACCTCGTAGATACGTCTTAAAAAAAAAAAATTATCGCTCAAAGACGGAAAGAGGTGGGCGGTAGATCAGGTCGCCAAACTCCTCTGAATCTCACACAGGGTCTCTATTACCCTGCCGTGTACCCAGAGTCCCCACGAGATGGATGTGGAGTCCTCTCCGGCTTGGGCGGG
>NW_005842050.1:796141-819536 GCF_000455745.1 Alligator sinensis
GAACAAATTGGCATGCGGGTGGCGGGAACTCCTTTGCACCGTGCATTTCTCTTGCAACTTGAGAAATGCACCCTGCAAAGGAAGCTACAAATTGGCGGGAAATTCTCCCTTGCACCGGGGTTCTCCTCTGCAGCAGAAAACTCTACCATGCAACGAAGCTGCAATTTAGCGGGAATAATTCTAGTGCCGAAGCGCACACAAAATCATACCTTTGGGTTATGACAAACAGCAATGGGTAATGGGTATGCTCTTGATTTCAAAATGATCTGTGCATTTTAATTTTTTCTTAAAAGGAATGAATTCCTTTAAACAAATCCATGTTCTGTAAATAATCACAGCTGAAGGCAACAGTAATTTATATCTCCAAATAATGTAGTTTTCAGACAATTAAATAATTAGAATTCATGTATTCAGTAAAAAGTAGATAATGACTATACTAACCCTAATAATCCACATGTCCATTAGAATTAGTTTGAATGAACATTTTTGCCATTTCAAAATGCAACATGTGAATCTCTCACTGTGAAAACCAATTTAGTTCATTTTAATGGCAAGCTAAAACATATTGTATTCAGTGATTTTCACAATAGGAACTTGTGAGTATTCATAAGGAACCAAATATCTTTAGACAAAAGGCATGATTCCATAAGGACTACAATAAAAGGAGGCATTGAAACCCTTCTGCCAGGCATCAGTTGGCAACAAAAAGGGCCGGGTTCATATTTTGGGGTATCTCATAAATACTATTAGTGGCTCAAGCTCTGACCCAGAAATCTGGGAACACTAAAACTGCTGGGGCATCCCATATAAATAAACCCCCCTTCCTTGCAAGCAGTGTAAACACAAACATCCAAATGTATTACAGAAAATAAAGCAAAACAAAAGAAAACATTTACAATTTTAAAACACGGTTAACTACAAAGCAAAGTCTATAGGTAGCACCCTCTTGGGGGAGGCTTCACCCATACCCAGACAGTTTGGGACTTTCTGTGGGCCTCCACTCCTGTACCTGCCCTTCAGCAGTGGGCTGGGGGGTGGGGGGGCACACTGGAGAGTCCTGTGAACTGCTCCTTGGGTTCACTGTGCCGCAAGGAGCTGCTTGAGAGTATGGGTCCTTCTGCATTGCAAGGGCCTCCATTGCTCCTGGAGATGTGGCAGAGTGCTGACCTCCACCTCTGCTTGGTGGCTTTGAGGTGTTAAATTGCATCTTCCATCATCATACGGCACCCCAAAATTCCTAGTCCCAATCCCAGCTCTGCTGGGTAGAAAACTACAAAAGAACTTGAGGAAAAGTACAACTAGCACCCAACCACACAACTTGGTTTGGGACAAACTACAAAAGGGACAAAAGAAGGCCCAGGCCTATTTTGCTGGACCTGGGCTGCCCAGCAAAAAATCAGCAAAGCCTATACTGCGCTGAGGTGTGGATAAATGACAAGTAGTGCCAGGTCTCACCCTGGCTCAAACTATGCCAGACTTTACCGTGGCCCAAATCTGTCAGCCAAACATATGACTGGGGTTCAGCCATACAGCTAGGCTGAAACGCAATAGCTGTGAAACAGCAAAAAGGGCCCAGGCCTATGGCTGCAGCCTGGACATCCTGTTTCAGCTATACCACAATACTGAGACACTACAATTCCCAAATACCTGTAACTGTAACTGGCCTGAAACTGCCAGGACCCATTTCTGGTTACTCTGCTCCAGGGATAAACAACCCCATGATATTATCCCACTCAAGGCCTGTATGGCCAAAACTGCCAGCAAAACTTCCAGGACTTCATTCCTGATCAGTTTGCTCCAGAGATCAACACTCCCACTCAAGAAAAAATATGGGGAAAGAGGGAGAACATAGGAATCACAAACTCCAAGACAGACTTCCTCTCCCTGTACCTGAGGCTTTTCCATCACATAGCTTTTGCTTGCCTCTGCATTGCAGGGGGGTAGAGAGACCCCTCCAGGGGGAGCAGGTTTTCTGGCTCCCAGTTCAGCTGTGCAGCTCTTAGCAGCCCCAGGAGAAAAAGAAAAAAAACCTTAGCTCAGCTTTTCTTATATACCTGGTGTGACATCGCCCAAACATTCCCCAATCAAGGAGTGCTACAGTCCACTTTTCTCCCAACGAATCGGCCTGAACAATCCTCTGCTGCCTGTGGCTAATGAGGCCAGAGAGTTTTACATATTTTGCCCAGATACAGGCCCCAGCTTGCCATGTGCTAAGCACATAGCCAGAATAACAGGGGCCATCTAGCCCACATAAACACACACACACACACACAAAATATACAACAACCAAAAGCATATACCTTACCATTCACAACCCCAAGTGTGTGCATGGGTGTGACAGAGTATTTTGGAAGATTATTTTTCCCTGCCATTTTTCATAAAGTTTATTTTAAGGTATTTTAGGGTGTTTTTAAATCCCAGATAGACTAAAACGCAAAAGGGCAACATGCTAGAATTAGGCACGGACTCGTAATGGTAGATTTAAAGATTGTTTACTTACACCGAAGATGGTTGCGGTGCAGGCTGGAAGACTTGCTTGAGTTGCAGTTACAAACAAAACAACACGAACAATCACGTGGAGTTTGCTAGGCTCCACGGAAACAGAGCTCCGGATGCCCTGGACAAGCGCGCCACCAAAATAGAAACCTCATAAATACATCTTAAAAAAAAAAATTATCGCTCAAAGACGGGAAGAGGTGGGCGGTGGATCAGGTCGCCAAACTCCTCTGAATCTCACACAGGGTTTCTATTACCCTGCCGTGTACCCAGAGTCCCCACGAGATGGATGTGGAGTCCTCTTTGGCTTGGGCGGAAACCGCTCAAGCCTCTTATACGGCTAGCAGGCCAATCGTTAGCCGCCACATGGGAATAATTTAGAACTAGCCAATAGCGGAGAACAAATTTGCACGTGGGTGGCGGGAACTCCTTTGCACCGTGCATTTCTCTTGCAACTTGAGAAATGCACCCTGCAAAGGAAGCTACAAATTGGCGGGAAATTCTCCCTTGCACTGGGGTTCTCCTCTGCAGCAGAAAACTCCACCGTGCAACGAAGCTGCAATTTAGCGGGAATAATTCTAGTGCCGAAGCACACACAAAATCATACCTTTGGGTTATGACAATTAATTACAAAGATATTTGTGTCTAACCAGAAGCTATCTTCCTCCTATCAGCCTATTCTTTCTGCCTAAATTAATTTACTAATTCATTTAATCACCCAAGGACATATGTTACCTTCTTGTGTAAAATATGTGAAGAGTGAAGAGATTTGTAAAAATCTATGCACAAAAGTGGGTGTCAGAATTCTATTATAGTTCCACCCACAAAGAACAAGATACATACTATTGCTACTAGTAGATATAGCTACCAAAATAAACAAAGGACAAAGTTGCACAGAAAAGAGCAAAAGGGAGTGAAACATTTTAGGGGACCTTTGGAAGGCAGAGGTCATGAAGTCTATGTATTCAGCAACATGTTAGTGCTTTCAACGTAAGATATTGTTCTTTATTTTATTAGTTGCTGTCTGCTGTCATTAGCTTGGAAGTACATTAGCTCATACTCAGTGTACATTTCCATTTTCCACATCTCAGCAATAAGACGATGCCCCACACTTGGTTCTCTCTTGGCTCTTCTTCATCTTCCTAGCTACACATGTAGTGTCACTTGAACATATAAACATATAAGGTGTGTCTCCACAAGCAGAGATGTACGTTCTCTAGAGACAACTAGCAGCAGCATATTTGTGCTGCTGATAGTTATACCTGGGGAATGCTCCTGCACACATGCACTGGCTCATGGCAAGTTGCCCCAGATGGGGTAGGGGAGGCTGGGGCCAATACCTGGCTCAGCCTCAGCAGCCTTACCTGGGGCCCTGGGGGCCTCCCAGGGATCCAGTAGCAGCAATCTAGGCATGTGGAGCCTGGCTGGCAGCCAGAGTATGGCTCCAGCCAGGCTCCAGTTTCAGGTACCACATGTTGCCATCATGTGCGCCACCCCACTTTTTTCTGCCACAGGTTTTTTTTGACACCATGACCTCCGAGTGTCCAAAAAACCTGCTGTGCTTCAAATTAGCAGTGCAGCAAACACCTGCATATGCAGTGTGTGCAGTTTGCAGTGCCGCAGATGGGCCTGCGGTGTTGCAAACCACAGTTGTGTGCTTGTGGGGACGCACCCACAGTGCTGTGCATTTTGTCCCAGGTATTTTGAATGTGGCATCATATGCTTCACTACTCTTTTCCAATTGCAGTTCCCTATTGTGGCCACCTCACATGATTTTCTCTCTGCACATTCACTGAATGCAACAAATCTCATAGGAACACATGGCCCCAAATAAATCACAGGGTATTTGCTCTCATCGGTGGACAATGAGGCTTGGAAGAAGCTGAAGGCTAAAAACCTTTTTCTTAAATCAGGAAGATTTTTTGATTCTATGAAAAGACCCCTAATCCTTTCTTCTTAAGTTTAGGAAGCTATGATTGGCATACACTGTTGGCAAACAGAGAAATACATGAGTCTGCAGCAAAGTTAAAGCTGAAAACTATAGAAAAACTCTTTCAGCACATGAGAGGGTAGTATTCACCACCAAAAAGTGTTTGGGGAATCCGAAGTGAGAAGTCACCAGCTCTTCCTCTATACTAATATCTAGGCATTATAGCATATCCCTGGAAAAAATCTGTAAAATTGTACATACTGGTTTATCCTGAGACTATGAAGGCATAGAAGATTATATTTTCATTTGCATGGTTTGCTGGTTTTTATTTGGCAGCTACAATAACAACAGGCTACACTGAGCCCATAAAACAAAGTGAGAACAGCAGCTCATTTTTGTGGCAGAATGTAATGGCTATGGCTAAAGGGCTTACATAATTCATCTTAAACCCTTATGCCTGTATTTATTGTTGTTTAAATGAAAATTAAACTCTTAGGGCCATAAGGAGGCTTCTGGTATCTGATCAGGATTTTGATTCAGATCTTTTTATTTTACAGTAGCACTGAAAGCTTCAGTCTGTGGCACTTAAAGAGAACATAGGTATGAAGTGATTCAGCTCAGTACAACTGTGCTTCTGATCCCTCTCCTACTTCTCAAGATAGCCACAAAGCTTGTTGAGAATGATAAGGAACTGATCAAGGGACTGACTGGTCATACCTGAGAATATAACTTGGTGCAGAAAAGAGAGATTACAACTGTAAGTTCTGCTTCCCTAGGAGAAAATGATCACTTAGGAGAAATACACCAGGAAATATAGTGCCTTGCCAGGTGATTAGAAACTAAAGCAAAGCTGAGGCATTTGATATCTATAAAAGCAGTTTATTGCCAGTACACTGTCACCACAAATGCTAATCCTAATACATGACCAACGATTCAGAAAACCACACCAGTAGAGACAATAAAGGATTGCTTTTTCTTAAAGTCTTTGAAAGGTTTGTTTTGGGTTTTTTATCTCAGGTTTTCCAGTAATAACATTTCTCTGCCTCCAAAAAACAGAGAGCAGTTTCAAGAAATGATTAGCTGCTCAAGAAAGCATTTTGCCAGCAAACTGACTTACATGACAGGGCATATGATATCAGCATTGTATTTTGACTGATGTGAACAAGTAGCCCACAAATTTAAATGAGATTCCTTAAACAGTTTTTCCAAAATGTCTGAATCCCACCATCTTCCTTTTTTCTCTCTCCTTTCTCACCTAAGCTTCCCCTAGTGTTTTGAGGTATGTACTCTATTTACTCATTTGATCTATTTAGATAGATTTAAATACAATGATCAAAAATGGATTTGTAGTCATCAGAAGAGCATCTGATGTCATTTCAGTCTATGACTGACCTAAATCCTTCTTTTTTTGGTGATACAGTAGTTGCAGATGATACATTTGTGAAGAGAAAGGTTTTCTATTAGTTAGGGACCTGACACAGCAAGGTCCAGTTTTGGTCTGTCACAGGTTTCTTTCATTTGATCTCTGTACCTCAGTTTCATGTAACAGAAGTGGGACTAACCATCATAATTCCCTAAATGCTGGGGGTTTTGTGAGACTAAATGCATTAAAGATTGTGAGGTAGTCAAGGATTATAATGGGGGCCACATAAGTGCCTGAACTAGCTATACCTAAATAGATTATGGGTGCTGACAGATGTGCAGGCCCCTGCTCTTAGTCATGGCGCTTTACATAAAGTGCCATGAGTTAGAACACCCCCCCACCCCCACCGACCCAACAGATGTTCGGGGGAATCAAGCCTTTCTGCAGGTGAGCAGCCAGCTGAGCAGCAGCCCCTCTCCCCAACCCAACCCTTCTCTCCCTCCCAGCTCCAGGAAGGGAATGGGGAGGGAGACACCAGCAGCAGCAAGCTGCTAGCTTGGTATTGTCCAGCCTGAACTGTGGGAAGGGGGGCTGGGAGGGCCCACAAGGCAGGAGGGATCCATCACCCCCCCACCCCAGCTCAGGCCAGGCAAACTCCAGATGGCAGCTTGCTGCTTCTGGCTTTCCCTTTTGCCCTCCCCACTCCCTTCCTGCTAACAGCCCTGGGGGCAGGGCTGGGCTGTATTAGTTTAGCCCCAGTCACACCACAGATTAACTCTAGGGAACACAAGTTCCCTAAGGTGCTCTAAAGTAGGAAGCCTTCATCTTATACCTCATTTGAGGAGGGTTAATTTTTTTGTGCGATTGACCCCTTTAAAAGCACTCTGTAACCATGCACGTATGTCACAGCATGGCTATAGAACATTTTCAGGGGCCTGACCACGTGAAAGATGTAACTTCCATCTGTGCCCTATATGATAGTATTAGGCCCCTGGCACACATTACACTTAAGACATAATGATTAACCACTTAATCACATCTTAAGTAACTACCTGGCCACATGTAAATACAGTGAATGGCATGATAAAACAAGGAATAAGCCACAAAATTATTACACGAAATATGTATAATAGCTTATGTATAATAATATGTGTAATAGCTTTATGTCCAATTCTTATCATGCCATTAATTGAACTTGTGGCCAGGTTGGTTGGAGCTCCCAGCCTCCAGAGTGCACAGGAGCCCCAGCAGAGGGCTGATAGCATCTCCCAACCGAGGTGGCCTGTTGACTTCAATGGGCCCCGGAGTCTGGGAGTTGTGATCAGCTGCCACTCCCAACAGTAGGGGCACGTCGGAGCCCTTGGCTCTGATACACCCCCTCAGCTCGAAGCAGCTGCAAATAGGGGCTCACAGCCTTTGGGGTGCAGCTGGAGTCAAAAGCTCCACTATGCCCCATGGCTGGGAACTCTGATCAGAGGTTGCGGGCTCCCAGGCACGAGGGTGTACCATATGTGCTTATGGCTGGAAGCTGTCAGCTCAGCTGATCAGCTGATGGGGCCCCCAGTTATAGAGGCACATGGTGCACCACCACAGCTGGGAGCCACCTCGGCTGATCAGGGCTCCCAGCCACGGAGCTTGCTATTTACCTCTGCAGGGAGGCCTGGAATCCTGATCCTGGACTACCCCCTACCCCAGCAATATGGTGTGATGGGATCTGAGGCTCAATCCTGCAATCATGCCTCCTGCCATGAACATGATTATGGGGATTGCTCATCAGATCCTGTCGCACCTTTACCTGCACATCTGACAGGGGCCTTAGGGTACCATCTGCAGTAGGAATCTCATTCTAATGCAACGTCTTTCTCCTTAACCTTAATGGAATCTACTCTAAGGGGTTAACTTTTAAACCAGTTCTTCAAAAATTAAGTTTTTATAGTACATGAGAGATTTTCAGTCATTCTTAAAAAAACAGTGGAGTAAAACACACACTGCTCAGTTTGCAAACAGGTGTAAATGAGTATTTGGTGCAGAACTAGCAAGCAAGGGAAATGTGCTAACAGACACAGCTAAAACAAACTTCTAGCTGCCAGTGGTGATTCACTGCTAAAGTTTATAGCTCTGTCTAATGATCATTGGTTTGGTAAGTAAATTTCCTGCATAAGAACATACTGTATGCAGTTTTAATTTTCAGCACATTTTAATGTTTAAAAGATAATTAACATGTACAGTAGCATTTCAAATCAATATGGTGTATGGACTGCTGAGAATACTCACCTCAGGCATGTTGTCCTCAGGAAGCAACATTAACTTCAGCAGCAAAGTATTGCTATGGGCTCATTAATCATCAGATTCAGATATAGCCTTGGTGGCAGTGGCAGCAGTTCCAAGTGCTTGGAGTGATAAAGTTTCTATATGATGCTTTAGATATTTACAGATGTTAACTAACTCTTGCAGCCAACTGCCCTTTGAGGTAGGTTTCTATCATCCCTGTTTTTCAGGTGGGAAAGCAGAGGCAGAAGGTGAATTACCCTCCCCATGATCACAGGCAAGTCAGTGTTTGAGCTAGAATTAGAACTCAGGACTGACTTCCTGATTTTAAAATCCTGTGTCCCCAGGCACAGAAAGAAAAGCACCATTTTTTCAAAGGAAGAAGAAATACCGAAAGGAAGGGAAAAGGATCTAAGCAGATCTAAGGAGAAAATACAGTTAGAGAAACAAAAGTCACGAGAGAGAGGATCTGGAGTGTAAAAAGAAATGAGGGGGAAAATAGAAAGAACTTAAAAGATGTGTATTTATGTATTTTAATGTAGCCCTCATCTTGTGGTGTGCCTTCCTTCTGTGAGAGGCATTGAGCGCATCCAGCATTTGACTGAGTGAAGCATTCTGCGCCAGTACTAATTGCTCTCTTGCACCTCTCTTTTCTCCTGTCAGACAAGGTCAGTGAGATTCTGAGGAGCAGAGACTGCTTGCAACATCCCCTACATCCTTATTATGCTGGCCCTCCAACCAGCACACTACTCCTGAGAGAGGAGAGAAGGCAACGATTATAAAAGGTTCTATAGCACAAGCTCCCTGCTGTGCTTTGATCTGCTCTTGATCTAGTCCATGACTCTCTGCAAAGCCTGCTGAGTCAATGAATGCTATTTTAACTTCTGTGGGGGGCTGGCATGACCTGCTTCTGAGATGTCCAGTTGACCCTCATCTGCACTGTGAATAACTGTGAATACCACTGGGGGTGTCTCTGCAACTATTGTCTAGTTTGTGCAGGGTTAAGGAGAGCCTGAACACAGGGAATGAGGCTTTATATTGGATTTAAAGGCCATAAAGTCCAGGACAGGGTCTCTGTGCCATACCGCATGTTTATAAGTATTTTCTTTCTATCAGTTCCCTGCTATGGTATCTGCATCTTCCAGCCATATGCACTGGCTTGCTGAAAAGGAAAGGCGTTAGAACTAGTTGTACCTGTATGCCAGCAAGGATTTAAGGGTCATATTTGGAGTCCCCAGGGACAAGAGAGGGACAGTCAAGCTAGGGACATGGAGAAACTTTTGCCTCATAAAATACTGCTTTGCCATCATTTCCCTTGTTTCCCTAATAAACTTGCCCCCTAATTTCTTGGGAGAAAAGTTCTCACCATCTTGCTTTTTTTGACTCCTTAGGGAACGGCAGTATATAGCTGTATATTGAACTTGCTCCAAGAGGTATATGATACCACTGTGGGTATGTCCTCCCAAGAACTGAACAACAGTGTAATAAAACTGCTAATTAATCACGAATTCTGAGTTTTCAAAACCAGGCCAACACCACCTGAAGAAGCCAGGCTCCTAGCTTCCCTAAGTGGAATAAAGACTAGGTTAGCATAAATAGGAGGGGAATTCTTGAAAATTGTGACATGAGCAGTCTGCCTTATTGATTTGGACTAGGCTACTCACTCAGAAAATACAGATGAGAGGCAGCATCAGGTCCCAAACTAAGAGTCTGGAGCCAGAGACTGTAGTCAAACATTGCATTAGGAGTTGGAAGTAAGGAGTCAAGAGCCAGAGATAGAATGAAGAGGCCAGGTGAGGTCTTGTAGCTTAGAGTCAGGAAGACTACTGAAGGCTAGGCAAAGGCAAGACAGGAGGGAGAGAAGGCTAAAAGGCAGTCAGAGACCAAACATAACTGCAGGCTCATGAAGCACTGAAGCATGATATTTTCATGCAAATACTGGGCTTATATCTTGAAGCTTGGCTGGCTGCTGCCAGGCACAGCTGGACCCAATCAGAATTCAGGCAGCTGTCCGAAGACCTTAAGCTTGGTGCAAACTCTCAGCCCTAAAAAGAATACCTTTATGTATGTATACTGAAGAGCTGGGATGCAACATGCAGAGAGTAGTACACCTTCCACCAGATGCAGCCTCTAAGAGTCCAGTTCTCCTCCCCCAGATGTCCCTTCTTGTAACAATTATGTGGTGATAATGAATGCAGTATTAACCCCAAATGAGACAGTCAGTGCAACCACATTCGTTCTTCTGCACATGGGCCTTCTGCACAAAAAAATAAGAAACAAGACAAGGAATGAAGGATTTGTTCTTTAATGAAAAATATGCACTCAAAAATAGCATGAAGGCATGAGGGGGAAAAGAATTAATGAAGAAAATCTGCACATTATTTTAAAGCACAGACGTTTCAAAAACGGTAGTGCCTATATCAAGGCTGCCCTAACGTAGCTTTAATTTGCATGCCACTGGCATTGATTTGATGTGAATATTTACTCTCCTTTTCAATTAAGAAAATCCATAACTGCCACCATATTTTAATGTTAATGTATTTTTACAGAGCTCTCTGTTTACCTTATTTTCTCTTCTATAACATTAACACTTTTTTTGTTAAAAAATGTGTGAAAGATTAATTTGTAGAATGACGGGATATGTGGGTGTGTAGCACAGGACAGATGGAAAGGGTGTAACATGACAGTTTTCTTCTGTGGCATCATTTTGTTTTTATTGTTGCAAGTGAACAGAGTATAACTAAAATGATCATTTCTTCTCTGGGCAAAAAGTAATAGTCTACCTTTTGACTCTCCATAGTTCTGTTTCATTACCATGCAGCTGCATCACTGTCCAACACAGGTGAAATGCTGATAAACATTTGTTTCAGATTTTGGTTTGTGCACTTGAGGAACACTTTGTTAATTAAAAAATGGAATTTATGTATGCGACTCCACAGAGCTGTACTGACTCGCAGTTCTGCACTAGAACAGAATCTGCTTTTGCTGAATAAATGGAGCATTTTGGTGATTTATTAATCTTCTTTCTTTGTGTGATAGTAGCATTTCTGTATTATCCAACTAAAATTGAAACTCTACACAAGACAAAGCCTTCTTCTTATGTAGAAAAGCTATCCACAGTGAGGAAGAAAGATTTTTTTAATTGTTAAAAGAGGGCTGTGAAAGGTAGGGTTGTTCCAAGGCCAAATTTTAATTTACACATAAGTATTGTAGGAGTTTGGTATAGTAAATGTCCTTATTGAAGAGTAAAGCAATTAGCACAGTAACTCTCTGTCATCTGGCACATACAGACATTCCAAGAAAAAGTAAAATGTTTAGGAAAGAATAGAAATTCAGGACAGCATGTGGGAAAAGAATATGGAGGCTCTTTTTTTCTGTTATCCATAGGTAAGATGGGTAAAAGAGAGAAAACCCATTATAAACCACATCCCTTTTTTGGCCTCATGTCAAACTGAACCAGCTTGGGGAGGAAAAACCACACAAATGTAATCAATTATCTTAAATTCATCTGACAGAAAAAAAATGTATTTGCTACATTTGTATATATCTATGGCTTCAATTGTGCAATGACATTGGAGTAGGCACCATAAATGGGGCATACTGTTGCTGGACTTACAGCAGGATTGAGGCTTACTTTACTACGTAGCAAGGCCCATGAGACCCAGTGAGGAAGCTACACTTTATCTTTGCATGTCCTGCCTTTCTCCAAGTTCATTGTTTCACCAATATAACTTCTTCCCTGTAATTTTCCCTTGGAAAAAAAGAAACGATATAAGAGAAAAATATTGTTACTGTGACATCATGGAGCTAAACCATTGTATTCAGGGTGAATCCATAGATTTTGTATAGCACAAAGCTAGAGAGGCCAAAAACCTACTTGTGGTTCTGGAGAGGCCAATACCCTACTGGACCTGTGGTGCTATAGAGAATACCATAGAACAACAGCTAGCAAAGATATATTTTACCCACTTGCAAGCGCATGTGCACACACACACATACACACTTATTGCCTTGTTGTGTTTGTGTGATATACATGCACACTCCGAAAGTGCATTTTTAATTACTAGACTTCATAGTTTCAGTTTCATCAGACTTTCTGTATAACCGCTTATCAAGTCATGTAAAAATGTTTACAAGTACTTTCATATATATGAAACAAACTGCACTTTACCCTTATTCAAAAAGGGCAAAGTGCATTTTGCAGTTTACTTCATATTTTGGTCAAGTTTTCTAATAAATAAACAAACAGCTAATAAACTAATAAATAGTATAAATAAGATTAATGAATAAATGAATAGCTTTCTTTCCTTGGTATAAAACCAAGCAAAGCAAGTTTAAATCCAAAAAGATATGAGCCAATTAAAACACGGAATAAAAATATATTAGAAGTCAACTTACTACTTTACCAAGACCTAATATGATTTTGTTCTATTAATATAATAAATTAGAGATGGACAAGATATATTAGACCATACAGTTCATGTCCATATCACTGTTGATGCAGAATTTTTGCACACAGTACATTTTTTTTAGTGCTTTGTCCATTTTAGTTTGAAAAATAAATAAATGATGAGGCTGTCACCAATTTCTTTGGGAAACTGTTCAAGATTTTTTTCCTGACAATCAGCTTAAATGTTTCCTTTTTGTTTCATCTCTTTGTCCTGTCAATACCACAGCCGACTGAGTAAATAATTCTTCTCCTTTCTTGTCCTTTATACTCTTCGAATATTAGTAGATTTATGCCCCAAATTTAGTTGTTGTTTACTATACCTCCTTTAATCTTCCCTCAGAAATCAATTTCTACAGCTACTTGGGCATTTTTGGTTTCTTCTCTGAACTCTCCTCCATTTGAGCAAAATCTTAGAGTCAGTTAAATAGTCAGGAACTAATACAACATTTTTGGTTTGGTCACTCCGTAGCAGTAATGCAAAATTATTAGCTTGCTGTTCTACAATGTACCTTTGCATCTTCAAATGTCACTGGCCTCTTTTGCTACCATGTCACATTGCAAACTCACGTTTATATTTTCATAGTATTCAGAGGAGAGGTGAGGCTATTAGGAAAATAAGCCAGGTTTTATTCTCCAGCGTTATGGCAAAACTTCAGCAAGGGGTTACCATGAATTCCCAACCATTACATCCCTGGTGAGCTCTTTGGCATTTCTTCTCTTGTGTGTGTGCAGGCACATTTCTGGCACAGCTGTCTCTCTTTAAACAATGGCGCTTTTCTAAGAGGATTGGCAATCCTGTGTCAACTATACAGAATGTCAGCATTCTGTATCATTGAGCAACTCTCAGTCTGAGATCACTCCTTCAAGAGAAATGCCCCACAGAAAAGTGAAATTTCTTTGAAAAGCCACAAGTATTTTCAGGCCCCATCTTCAGTACAGCTCTGCTTCAGGGGTCATGGTGGGGGGTGATCATGTGCCTTCCAAGACAACCTTTTCCTGTAGCCTGGCTATCTTATCCTCCCTCTACTATGTCGGCAACATTCCCAGACCTTCAACAGAGGTTGCCAGAGGGATGTGTGAATCATTTGATTCTTTGGTGTAGGAGGTGTGAATGTTAAGTTTTTCAATTTAAAATCCAGTAGAAGAAGGTAGAAGAGGACAGAGGGGTAGAGTTCTTGAGGAGGGAAATGTGGAGACAGGGAGAAGATTGGATTGAAATAACTGTTGTCCATCTAGAAACACTTGCCCTTCCTCTAAAATTCATAAAACTTCTTTGGCTGACCACTTGGTAATGCTCCTCAATACCATTAAGCAATGGGAAGCAGACTGTATGCATATCACCAAGCAACAGCTTTCCACCTCCATGACATCCCTTGGTTGGAAAGATCCAAAGCTATTTTCTACACCCATGGGAGCTTCCACTTGCTCATGGGCACATGGAGGTTGTATAATGGGGGAGGATAGCACAACAGGCAGGAAGGCATGTTTGGCTGGAGAAGCCAACAGATAAAACTTCCTCAACCTTGGGGATCAGGCTCCTAATGTGTGGGGTGGGAAACAGAGAAGAAACAGTAAGTATAGTCACCTATCTAATCCATTCATACTCCCTATCCCAGTTCCAAGGATATTCGTTCACCACTGCAGAGCAGCAGAGAATATATAACCATTATTCAAGAGTGACTTGAAATTACCCAGGTAGTTCATAGGGCTTGGATCTTTTATCACACTCACATACACACTTCTATTTTCTAAAGTCAGAGAAACTTTGTTATGTGTAAAGGATAGTGGCAACTACCCCAGGTATGATTGACTTAAAAACTGGTCCTTGTCAAAGTACTCTGTATGCTAATGAATGGCATTGCATATATTTTCTTAGTAGAAAGAGTTGCAAAAGCTAACTATGGTTTCTTTTAACTTCTTTTTCTGACAATTCCTGAAGAAGCCCTCATGCTTGAAAACCCATTGACAATATCATTTTCATGTTTAAAATAATCATGAAGTCAGTCTTTCTTCAACTCACTTTGGACTGTTACAATAAGGGAAGAATTTTGGGGGAGTGGACAGAGAACATGCGCAGGGGAACTCTAAACAAGAAAATCCCCATGTATGAATGTGTTTTACTGTTGAAACAATGTGCTCATTCCTTGTAAATAGAACACTAAAGAAAGAAGCAGCTTCCTTACCCTTGTCCTATAACATGGACTCTGCTGAAAGAGCAATGATCCAGGACACACTCAACTACATTTTTAAATAAATGCCCTGACAACATCAAAATACTGGGGAGGAGTGAGAAGATTGCCAGACAGCAGGATAATGTCACTTCACTATGCATATCACTGTCATCAAGGGGTCCCTTCTTTCTGTGGTTAATTCATACTGTTAAAATTGATGCAGCAGCTATAAATCAAAATGATCATTTTCTGCCTCATTTTTTAAATGCCACTGATCTTCCTTCCCCCTCAAATCTTTCCAGCCCCAACTTCTCAAGGGCTGCAGATTTAGAGGTTCAGTTGCAGGGAAACAAATGGGTGTGCACCTCCTTCGTATTTCTGGATTCTGGAGGTGGTCAGGGATTTAATCAGAGCCCAGCATAAGCTAGAACATCCGTAAAGCCAAATTGAATTTAACAGCTACTGCTTAGGACTCCTTATGGAGCTGTCCAGCAGCCCAAGCTCAAAAGAGCCATAGCATAGCATGCTCAGGATTCACTCCAATTCTCCTTCAACTTGCCTCCTTCAATCTTGAATTGCCCCCTAGCATGCCTCCACAGTAGAGGCTGTGAGGGGAGGTAGAAGGGTTTTCTATACCACCTGTGTGCCACAGGGAGAAACCTACTTTACTGGGGGAGTTCCCAATGGCAAGAAAGGGCTGGAATATGGCACAGAAACAGGACATACATGTTTGTCTTGGGAACCTTGATTTTCATTTTCCATGTCACTGCTTCCTTAAGTCCTGAGTGACAGCAAACTTGCAATATAACTATGACATTTCTCCAGGAAAAAGAGTCAGCTTATATACCTTTACCAAGAGAATGAACAAATATTGTGCTCATCCATCAAAACAAGGTCCTCCTTTGCCAAATGAGCAAAGAGCATTTTGTAAGGCCATGCAATAGGCTCATGCCCTCAGGATATGTGCCTGCCAATGGTTTTGATAAAATGGCACGATGCTTGTAATCCATACTGTACCTTAGAGCTTGTGTGATGAGATAAACACTTTGTGGAAGTGCATACAATCAGAATTTTACCTCTCCAATTAACTGCATACCATTACCACAAACATCAGTTAGACCATGGGTCACCTTACTCTTCATAAAGTCAGTCTTTTTATTTATAAAAAATGACATTATGTTAAATATAAATATTATTTTTCTATATTATTTATTACTGTTACTTTTAATTCATACCACTTAAAAGTTGCATCTTTTCTCCTTGAGATTTCATTTCGTCCAAATCTGCCCACTTTACAGATGTTCCCATTGATATCCCAGTGAATCTTGCTTGGACAGGATGATGAATTTCAAGTAGGAAGCATGGAGTTTGATACCAAATATAACGCTCAGAGGCAGCATACAGAAGAAAAAGTTAGGAGCCAGGTTATTGGTCTCTAGCTCATAACTAAACCCACATTTCCTACAATATAGTGAGCCCCAAGATGAAAAAAAACCCCAATATTTAGAGAGAAATGAGTGTTCTTGCAATGAAAGGCCTTGGACTCGAACTCAGCAAATCTAGTTTCAGCTGTGCTGCAGACTTTCTGTATAACCCTGGGCAAGTCACTCTCTTTGTGCCTCAGGTCCACATCTGTAAAAGGATACTAACTGTACTGCCCTACCCCATAGGGGTTTTGTGAGGATACAATCATTAATACTTGCTAGGTGCAGAAATACTACAGCAATGAGCAACACAGAAAAGCTTATAAGTACATTAAATTTATGAACATTTACTGTACGCTGCACACTGAGATCTGCCAACACTAATCCAAAAGAATTACACATTTTAGGCCTGAACATAACATACTGTATGCAGTAACTCACATCAGAGCAACCCATATGCTACTGTTAATGTGCCAACTGACACATGTTAAGCCACAAACATAAGAAAGGATTGGATTTAAACTGAATTTTTGTATTCCAGTTATTCCTCGGGTCCATTATTCTTATTCACCACCATCTTCTATCCTTCCCTCTGTAAGGCAGTCTGCACTCCCTAATGCATCTTCTATTCACCTTGCAGGTTTCCTGCTGGATATAACCTGCCCTGAAGATAAATCTCTAAACAACTAACACAATCACATAGGCCAAAAAAATACAGAAATAGAAAACCTATCTCCCCCTACTGAGATCTAGGTCACTTGGTGGCCTACTTTCAGGGTTCTCTCTGAACCCTGTACCCACTCCTGCTGAGCAATGAAACATCCTGAGAACAAGTGGGTGGATGAATAGACAGACAACTGTTCCAAGTGTCAAATATGGCTACTCGGTAAAGACGCATCAAGGATGCTCTGACAGAATACTGATTGTGTAGCATCTGAGATGGAGATCAAAGTATTTGTATTACCTTCAGCAGACATTTATTCTACCTTATGCTGTAGGTGATCCTAATCACTGGATTTCTCCAGGGAACTGATGAAAATCTAATATTGTCACAGTTTTTCATTCTTAAGGAGGTTTATCCAAGTAGGTTAACCTCTCAGACAGTGGTAAATGTTATATATATATACACACAAGACAAGCCAGGTCAAAAAAGAAAGAAAATGGCCAAGTACATTCCCCCAAGTTTACTACAGGCTATGAGAAATCCTATCTCTCAACTTTCATTCTTGCTAAGGTGTCACCAGCAATCAAAATGTTTGAAAAATGACCATAATATGAACCACCTGGGTTTTCTTACACAAGTAGCTAAACTGACAGGTTATAATGTGGTTCCATGATAAGAATATTTTAAGGATGTTGTCTCCCTGTGTGAAATAAGCAGGCCATTTTTTTAAAAGAAAATTAGAAAAATAATTCCATCTTCTGCCACCACACTGATTTGAAGGCTGAACCTTTTACAGAGCTGTACCCCTTCCTTAATCTAAAGGAGTAACCATTATCATTTTTATGGACCAGTTACTAGAAAAGGGTTTGACACCACTTTATCCAACAGGCTACATAACTATTTTCTAGCAGCACTAGCATATTGGTGACCAGGGTTTCAGAGCTCACTGGCCAGCTGTGGGGAAGCTGCAGTTAGTATCTGACGGCCAGAAAGAGAATGACCAAGAGTATGGATTTAGCACATTCATTTTCAAAGGTGGTTCAACTAAGCCTTGGATTTCCCATTGCAAAAAAACAGGATTCTATTCCTATTTCTTCTAGAACCGATTTTGTGTAGCCCATTGGTTAACTTATTTGTGACCTGAGGAAAATGATAATTGACTGTCTTCTAGGGTAGAGTATGAGGCTTTGTTCAATAAAAGCTTTCTCAAGTACACAGGAGTATAAGCAGCAGTCAATAAAATGGGAAGGCCAGAATGCCTGGGGTTTCACCTTCCAGCTTGGCAATTTTCTCTAGACTACAGGTTAGTGGGTGCTTGCTGTCAGGTGCACTCTCTCTCCCTCTCTCTCATCTGTAGAAAGTTACCTGACTCAGCCATGCAGCACAGGAGGCAGCCTGCTTCAAATGAAACACAGAACAAGCTCTAAAATACGTTACCTGCATAGTGAAAATAGAGTTCTTGGAAGTGATAACATACTCCTTACCTTCATACAGGGGAAATCTTGTGGGTTCCTTTTGCTCAGAGCTTTTCCACATGCATGCTCTCTTGGAAACTACAAAAACTTGCACACTGAGTCACCCCTCCATTACACCCATGAGACAAGCTTATTTTAATTTGCAATGTGAATATACACATCTAATAATTAACACATACCCATTTCACATGCTTTTTTAAAACCTATTTTCCCTCTATTTTTAAATGTACTTATAAGATTTGTAGCCCTGGGATATAATTTTCAAAAATGCCTCCAAAGTCGAAATCCTGTTCTCAAAAGAGACTGAGCACTTAGGGTTACATTTTTTTCTTTCTTGGTCATCTAACTGGTTATTTTTTGGACAACTACAGGACATTTTTGGTACTTATACATACAGGGGTATTTCATTCCTGGACATGAAGACAACTGTGTAGGTTCCCAGACTGGCAGCAATGCAATGAGATAAAATACCCTCCCATCTTTTTGCCCAGCTAGCTCAGTGGCTAGGGCATTTACCTGGGATGCCTACCCCTCTGCTTAAATCTGGGTCTCTTGCACTTGCCAACATGCCACACTAAACCAGTCTGCCACAAGTCAGCTATTACCCCACGCACTGTCCCCGCCACCTTCTCCCACCACCAGCACACCCAGCCGCCTTCCTGCCACCTTGCCACTCTGCCCCAGGGGCAAGCCAGCCCATTCCCAGGTGGTCCCAGGTGGCAGGGACAGTGCACGGGGCACTGAAGCCCATCTACCTCTCCCACAGTAGGGGGGGTTAGCTGTCAACAGGCTGAGTGGTCCCTGAGCTGTGAGAGACCCCAGTCCTTCCCACCCTGGTGGTGAAGCCCCCCAGGAACCTGACCTGGGCAGTCACAGGGGGCACTGCCACTGTGGAGAGAAGGACCGGAGTCCCCCGCACAGCTCAGGGGCTGTGCAACCTGGTGGCAACTTGTGTAGGCAGGCTTGACTGAGGGAAAAAAAAAAAGTAGCGAGGAGCCTGATATTTTCTTTTTTCTCCCAGAGCCTGCCTGAGCTGCACAGGGTTCGGTGCTTCCCTCCATGCCCCGCAGGCAGCTCCTGCCCACTAGCAGCCCACCTGGGTGGTCCCGGTGGGTGCTGCAGCCACAGAAGGAAGCACGGGGCCCTGTGCAGGTCAGGCAGGCTCCAGGAGAAAAAAAAAGATCAGGTTCCTCACTGTTTTTTTCCAGCCCCCCATCCCCGGTTGAGCCTACCTGCATGAGCTGCTGCCAAGTTGCACAGCCCTTGAGCTGTACAGGGGACCCCAGGCCTTCCCTCCGTGGTGGTGGCACCCCCTGGGAACACCCGGGCTGGGTTCTGGTGGGCAGATGCTGCCTGGGGATGCCACCACTATGAAAGGAAGGACCAGGGTCCTCCGCAGCTCAGGGATCACTCAGCCTGCCAACAACTCATCCCCACCCCCTTTTTTCTGGTGAAGCCGGGGGGTGGGGGGGGAGGCAGGCGGGTGAGCTGACAGGGGGGTCGTGATGTACTGTGACACCATGTGATGTCACAGAAGTCCCTAAATTGAAAGGGTGGGTTTTTAAACTACACAATTAAAAACCCACCCTTTCAATTTAGGGAGAACTAATCCCCTGTCATGTGTACAAGCACCCTTAGTCTGATCTATGGTGGTTTGGATTGCTGTACTGGGAAGGGAGAGAGACCCTGGTCCAAGCCCCCTCTGGGGGAGGGCGGCCCAGAACCTTGGACCTCCAGCATCCCAGATAAGTACTTAACCATTGAACTATGGGGTCAAAAGAGGGACACATACCGCATGTATTCAGTGTCACATCATAGTTACACCTAGTCATCATTGTGCATAGCGCTATGTATCCTGAATGTATAAATACCAAAAGTGCCTTTCTCGGAAGACCATGGAGATTGCACATTGGTGGGTTACTGGGTACCAGCACAACTTCTTGAGTGGCTGAGGAGTTGGACACACAAAAAGCAGACGCCCTGGCAAGTTGCACATACAAACTCAGTTGAGCTTGTGTCGGCATTATCTACAGGGCAAAAATGTCCTGTAGATAAACAAAAATTGTCACTTAGATGATGAGGAAAGAACCAAATGCCACCCTTAGATGCTTTTGTTTCACTGACAATCAATAGAATATAGAATCATAAATCACTTTTGAAAATGGGACTCGGCTCCTAAATTAGCTAGATATTTTGAAAACCTTATTCCTGGTCCAAAAAGACATCAATCAGGTCAGGATAGTTAGATAAATCATATGTGCTCATGTTTCTAAGATTCTGGTGGATTTTTTATAACATATGTAAGCCAAGGTAACTAGTGTTCATCTGACTTTTAGGAATATAACTTTAATTTAAATCCTTTTGCAAATTGTGTAGTTTACCAGACCAGACCAGACCATTCTTTCCATTATCAGTATGCCAAATATTTCCTTTTAGACTGCCTTTCTGTAAAATTAACACTAGAAAATGAATTATTAATTTCCTGATTCATATTGAATAAATGCAATGGATGGAGAAGTGCTCTCATTTTAGATTGGCAATGAGCTGAAAAACAGGGTTCCAGTTTCAAAGGCACAGGAGACCTCTGGTTCAATGGCAGTGATGTTTTGCCAGGCTGTTCTAAAAAGACTTTGGATGCTTCTAAACCAGTGGTTCTCAACCTTTTGAGACTCAAAGCACCCCTAGATAGATGTGGGACATGCCTGGATGGACTTAAGGCACCCCTCAGAAAATGCCAGCTCTTATTTTTCACTCTTTTTTGACTACAGACAAATAATATAGCAGTTTTTTATGTTGCAAAAAATTCAGAAAGACCACAGTGATGGATTTATATTTCAAATTTCTGGGTTTATCTTGTGAATAATGTTTGCACACCTAACAGTTCTAACATGGTATGGCACCCTTCAAAGGATCTCAAATCACTGTGATTGAGAATCATTGTTCTAAACCAAAGCCAGAAGAGAAGACACTTATGGTTTGGATCAGACTTGGGAGAAACTGTAGCAAAGCACCAAGATGTGGGCAACTCAAACCCGAAACAGCTCCTACCTCCGAATATTCAATATTTCAAAAGTGCAGATTTGAAATTACAGTTTTGATCCATTTCTGGTTTAAAAACAGTTAGTTTTCTGCTCTCAAGGACCTTAGGTGGTTTGAATCAGATTGTACCTATTCAAACTTTCTTTCAGGAATGAATAATTCTATCATACCTTCCCCTTCCATTTCATACTGGCAGGTTAGAAATGCCATACATTCGGATGATATAAAACGAACAGTCTGAAGGATAGGGATATGCAACATTCTCTCAGACGTCAAGTAATGGGAAAGATGAAAGAACTTCAAGTGAATACATCAAGAGACAGTTCCTGACACCACCACATACTGCTTCCATCATGGTGGTGCTCTAATACATGATAATATTGAGTCCCAAGAATGCAACACCAGGCTGCAGACATTGAAATGCAATATCAAGCTATCACACTGTTGTTATTTTGGAGCTCTCTACATCTCTTCTACGATAAAGTGGCTCTCTCCAGCTCTGATGATGAGAACTAATGTAACACAGTATTGCAGATTGACCTGATTATCACTGAAGTGGAAAACAGTCACAAATGTCCTTGTCAGTCTATGACACAATGTCAGACACAGTAAGATCAAAGGGAGACCTATGGTTATTTAGTAAAATCTAGTAGTTTAGTAATGACAAGTGAGATAGATGTCACCATGTACAATAAGTCTTTGAAGTTTAGTAGTTTACTGATATTAAATGCATAAATATTTTTTGAACACAAAGACCAACACAAAATCATGACACTTATTCCTACAGGAATGGATGATGGAGGATGGATATCTTTACAAGAACCCTTAAGGGACTGCACAGCTGGAAAACAATGAGATAAGTTTTTAGTTAGAGGAGGCATCCTTGCATTCCCATTGGTCTTGTGGTACATTTTGCAGTGAAGGGAACAACTCCTGTCCCATAGACTTACCAGGAAGCAAGCTCACCTCTTTTTTAAATGAACCCATTCCCCCTCCCAGCTGTTTGGGATCAAATGAAAGATCTTCACTCCCCATTATCTATTTGAGAGAGGCTTTCAACTTAGAAGTCCATGCTTTTTGCTTTTTGCCCTGACTTCATTCTTCTGCCTCAGAATATTGGTAGAAGCACCAGATACAGTTGTTGTACATCCCATGGGCAAGCACCGCTAAAGTAAATTTCACCTGGATCAATCCCTGCATATCACTCTAACTGTGACTCCAGATTTGGCACCTCACTTATGTAGATTTAAAGCTTAATACTATCTTAACACAGTTTGGGGCATTATAAATGGCATGCAGATCAAGGTATTGTGCCAAGACATTTCTTCACAATGTATGAAAACAAACTACATTCCAAATGATCCTCCAGTGCTATGTAGCATCTGGAAACTGAAGTAGAAGAAAGGAGTCAGTGGTTGGGCCTCTGTGGTTTGAAGCAATAGATCTGAAATGTTCACTCTTTGTTAAGCACTGTTATAATTTAGATACACCCAGTTTGTACTTGTAGCCAAATGGAACATTAAGATGCTTTAGGAGATCATTTCTTACTAATGAAATGCCAATTAGTTTTTGCAACTTATTAGCCTTACTATTTGTTTCACTTTACAGTTTTACCCAAAAGTGTCCCTATGAAATTTATGTGGCTGCATTATCAATCTAATGCTGTTTTAAATAAATAGTTTTACTAAATGTAACAAACTGGCATTTGTACCGGATGCACCTATATTATCATCATTGCAAACCAGATGCAGAATGTAAGACTACTTGAACAATCAGCACTGTAATTTGCACAGTAACATTGTTTTAGGTCTAATTAGTGCTTATGCAGATCCCTTACAAAAATTTGAACACTGCACCAGGATGTAATTGTTAATGAATTTAGTGCAAAGCACATCTGCATAAATTCCATTTCAGCAGAAACCCACCCCCCCCAAGTTCAACTGCTATTTGCTCAAGAGCCAAAACATTGTGAATTGTGCCCACTATGTTTTAGCCTTGCTCTGCTGGCTTTGATATTTCAAATAAATACTACAAAGTTAAAGCCTCCAGCTGCAGACCAACCCATCTGTAGATGTTTGTTATATTTGGCAGTATTCTAAGATGATTTGCCTTCCT
>NW_005842050.1:819567-845332 GCF_000455745.1 Alligator sinensis
TTTAAAAGGGTTTTCTCAGCAAAAAAACCCCCAAAATTGAAATACTTATCAGCCAAAAAAATAAAGTTTTATAAATATTCTGCAGACTTTGGGAGCATTAGGCATGCATATGTATTGTGTTTACAGCTTGAACTCTAAACCTTGCTGCATGTGTTGTGGGGGACGGGACCCTGTTCACTTGTAAACTTGGTCTTTTGTACAAAATATACCCTTTTCTGACAGTGGGTATCAGCAATGGGTGCAGCGGAACTAGTGATGAACACAGCTTATTTGAGAGCTAAGAAAAGCACAAACTATTCTTCCCTATTTCAGTAAAAGTGGCTTAAACCTATTCCACGTTCCAAGTGGTTTTAGAAGGATGGACAAAACTTCAGAGTTGGTCTTCTATTAAAGCTGGGATCCAAACATGTCACATCCACATTTAACAGAATCTTCAGTGGAATTTTACAGCTTCAGTCCATCACTGAGTAATTTCAAGATAAATTATACTTATATACCAAGGGAATAAATAAAGCCATGACCCTGAAAACAGTTGCCCTTGCATGGATGGACCTGACATTAACAAGGACATTAGATCGTTTGTTGGTGCTTCCATCAGTAGCTGCAATATCTCCTCCTGTTACAAGCCAGGAGCTATGGCTTCATTCTCAGAATAGAACAGACCTCCCTAACATTTTTGTTTTAGCCAGACTGCTTACCGATATGATAACTTTGTCTGGGTTAGTGAAATTAACATGTAACACTGTACATGGCCGTAGACTATAATGTGTTATACTATCAAAGTGATTACAGGGTATTATGTTGACTTGTACAGGTATGTTAGTTGGACCTCTAAAACAAAATATCCATTTCACCCATACTTTTGGAGTTTTTAACCTTTCTAAACTTATAAACAGGGATCCTGGTTTTCTCTGTTTAAAAATTGCAAATTCTCTGATAAGAAACACATTCTCTGATTAAAAATCTGTTGCTGCCCCCCACAGTCTCCCCCTGCTGGTGCCCCTTGTTCCCCAACCACACCCCCTGGCCCTGCTGGTGCCCCTCAACCCCCACCCACAGCTCCTCAGCCCACAGCCCCTCAGCCCCTCACTCCCTACCAATAGCCCCCAGCTCCTCCAGCCCTGTAGGAGGGGGCCCCTAGCTACCAGGGCTATAGGGCCTGGTGGCCTTGTGCATGCATACATGAGCACATACACATGGCACCCCCTGCCCCTTGCAAGCTAGAAGTCTGCCAGCCTGCAAGGGGAAACCCAGCGTTTCCCACATTTTTCTCCTTTAAAGAAGAAAATCCAGCCTTTTCTCCTTAAACTGAGAAAATCCATGTTTTTTCATGGCAAATGGAAAACCCGTATCCCTGCTTATAAATCTAGTCTTTACACTTTCACACTCCTCCCTGCACAATGTGTGCCACTGCTATTTGTCCATAAGAAATGCCTGTGCACGTGCACTCTGGCGTGCAGGATGTTGCCCTAGGTTGGGTAGGGGAGGCTGGGGCCAGCACCTGGGCTGGCCCCAGCAGCCTTACCTGAGGTCTCCCAAGGCTCCAGTGGTGGCAGTTTGACAGCAGGGAGCCTGGCTGACAGCTGAAGCATGGCTCCAACTGACCAGGCTCCATATTTGGGTAGTGCATGCTGCTACCACATGCACTATCCCACTATTTTCAGGCATGGGATCTTTTGACACTGATCTCCTGGTGTCAAAAAAACCCAACTCCGCACTGCCAATTATCAGCATGGGGAATGTCTGCATGTGCGGTGAGTGCGGCATGTGGTGCTGTAGACAGGTCAGTGGCACTGCATCCCATATGTACGTATTCATCCCGGAGATGTATGGTTAAGCTTGGTCAGTTTGTTCTTGATTATCACTATTTATCTCATCTAGCTAAAGGTACTTTTCTATCCAGTAAATCTAGCAGATTAGAATGACTGAAAGGGAGAGAGAAGATGATTTGGGAATGAGTCTTGCAAAACCTCTCCACCACAGATGTTTCTTCTGTGTCCTCAGATTAAATCCAAATGGCACTTACCCAGCTATATAAGTGACATTTCTGGCAAGTATTCACAGTTTGCAGTCCCACTCCATGAGCTATGTGGACATGGAATCATCTATATTGTACCCGAGTACGCTCAGCTGGCTGCATTCTGGTTTGGCAGGTACATGGCAGCATACACACATACCTGGACAAGTGCAATTTGTAAAACTGTAGCTGGGCAAAATGCATGACTAGTGGAAAAGAGGAGGAAGTCCCTCTCTTGTTTTAGCCTCATACACTAGTGAATAGGACACCCCTCCAGGAAATAGGAGATACAAGTTCTAGGTCTCCCTCATACAGAGGGCATTTGAACCTAATATCCTCTGCTTCCCAGCACAGTGCTCTAACCAGCACGCCATAGGTTAGTCATTATCCAGTGCTCTCCCTTGAAGCTGACCTACTGCAGAGCCAAAAGAGAGAGATGGGATGGCATGAGAAAGAGAACAGCGTAGAAAGTTTGCGATTCAGTAAGCTGGCTGCTACTCTAGCTAGGAAGGACCCTGGGGTTTAGCATGGGCCCTTGCTCCCAGTATGGCAGAATTTTCCCCCATTGTTCTCCATCCATTTTATCCAGTGATGCAAGGTGCCATGGTTCAGCTTTAAGAAGCAGGCTGGAGTGGAGGTTGCCTAGGCTGTGGCCTAGGGGTCTTATGATTTTGTCTGGCTTTTGTTCAGAGCTTGTGCTGCACATAGAACATCATCACACACTCTAAGTGCCAAAAATGACACTAACATGGCTGGGTAGATGCCATTTGGGCCTATAAAGTTAAATAGGATCTACCTAGCTTTAGTATGTCTTTGCCTTAATTTCCCACCTATAAAATGAGGATGATAGCTCTGAGCTATCTCACTGGGGTGCTGTGATAGATAAACAAGTTAGGTAGTCAGATACTATGGTGATGGGCAGAGGTGACCCTAGGGGGCTCGGGGGCCCAGGACAAATCAGCCTATGCAGGGCCCCCTTAACACTGTGTGGAGGTGTGGTACCCCTCCAAAGGAGCAGGGGTGGGTCTCCATCCTTCTTCTGCAGTGCAGGCCTGAGCCGCCAGCTCCAAGCAGGCCCCGCCGGAGGGGCTATGGCTGCTCTGCCCAGTTCCATGGGGCCCGGGGCAGTCATCCTGATTCGTCATACCCTAGGGATGGCTCTGGTGATGGGTATAAGTACCTTAGTCTCCAGCTCAATTATGTTGGCTTCCCACAGATCAATACAATAAATGCAAATTTCTGCTCCCGTCTCCTGAGAATAGCTCGATGGCTGCTCTGTGGTTGATGAACTGGGGAAATTCTGAACCAAAGGTATCACTCCTGGAGAGTTGATAGCAGACTTGTATCTTCTGTGGATCAGGCATAGAGGGAGATATATAGCACAGGCCAATCAGAAGGTTTTATACTTCCTTCATCCAAAGTATGTTTGTATTGAGTGTCTGAGGCCTACAAGGAGCAAGCATGAATTGATAGCCCACTAACTGGGCTTGAGTTGATTGCACAACAGCAATTGATATAATTTTTCCCCAGCATTAATACAATAACACTTAGCATTGTTCATCAACAGACCTCCGTTTGAATCCCTGGTGACAGTCACCATAGATTGAACCAATGATCTACAGTACTGAAAATCTGACCCTCCATAACTTGAACTAAGGAGCCAGATTGTCTAGGAGACATTGTAACATGTGTTGTTCTCTGTAAATTGAGAACCAAAGGAAACACATAACACACACATGGATTAGTGGGTTACTGTACCATTATGCCTCCCTAACAAGAGAATTGACTTAATCATAGCTTTTATATCTCAGGCTCCACTTTATTTCTCTATTTGGTAGTATTCAAAGTTTCCTGAGAAATTACCCCTTAGCCCTTCAGAATCACAAGTCTGGTTGATGTGAGAGGGTTTGGCACAGTACTGGTAGGCTGCAGAGGACCCTAACAGAAAGGGAATAGGGGAAAGAGACTGGGTTTTTTGGTGATGAGGGAACAAATTAAAAATGTTTGAAGTGGGAAAAGATGGAGTGACTGGGTAAAAGAATGGTGGAAAGAGTAAGAAAGGAAGGAAAGGGGATATGAGGACAAAAACCAAAATGATCTCCAGCAGAAATCTCTCTTTCCAAGAGCTCCAAACCTCTCAGGTAAGCCTGCTTTGACACAGAGGATGGTCTGTGTCAACTTGACCTTTACCAAGTGCAGTTAAAACTCAAGCAGACATACATTCAAGCAGTTTAGTGCATGTTAAGTGTCTTCATGGCATTGCAAAGTTGCTTTCTTTCAGACAAGGCTTTAACACCTACTAATTTAATACATCATAACATCCCAATGATTTGCAACTGTTGCAAGTGAATGGGAGACAAGGCCCTTATAGCTGAAGGGCCAAGTATAACACTGGGCTAAACAGGAAAAACTCCACTAGAAGCAACTGAGTTGTCCCCATTTATGCTAGTGGTAAAGTAAGCCCAGAATGCAGAAACGCTCATAAGCCTATTTCCTTTAGACAGGGGGCAAGCATGAGCCCATGGTAGCCACACAACAGTAATTGTTATGGTCTTTTCCCATCATGAATACAGTAATACTTAGCATTTTTCATCAACAGAGATCAGACTGCTTGATAAAGGCAGGTACCATTAACTTCCCCTTACAGGCTGGGGAATAGAAACAAAGCAAGTTACTCACAGAGATGCATTGAGAGAATCAGCAATATAACCAAGATCTTTTGTCCCCAGGCCTGTTCTCAATCCATTGGGTCCAAATACATCACTACTGAAAGGAAGGTAGCACTGTAACATTTTGTGTGATTTTTCAGGAATAAATAACTGTTTTCCCTTTCCCTCTTAAATTCTAGGCACTTCAGTTTAGTAATGGATATAGTTAGATATTTGCTTCTACAAAAGACTGGTTAATTTTGTACTTGCTTCTTCAAAGCAGTCCTTACGCAACTTAAGAAGGTAAGTAAAAGTCAGGTAAAAAAAAAGACAGTGTTGACCTAAAAGGAAGCAAAGAAGAGGTTTTTAAGTATTCCAACAGGAAAAATGTGATGTTGTCAGTGAAACATTAATACACTACCCAACAGGACATTTCTTCTTGTTGTAAGAATCTTGTTAAAATAAACTTTACAGTAAAGAAAAGTGTACTGCTCTTTGTTCTCTACATCCAACACAAATGATAAAGGAAGGAATTCAGTTCTCTTTCACCTACTTTCAAAACAGTTTTGATGCTTAGAAACATCTTACTAAAAAGCAATTCTTCTACCTCCTCCCCTACCTCCTTCCTTCCCACTCCCATCCCAATAACTTGCTCTGTCTCATATTTGTGCCTTGATTTTTTGGCATATATTTGCATACATTAGAAAAGGGAGAGAGGATTAATGTTATAGAGGAAATTGTGGCTAGTTGAAAGGGGAACAAAAGGACATCTGTGAAGTAGTCCACAACTGGCAAGGAAAGCTATTCCACCTCCAGTGCCAGCTGCAGGGGAAGTGGTGCCCACCACCCCAACAAGAACTTCTTTGTTTTGCTGAAAAAATTTGGGAGTGGCAGCTTTTAGAGTGATTCAGTTTGAGGCAAGGAGCTTCCCTTTTTCTATTCTATTCCAGCTTTCTGCCAAAACAGTGAGGTTTCCTAGAGAACTGGATTCCCCTTCATTAACAACTACCGTATTTATCTGAATCCAAGGTGACTTCAAGTTTAAGACGACCCCCCAATAATTCAAATCTATATATGGAAAAATTATAAATTTGTTATAATTTTCCATGTCTAGAAACTAACGATCTGAGGGTCATCTTAAATTCATCGCACCCTCTGCTATAGTGGGGAAAGCAACAGTAGGGGGTAGGTAGCTGGGGGGCAGGTTTACCTCTGCTCCTATCCCCAAGATTTTCCCCCTTCAGTCTGCTGGTCTCCCACCCACAGTGTCTGCACCCTGCTGCTACCTGTGCTCCCCTGTGCCTGCTTCCTGCTGTCTGAGCCCCCCTATGCTTGTGCCCCCAGCACCTGCACCCCCAGCACATGCTCCTACAACTTCTGCCCATTCCACACAGCCTCTGCCCCCTCCCATTTTCCTCCCCCCTTACACTCAGGCACACCTCCCATTTAATACCCTCCCAGAGCACATGGAATCACAGCCCCTGACCAGCCACGCAGCAGCGTCCTGGGGCCCAGAGCTGTGGATGCTGCTGACCGGTTGGGCAGGGGATGGAGCTTCCATGCACTTCATGACCGGGAGACAATGGAACCAGAGCCACACTTGACATTAAGACAGAGGGTGCAGAGGCAGCAGGGGAGTCAGGCAGCTTCTGTGGCTCTGACTCTGGCCCCAACCCAAGCTCGGGGCAAGGTTCAGAGCTGCAACAACTCCGGCCTCCCTCTTGTACTTGCATCCAAGATGGGAGGCTTTTTTACCCATCCTAAATAAGGAAAAAAATCCTTGTCTTGGATTTGAGTAAATATGGTATGTAGACAGAAAGTCTCCCACATGTCTACAGAGTGCAAATTGATATTGCTGTACTTCCTGGATTTGATGACATGCTTGTAGGAGTATGCCCTACAAGGAGTATGGGTAAGTCCTTATAGTTGGCAGTTATATGGTCCCTTCCAAATAAGGGGCTATATATGCATGTGTTGACACGTATCAGGAGCCAGGGCAGCAGGCAGTCCAAACTCTCTCCAGCTTGCCTTGGTTACCTGAGTGGGCCTGGCTGCCAGCTTGTCCTTTCAGAATAGATGACTCGTTGTCTAGTCTCAGTTTTCTGATAATGTGGTTTTAGTTTCCTGTGTCCTACCTTTTTATTTCTAGTTTCCTTGTCCTTGGGTCCTGCTTATTTTTTCCTAGTTTCCTGTTCCCTGGGTCCTGTTCTTTGGCTTCATCCTTGCCCTTGGATCCTGCCTGCTGATTCCTTGCTCCAGACTTCAGCTTGAACCCCTTTGCTTCCAGACTTCCTTGCTGGCTCCTGACTTATGGCTTAGTTTGGTGAACTACAGCTATTGTTATCTGCTGTAGACGCCTGCTTATCTGGATCTCTGCCTCTTGTTTCTGACCCCCTCCTGGTTTGTGGTTCTACCCTGCCACACACTGACAGGAGCAGGAAATAAACCTGGGTTTGAAGCTGCGTGAGGAAAAGTCAAGTCTTTAGGAATAGAAAACAAAATAGATTTAAGGGATGGGGACTCATGAATAAAGAGTGCTTTCACCCTTCCAGTAGCAGAATCCAGTTTTGAACTGTGAAATGATTGAGTAGCTCATTAAAGTAGATCACAGATACAAGTGCACTTCCCACTAATTCCCTGCCCCTCTCTCAGAACAATTGTTTTAAAACACAATACATTGAAGTTTTGGCCACCCTAAAGAACTTAAGGTGCATTTTCCTGAAAGGCTCAATCCATCAATTTCCACAGATTGTCTCATGGGAAAAATAATAATTTTTCATTTAAAAATCTACAACTAAAAATTAATAAAAATAGCATGACTCCGTGCTTATTGATTTGGTTTTCTTAAAAGCACTCCCCAGTCACCAAAAGTTTCCATTACTATGGAAGAGGGGAGTATGAGTCTGGAGCATGTTCACTCTCGAGAGTGGGAGTTTTGACTTTTTTAATTATTATTATTATATATTGTTTTTGCTTATTTGCTTTGTTTTCCCTTTTTTGGAGAATGATAGCTTTGGGAGGGATTTTTTTTTTTACAGACACACAGCTTGTATCATAGGGACAATTTATAGAATTTAGAAATGGTAGAATGGCATTTTATGTATACAATTAAATTTAGTGAAAGTTAGATTTAATACCAGAGGGTAGTAATTGATGGAAGTCACTCATCATGGTGTCCTGTGACCAGTGGGGTCCCCCAAGGCTCTGTCCTTGGACCCATACTGTTCAACTTCTTCATTAAGGATGTGGACACTGGAGTCAGAAGCGGACTGGCCAAGTTCGCCGATGACACCAAACTTTGGGGCAAAGCATCCACACCAGAAGACAGGCGGGTGATCCAGGCTGACCTGGACAGGCTCAGCAAGTGGGCGGACGAGAATCTGATGGTGTTCAACACCGATAAATGCAAGGTTCTCCACCTTGGGAAGAAAAACCCGCAGCATCCTTATAGGCTCGGCAGTGCTATGTTGGCTAGCACTATGGAAGAAAGAGACTTGGGGGTCATCATTGACCACAAGATGAACATGAGCCTGCAGTGCAATGCTGCGGCTAGTAAAGCAACCAAAATGCTGGCTTGCATCCATAGATGCTTCTCAAGCAAATCCCGGGACGTCATTCTCCCCTTGTACTCGGCCTTGGTGAGGCCGCAGCTGGAGTACTGTGTCCAGTTTTGGGCTCCACAATTCAAAAAGGATGTGGAGAAGCTTGAGAGAGTCCAGAGAAGAGCCACGCGCATGATCAGAGGTCAGGGAAGCAGATCCTACGATGACAGGCCGAGAGCCCTGGGGCTCTTTAGCCTGGAAAAGCGCAGGCTCAGGGGTGATCTGATGGCCACCTATAAGTTTATCAGGGGTGACCACCAGTATCTGGGGGAACGTTTGTTCAACAGAGCGCCCCAAGGGATGATGACTAGGTCGAACGGTCATAAACTACTACAAGACCGTTTCAGGCTGGACATAAGGAAGAATTTCTTTACTGTCCGAGCCCCCAAGGTCTGGAACAGCCTGCCACCGGAGGTGGTTCAAGCGCCTACATTGAACACCTTCAAGAGCAAACTGGATGCTTATCTTGCTGGGATCCTGTGACCCCAGCTGACTTCCTGCCCTTTGGGCAGGGGGCTGGACTCGATGATCTTCCGAGGTCCCTTCCAGCCCTAATGTCTATGAAATCTATGAAATCTATGAAATACTTAACACTGGAACCTAGATTTTTTGTTAAATTATCTAGTTTAAACCAACATGTCTCAAGGCAACATATAGTTCCAAATCCTGAACTTTGAGTACAAAGGGAGGGCCTAATCTTGCATGAACTCTGTTTGAGGACTTCAAACCACAAACAGAAGTCCTAGGATAAAAATTAAGTATAAAAATGGGATTGTAGGATTTGGTATTTGTCTCTCTATACATACTGAATTTACAAGAGAAAGGATGTTTTTGCTAAGTAACAAACTCATCCAGGGATCTTAACGGAAAGCTGGCTACTTCCTGGTTCTCACCACATCACAAGTGATAAAGATTGTGTGGAGCAAGTTCTTCCCTGGCTTTTTCTGGTGTTACCTCAGTGTAACCCCTGGAATAGGATAGGTATGAATACAGACACAATTAGAACATGCAAGTGGAATTTAGCAGTTAATAATTCTGGGTGCATCTACACACACAAGTAATGTGACCGAATATACTACAGCTCAATTTAAGCAGGAATAAACTAATCCCAACATCACTGGCTACATCTACATGAGACACTTAACTGCACAGTAGTATAGTTCACTGTGAAGTAAGAATGTGCATCTACATTTGCACATGCAAATCCCGGGACGTCATTCTCCCCGTGTACTCGGCCTTAGTGCGGCCGCAGCTGGAGTACTGTGTCCAGTTTTGGGCTCCACAATTCAAAAAGGATGTGGAGAAGCTTGCGAGAGTCCAGAGAAGAGCCACGCGCATGATCAGAGGTCAGGGAAACAGACCCTACGATGACAGGCTGAGAGCCCTGGGGCTCTTTAGCCTGGAAAAGCGCAGGCTCAGGGGTGATCTGATGGCCACCTACAAGTTTATCAGGGGTGACCACCAGCATCTGGGGGAACGTTTGTTCACCAGAGCGCCCCAAGGGATGACGGGGTCGAATGGCCACAAACTACTTCAAGATCATTTCAGGCTGGACATAAGGAAGAATTTCTTTACTGTCTGAGCCCCCAAGGTCTGGACCAGCCTGCCACCGGAGGTGGTTCAAGCGCCTTCATTGAACACCTTCAAGATGAAACTGGATGCTTATCTTGCTGGGATCCTGTGACCCCAGCTGACTTCCTGCCCTTTGGGCGGGGGACTGGACTCAATGATCTTCCGAGGGCCCTTCCAGCCCTAATGTCTATGAAATCTATGCTTACTACGCAGTAAACCTTGCTAATTGTGAGTAAATTTGCTATCTGGAAATGAAAGTAGCAAATTTACTTTCAATTAGTAATGTCATAGTAGCGCTTGTGTAGACACTTAACTGGGAGCAAATCTGCTCCCTGTCAGCCATCCACCAGGGGGCAGGAGATTGCTCCCAGCCCCTGAGAGGTGCCTGCTGCCAGGGTGGTCTCCACCACCAGAGCCCAGGCAAGGACTATGTCCCCCTACCCCAGCAGCTGGGAGCACCAAGCCCCCTGCTCTGAGATCGCAATTGGGGAGCGGGGGTTGGGAGATCTTTATCTCCCAGTACCAGCCCTATAGTCATGGAGCTGGTGCTGGGAGATAAGGGTTTCCTAGCCCAAGCCCCATTTCTGTGAAGCTCGAGCTGGGTCTTCCTGTGCCAGCCCTACAGTGCAAAACCGGTGCTGCGAAGTCTCTGCTGGCAGGGGCTGGGAAGCCTGTTTTCCACCCAACTCCATGAGCGCAGAGCTGGAGAATGGGCTGGGGAGCTTCCCAGCCTCCACCCTGCATGGGGGCAGGGGCTGGAAATGTCCTGCTCAAGGGCAAGTCCCAGCCCCATGCCCCAATCACTGATTGAGGCACATGGCTTAGAAAGAGCTGCAAGGATGGGGTAGGACCCAGCCCCCTAGCCCAATCTGCCAATGGGGCAGCTAGTGGTGGATCAGGGCAGGGGCATGGGACCTGTCCCTCCCTGCAGCTTTCTCTGACTCTTTTGTCCCTGGTTGGGGAGCTAGGGCTAAGAGCCCCTTACTGCTAGGGCAGGGGGACATTGGGCCTGCTCCGGCAAAAGGCAGCCCCCGGGGACAGGGTGTAATGTCCCAGCTCTGGCCAGAAGATAGCTGTCTACTGGCCCAGTGCTCCCACCAGCTGCTGGGCTAGCACCCGGGGGGAGCCTAGAACTCCTCCTGGTGGCAGCCAGGACCCATTGCAGGGCCCCAGAAAGTGGGAGCAATTTGCTGCCATTTCTGTTCCTGTTTCCCTGCATGGGTAGAAGCATACCTGGGAACATTTACTCGTGCGTAAACTGATCTGAGATCAAATGTGCGTGTAGATGCCCCTACTGCTAACACATGGCATTTAAGCACAATAATTTAATGTGCTACCAGATACCACTTGTATCTGATGGGACTATCCCGCAGTGCAGTAAGTTAGTCCACTGTGCCTTAATTGCCATGCATGTGTAGATGATGACACTTTACTGCACGGCAAATTAGTCTGCTGCGCAGTAAAGAGTCTCATATAGATGCATCCTCTGTGTATGATATACGAGAAGGAAAACTAAACAGTTAGCTATTCATTGCTTGTTCTAGCTTTGCAAAACTTGTCTATATAAAAGGTAGTAAAAACTCATGTTTATCAATAATACGGTAATAGAGCTGAATATGCATAAGGAGTAAATCTCTTCAAGGAGAAGATGCAATTTTACTAGGCACTTTAGAGAAGAACTATATTTTCATGAATTTGTAACAAAGTAACATATTTACTACATAGGTACAGATATATACAAATGTAGCAATTTACCAAGGGCCACGAGTTCTCAAATATCCTCACCATTGGTTGTGCTATGATGCCAACTCTTTTAGCACTCTTGAGTGCATTCCATCCGGGCCAGCTGAATTGTGGATATCCAGCCTCTCAAGCAGTTCCCTTACAAGGTCTTCACCAGATCACCTTTACCCTGGTAGCTGGTAGTCCTGTGTCCTGTCAGGCAGGGTGATTCCCTTGGGCTGGTGGAAAACCAACACAAAGTAATTGTTGAAGAGATAAGCTTTTTCCTGAATGTCAATTGTCAGCTGCCCCATTTGGTTCAGCAAGGGTCCGATGTTGCCCTTGTTTTTTTTCCAACTTCCCATGTATTTGAAGTAGGACCCTTTATTGTCCTTGATTCCCATAGCCAGTTTGACTTTGGTTTCAGCCTTGGCTTTTCTGGTCCACTTCCTACAGGTGCGGGCCAGTGCTGCATAATCCTCCTTAGTGGTAGTCCCAGCTTCCATCCCTTATGAGCTTCTCTTTTCAGATTCAGGAGGTCCATGAGTTCCCTACTGAGCCAAGGGGGTCTCCCAGCCCTTTTGCTACCTTTCTTACAGGCTGGAATAGACTATCCTTGTGCTTTTAGGATCACATCTTTAAGGAGAGATTACTTATCGTGGACTTCTCTCCCTGTAGATCATGGTCTCTCAGGGCCTCAACAACTAACCTCCTGAGCTTGTGAAAGTCAGCTTTACTAAGTTGAGGATTTCTGCATTGCTGACTGATTTGCCAGCTTTGAGATGGATAGAGAAAGTGATCAACTTGTGATCACTGTCACAAAGCTTCTCTACGATCCTCAGGTCATTGACTAGATCATCCCCTTAGACCAGCACCAGATCCAGAAGCACCTTACCTCTTGTCAGCCCGTAGACTTCTTGAGTCAAATAGAGCTCTTCAATGCAAGTGAGGAAGCTTTACGACCAGTCAGATTTGGCTGAGTGCTCTTCCCATGAGATGTCAGTGTGGTTGAAGTTGCCCTGGATGACAATGCACTGAAAGCGTCCAGCCTCTGCCAGTTCCCTAGTGAATTCATGGTCAAGCTCTTCCTCCTGATTAGAAAGGGTCTGCAATAGACTCCTACAGTTATATTCCCTTCACCATGTTTTCCCCACAGTCTAACCCAGAGAGTCTCAAGTCTCTTGGGTGCCAATCAGAAAATGGATAAAGTTAGACAAGTAAAAGCTTGTCTGCCATTCTTTCCATAATTTTCTTTTTGATTCCTGACATTCAAGTCTTGAGTTTATCAGAACATTTTGATGAACATTGGACCAGATTATTACTTTTCCTTTCACTGCCAATGACAGGCTGACATGAAACAAAGCATTGTACTGAATCAGCAGAAGTTTGTGTACATTTCAAAAAAGGTTACAGAATGGTGCTGGAACAGGGAGCAACCTCCTGAATCATGTTTGCTATGAAGCTCACTCTGGCAAAAATAACGGAAACTGTGTAATCTTTCTATAACTTTGACATGTCTATATTTATTCTGCTTATTGTTTTCTTTCTTACGCAACATTTATTAAAGTGTAAATGCAAAATCAGATGACATGCAAGAGGCAAGGATGTTAGATAAGTGAAAATTTAGATAAGTGAAAACTCATCTAATCTTATCCCAACTACATAGTTGGTGAAAGTTTGTCTAACTTTATTCCAACTACATTAGTTGGTCCAATAAAAGATATACTAACATACTTGTTGCCTCTTGCATGTCATCTGATTTTGCATATACACTTTAATAAATGTTGCATAAGAAAGAAAACAATAAGCAGAATAAAAATAGACATGTCAAAGTTTTAGAAAAATTACACTGTTTCCTTTATTTTTTGCCAGAGAGAGCTCTACAACAAACCGGAGGTTGCTCCCAGTTCCAGCACTATTTTGTGACCTTTCTTGAAATGTACACAAACTTGTGCCGATTCAGTACAATGCTTTGTACCATGCTGGCCTGTCATCAGCAGTGGAAGCAAAAGTAAGGATCTGATCCAGATGGCCATCAAATTGTTCTGATAAACTCCACATTTGAATGTCAGGAACCAAATAGAAAATTATGGAAAGAATGGCAGAATAAGGCTTATAGAGGAAAAGTTAGGCAGAAAAAGAAGAGATAATCATTAAATAACTTTTATAAACCCAACTAGTTCTTGATGTGTAAGGACACAATTGAGCTTCTAAATGAACTGGAGCTACTTGTAGCTGGAAAGGCTGCCAACATTAAATCAGTAAGAAACTGTTTATTCAGCCTCTTCAAACAAAAAATGGATTGTTTTGATGAATGAGAATTTTTTTAATGAATTAGCACATGTAATGGCAGTAGTTTTTCAATATAAAGCATTGAAAGTTTTTGTTTTTCTTTTGTTCTAACATAACTGCCCTAAAATAACTGAACTATCTAGCCCACTGCAACAACACATTTATTTATGTATTTGGAAGGACATAGTTATAACTGTAGGTGGACAAACAGTATATTAAAAAGCCTGTTTATTTACTGTATGCTTTCTGGAGTAGCTTTAAAAACAGTGCCTTTTATTTTCAGCAACAGAAATCCAGTGTTTCAGTTACTGGCACATCTAGTGATAAAAATCATGCTAGTGTCTAGATCTAAATCAGTGATTCTCAACCAGGGGTGCCACAGACCCAGGAGGTGCCTTGAGATCCTTTCAAGGGTGCCACAGGGTACAGCACAAGGTTAACACTGCCAAGTGTTCAAGCATGATTCACAAGATAAGCCCAGATATTTCAAATAGGAATCCATAGTATTAAAAGTATTCTCACCTGTTAGAGTCTGAGTTCTTTGCAAAAAAAAAAAATTGCTGTATTATTTTTCTGTAGTCAACGAATGAGAAGAAAGAGTTAGCATTTTCTGAGGGGTTCCTTGAGCTTCATAGGAGTATTTTGAGCCTAGAAAAGTTGAGAACTACTGACCTAAAGAGTGTTGTTCCCATGGGCAAAACTCTTTACAGTGACTTTTGCAAGAGATGTTAACAAAGGAGAACCAAATCAGGTTAGGTCCTAATCTTACAACCTTCCCTCACACAAGCAGCATCATTTACCTTGACTGCTGCATTTACTTAAGGAAGGATTGTAGGCATAGGTCCTTAGTGAGCTGGCTCACCCCTTCTCTATTCCAAAATGTTATGTCACTGGCAGTTAAGGTTACAAGTGGAATAGGGCCCTAACCCTTGTTTGTACACAGCACAGAATAACCGCACAATTTAGCAGCCACTCCTCAAGAGAGATCACAGACTGGAAAGGGATTTTCCAGATCAGGATAGAGGAGTATTGGTGGACTGGCATATGATAACATGCACAGGTTAAAGCTATTCATTATTATCCTTCATTTTTAGCAGGGCGAAATCGGTTGACAACTTAAAAAAAGGTTATGTACAAATTTCCCTTAGTAAAGTTAAGAAATATTTTAAATGCCTTGGTTGTGATTTTAAATATGGAATCAAATCCAATTCTTAGTCAGAACTGAGGGAAACAACTTAGAATTACTGCAATGTTATAGACCTCTTCCCTTTTTTCCTTAAATTAAAGTAATAGTAATATTGAAATATTCTCATGTCCAACACTGTTCACATCAAAACATATTCAATATTCACTATTTCATCTTAACGGAAATCGCATAGCATTAGGTTTGACAAACAGGGCGCATTTACATGTTCAGCAATGAGCTTTTGCTACTGCTCATTAAATTTAATACCTCTAATGTGAGAAACTAACTAAATGCGCATTAGGCTGCCCTAATGTGCAGTAGCAAAAGTGCAAGCTTTTTTAGTGCTGCTTAACGTGCAGTAGCCTAATTTTACTACTCACAGATTTCATAGATTTTTAGGGTCAGAAGGAGCTAAGTAGTTCATTGAGTCCAACCCCCTGCCCTGGGCAGGAAAGAGCACTGGGGTCAGATGACTCATTAGCATGCTAGCACAGTTTTTGCCATGACACTCCAATGTGCAGCAAAATAAGCTACTGCACATTAAAGCACATGTGTAGACACGCCCACAGATAATGTCCATCTGAAACTCCTTCATTGTATCCACTCTGTGTGGAAGATGCACTGAATCAGGAAAAAGTCCTCAGTTATCTTTAGGAACCCAGCCTTGCTTTGAACTCAAGGCATAGAATCTCTGGCATGAAAACCTCCAAAAGCTTTTCCACCCTATTCCAAATTGGCCCCTATGGTAAAATAATTAATGTAATTGGGATATTAGATTTTGAAAACGGTCTGCTAACAATAGGTTACCTTATGCAATGAGTGCCTTTTGCCTTTAGTGAAGTTTTGGAGATACCTTCAATTGAAAGAAAAATAAGGGAAAGGATAGAAAAGGAGTGGGGAGGAGAGAATGAGCATACTTGGGAGTCAGCTATTTAAAGTCTTAATCATGATGTAGAATCCATGCCAACACATCATTTTAATTTAATGGGGTGCCAGCCTCTTGCTCTAAAAACAAATTAATACCTATTATATAGTGCATATAGAAATCAGCACTGGCTATCTCACTTAAATGTGTTGAACCCTCAAGATAGTGCAGTTGCTATCTTACAATTCAGAACAGTCACAGTATCTTCCCCAGAAATAGTTGCATTAGCAGGAGCTCTTGGTAGGGCAGCCTTTCCTTGTCTGAATCCCAGAAGTAGCATGACTTTCAGTAACTGTGGACTTTCTTGGCAAGACTGCCTGAACTTTATAAACCAATGCAATAGACAGTTTATAGAGTGAACTCAGGAAAAGACCTACATAAAAAAATCCACCTTGTGAGATAGAGTATTTATTCTTTGCACCTAGACAGATTTGTCTTTTCTAGCACAAGAGTGACACTTATTGACTGGTGCCAACTAGAGTGAGTAAGGAGATTGGAATCTGGCCCTGTGCTTCTAGAATGATAATGAATTTGTTTCCATTCAGATCTCACACACTTTTCAGTGTGTCCTGATCCACTCCCTCCACCTGCAGGTTTTCTTACTCTAGTGCCAGCAATTGCTCATGGTCCTTGTAGGCAATAAACCCCTACCCTGAAATCAAAAGTGCCTTCTCTCTAGCTTCTTTGGGTACAAACAAGCATTCAGTGGACCTAGTTTAGGTTTAGGTTTAGGCAATGGATGATAAGCTGCCTAAACCTAAACCGGAAGTGGAGCATGCAAGCAATGGCTGCTGTAGAACTAGAACAGGCCGCCTGCAATAAGTAACTGGCAAGATTGGGTGAAGCTGGTGGGTCGGGAGAGAGGAGAGGCAGAGGTATTGATGGGTCCAGAGGTGGCTGGCTGGTCCATGGTGCGGGGTTGCCTGGGACATAGTTGGGGGGCTAGAAATAGTTGGAGTTGGGGGGGGGGGGGGGGGGGGGGAGGGGATAGGAACAGCACAGCCATGGGGCTGGGGTGAGTTGCTGGGCTTTCCCAGCCCCAAGGCTGTGAATACATGTGGGCATTCACTAAACTGGGTTAATTCAGTTTAGATCAGGTTAATCTGAGTCAGTCTAAAGATCCCGTCAGGAGGTGAACCAGCTTCAGACTGTGTGTATCATTTTTGGGTGACTTAAGTCTGTGAACACCTGCATGCCCAAGCCTTTAAACCTAATCTTGGTTAAGTCAATCTAAAAGTAATGCTTTGGTACCAATTGATAATGAGCACAGGTCCGTGTTTATGCTACTGCCCATATTTATGGTAATAGATAGGAATCCATTCTACTCCTGTATAAAAATGCATAACAGTATTGAAGACTACAACGTTACTACAGAACTGTGTGGCATTCCTATATAATACCATTGTTTTTATAAGGGGCAAGAAGACAGTGAGGACCATGGGGAGGGAAAAGTAAAATGTGGATTTTCCAGGAAGAGCATTCTGGTTCAAGAGGCAGAACAAGAAAAGAAGGAAATTCAAGGATAGGTTAAAAAACAAAGTGAAAGGGAAGAATAAATGGAGTAGGAAAGAAGAGATATGGAGGTAAAATCTTTCTCTCTGATATTTAATTCCTCCACCCCTGATAAACATATGCAGCCCTGTCACAATGAACCAAACTCCTGCTAACTAAAACTGAAAGTTCACTGATGCTAAGCTATATCCTCCATGTTTGGATGGTATCTTCACAAAACTTCAAGCCATCTTTGCTCAGGGCATGGTGAAAAGAAGGCAGATGGTCTAGACCTCATGCGTTTTCTCCATGCATTTTATTGCTTGTTTCAGATTAAAATGAAAAAACCCTGGTGGGAAGAATCTGTCTTTAAGAAAATGCTGGTCAAGCTGTATTTGACCTTAGAAGCTACATTTTTCCATGGTGCATAGGTAAAGCTGACCAGTAGCCTGCCATCCCTGAGGAGCTGTGTAGAGGTGAAGCTAATTGCTCTACCTTCATGTTTCATTGCCACAGCAGCTGTTGCTGAGTTCCAGGCTTGGGGGCAGAGTGGGGAATAGTGTCCCAAACTGCTTCTCTCCATGAGAAGGTCTACACAGCCAGTTGGCTAAAGAGCTCAGCAGAGGCAGAGTAAAACTCCCTAACTTCATATAGGCATGCCTGGCCTTTCTGTAAAGTACTGCCCTCTTGCTTGAGACAGAATGAGCATTCAAAGACCTCTTTAAAAAAGTTGTTACTACTAATGATTCACTGCATTGTGTCACTATGATGTCTTGGTAAAGAATTCTTACTCAGCATTGACAAGGTTTTGCATATTAATTCTGTTTTCACATCATCGTAAAGTAGGATTAACTGCAGCATAGTGAATAGATGTCTACCACTGACCAACCCCTGTACCAGATGGCAGGTTTAAGCTCAATTACAAGGGTGCAACTTCTACTGAGGTCAATGGAAGATGTATCTGCATAACTGAGGGCAGAATGGGGCCTAAAGATTACAAAATCATACAGGGAGAGAGACCCATACCAACAGAAAGGTTAGAGTTAAAATGAGCGGATTCCCAACTCCATTTGTAATATGCATATACTGAAATCGATGGGATTTATACCCATGTGAGTGAGAATAGAGTCTGGGCCTATATTTGGCAGAAGTAGTGATGGAAACACTACACAGCCACATACATAAATAAAGATCTGCTAGATGAAAAGGGCAGATACACTGCACATGTTTTGCTTTCTGGCAGCCTGGAGAGAACCACCCAGATTTTCACTTAAGCACTTTGTAACCAGGAACACTGTCCCTGTGACTAGGAGCACTTGAATTGGTAAATGGCCAGGGATCAGGCAGCTAATGAAGCAATTAACTGCACCTGGTGCTGGGGAAAGAGGAACAAAAGAGACAATCAGGTGACTGGAAAGGGGCCAGGGGGTGAGGAATATAAGCCCAGTCCCTGAGCTAGAAAGGGCTAGTCTGGGTGGCAAGCAAAAGGGTGAGGTGTTCCTGTGTAGGCAGGGGGCTACAGCAGGTGGGCTGATCTGCACCTAAGCAGTCCCAGAGAGCTGTAAAAGAGGCCAAGAGGAACTTGAAGCTTGGAGACAAATATGAACCCAGGGTTGGGAGGATTGTTTTGTTCCATAGCTGTTGGGCTGACTACTATGTTTTGGTTAGATCTATCAGAGGACGAGGTTGTAGCTATAAGGTGAGGAGTAGGGTGGCCATCATAAAGGACATTCTGGTTTTTCTGCTACTCTCTCCTCTATTGATATGAAACCTGATGCCTTTGTCCTCTATTTTTCTCTTTAAAAGAAAGAGGCTGAGGCCTTGACAAGCCCCTTAGCCATAGAGAAAAAGGGGGCCAAGGCTGTGGGCTGAGCCCCCAACAAATGCTACAACCTATGTGGGTGTCCCATTTAAAGAGAAAGTACTAGGAGAGAGCAGGAGGTCCCAGGTGCAGCTGGTTGGGACAGATACCTTGGCCTATCCCGCAAAGTGAGTACTGACCCACAAGGACACCTCCCCAACAACAATAAATAACATCAAAGTCGTGGCAGGAGAGTGATGGGAAACAAAACTGGCGTCTTCCTGACCCTGAAAGTGGGTGAACCCCTGCAGATGCTACACACTTTTACTTTCAAAATGACAACATTTTGCCTTTGTCAATTTAATTCACACATTTTAGAGAGAACAATAATCACTGTGACATTTTAGTTGTCTCCCTTCTTTCCAGGTGTATAAGCACCCAATCTCAATTGCTTACAGCACTTTTTTTGATGGGTAAAGACCACATATGTCCAATATGAATGGAAAAAATTGTGATTTTTTTTTTGAAAGCTTGATTAAGAACAAAATATCTCAATTTTTAGTCAATATGCCATATACAATAGCCAACAAGAGGCCCTTGTCATGGATATCTCAACCAGTACAAACTACTTTTTTCATTACGTGATAATGTTATAGAGCAGATATACTCAGGTTTTCTATAACAAGAGCATTTATTGTAGCTGCATGTGGCACCAGGGCCACTTCTGAACTGCTGTAGGCATGACAACAGAAGCATAACGATGTGGTCAGGTGCCCAGGGCATCCATAGGGGTAAAGGTGACTATTTGCTTGCTGCTGTACTGCTAGCATGTTTGGGTAGCTGCAGCAGGAGCCATTTCTTTTTTTTTCCTGTTCTTTCCCCCTTCACTCCCCACAAAAAATATGTGCCTGGGACAGCTGCCCCGGTCACCCTGCCCTAATTATGCATCTTTGTGACAATCTAAAAGAAAAAGTGCGTAATAGTGTTGTAAACAGAAAACTTGCTCTATAGAAGATATTTTGAATTCTATATTGACTTTTGATCAATAGCATAAATATCAAGCTTCCTAAGTATAAAGTGTAGGATTTCTATAACTATCTACAAAGCTGTAAGATCAGTTTAGCTTTAAAAGAATCTAAGTTTCAGGTTTTTTGCTTCAGAAAAAACCATTCTGAATCAAGAATCACAAAATTATTTTGTCGAGTCACAATGCAGCTGATAATTTTACCGACAGCCTTGAGACATTACAGCATACAGGTGCCTGACTGTGGCTCAGTCCTGCTCCTATCATTGCCAATGGATCAATCGGAACAGGAGCAGGCCCCTCTTTCCTACAGAATATCATCTAGGTTGTCCCCCTGGTGTGGGTGGCTTCCTTGTGGAAATTATCTCCTCATTGCTCCACCATGGGAGGAAGAAGGCGTCTATCTCATTCTCCTTTCCTGTCTTTCCTCTCCCATGGGAAGGCCTTCCATTAACTTTATGAGTCCTGGAAGATGTGCCATCAGGCCAGTATTACCTTTAAAGATTCCCTATACCTCCCTACCAACCTAAGGGACCCCATGTCCTGATCCTTCCTCTCTGGTAATAAAGGGATCTCTATGGAAGTGTATATGGGAGAGAGAGAATACATAAAAATGATGCCAACCTGCAATCATCTCATAACTCTCTGAGGTCATTCTTTTGGAGCTGCCTGAGTTAGGGTGAAAGCAGTACATTGGGTCAAAGATGGGGTGGGGGAAAAGTTTCACATCTAAAAAATTAATTGAACCTCTAGAGGGCAAGTACTGTTTAACAGCAAGTACCTAATTAATGAAACACTGCCTTTTGTCCAGGAACTTAGAAAATTTGGTTGAAGGAAGAACCACAAATATAAATGATAAATAAAAAATTCTACAACAATGGGCCTGCTTCCCATCTCCCTTATACTAATGCAAATAAGATTCTCTTATAAAATCACTGGTGTTATCCTAGTGCAAAACTGGTCTGAATGAAAGAATTGCACTTATGTTATAAATACTGGCTTTTTCATTCATTTGTCCACTATTTCCACAGTGCTATCACTACCAGGACTCTTGTGAGACCCTGAACCTACCTACTTAACTGCAGAGACTGACATGGATGCTGTCTGGCAACAGGTGATGATAAAAGATTAATGTATCTATTTACAGTTACCAAAAGCTATGATAAAACTCCCTCTTGCCACCCTTCCTTGCATAAGAAGCTCAACAGGATAACTTGTAGGAGGAAGGACTCCTTGCATTGGTAAAGGCTGCAGGACTTGACTTCTATATAGACCAATGGCAGGGACATAAACTCTTTTAAAATTTCTCAGTGTCAAAAAGCTTTGACTACATAAGCTCCTTTAAAATTTCTCAGTGTCAAAAAGCTTTGACTTTAAAGAAGAGTCACCCATTCTCATTCCAGCTGAGTATAATGAAACACATTACATGAGAGAGAGCTGACCAGCTGGTGAATAGGATTAGGAAGCTCTTCCTCTGCCAGTTGCTAGTGCTGTGTCCCTTCATGAAACTTTTTTTTTGCCTGGTAGTATCCTCCCTCTTGAGGGACAGCTGTTCTTTCTCTTTCTTATCCACATGCTTGCTAGAATTATGTTAACCTGAAACAGAATTCTGTTTAACCAGCTTCTGGAAACATCACATTGATTCTGAAATATGTACATAAAATCTTCTCTTAGCTCTTGTTGATTTCAAAGGGCAGTAGATCAGACTCCTTTATTGCCTCCATTTCCTGAAATTGGAGAAAGCCTGTAAAAATTAGTGGAAAACATTAGCTGTTTTATGTCTGGTTTTTAATGGTATAGAGCATTTCTTATGAACAAACTGGCTTTCTTTTATATTGAGTGGCAAGGACATGCACATTTCAGTAACATGCAATTATCATTATTACTAATGATTGCATCTCATAAATTACAGAAGTGAGCAAATGCCTCAGTTGGGATCAGGACCCGGTTTTACACTGGAGCTGCATAATAATACCAGTGACCATGGAGTCCTTGACACAAAAGATCTTACTGACTAAGAATAAGATGGCTCTATACAGTGCGATAGAAGTGCTAAATAGTAATAGTAGTAGTAGTAGTTAGGCTAGAATTGAGAATCCATTCTTAATAAGAGACCACGCTCATTTGGATTCTCAATTCTAGCCTTCCTAACCAAAGAAGTAAACCCAAGACAAAACCCTTAACCTTCTAATATCTTAATTGTTAGTTGTAGGTGAGGGTGCTATAAGTAAAAGTCTTTAAAATATTATGAAAATTTAATCCATCCTCTTTATTATTTGCATTACAATTGCATCTAGAGATTCACAGGTGCTAGGCCTAGTACACTGAGGGTCATCCCCTGCCCCAGGGAGGTTATTCTCAGTATATTCTTTATACCTGAACATTTATTGATATTAAGGGAATGTTGCAAATGAACACACAAAAGCGTAAAGAAACCTACTGGAAGGCAGTGGAGCTCATGCATAAGAGAGGAGATCTATAGCATTGTGGGTGCATGACTGTGGAACAGAATTAAATAAAATTTCCAAAGTCTCCATAAATTGTGCTTCATCCAAAAGTCTGACATCCTAGAGGTCAGAGAGCAAAGAAAAGACTATATCGATGGGATAAATGAAGTATGATAGGCTTTCTTCATGGTGCAAAATATCACTGCCATAGTAGTGCCATCTTTTTCCCCCTCATGGGAGGAAGTCTCTCATTGACCAGGATAAGGAAAGACCTTATCCATTTATTCCCAAGTTGGTACATTTCACAGTAAACACAATGCATTTTAAGGTATGAAGAAGGGCAACCAAAATGATCAGGGGTCTGGAGCAGTTGCCATACCGGGAGTGACTAAAAAGACTAAGGCTCTTCAGTTTGGAGAGGAGAAGGCTACAGGGTGATATGATTAAAGTCTATAAAATCATGAAGGGTATGGACTAAGTGATCAGAGAATTGCTGTTCACCAAGTCACTGAATAGTAGAACTAGGGGACACCCACTGAAATTAGTAAGTGATAGGTTTAAAATTAACAGGAGAAAATACTTTTTTATTCAGCCTAACTGGTAGAATTCATTGCCACAGGAGGTGGTGGAGGCAGATAGTATAGCCAAGTTCAAAAACAGACTGGATCAATTCATGGATGATAGATCTGTTCATGGCTATTGAACACAATGGTTGGAGATGTTTCCTCTAGCATTTCTAAGCCAATAAATGGTAGAAGCCAGGGAGGGTATTGAATAGGGGATAGATCACTCTAGAGATATCCAGTTCCATGCTCTCCCTGTATAGCATCCACTTCTGCCTCTGTCAGTGACAGGATACTGAGCTATATGTACCATTGGCCTGATCCAGTATGGCACCTCTCATGTTCTTATGTTTAAAAACTAAGAGGAAAAAAACAAGCATAAAAGTTCCAACACAGCAGTCAAAACTGGTGTATCCTTCAAAAGCTGATTGAACTGATCAGGAAGCCAAACAAGTGCTCTGAATAGCCAGGACATGAGTCTGTGTATATCGGCAGACTAATGTCTGAAGTTTTAGATTTGGATTAGGAGAAGATTCAATTTGGAGGGGGAAATGCTACAATATTCCTTTATGTAAACCATAGTAAATTCCAAAGGAAGATCTGCAATGACATTTGTCCTCTGTCATCCACAGACACAGAATGTCTGTAAGCAGCCAAGAAAAAAGCAGACAGTGTAATGAGATGGCTCTCACCCGGCTCTATACATCATCTCTTTTTTTACCCTACCAGGCAAATGTTCAGGTATTAGGCTCCAGTCCAGGAAAGCACTTAGGGCCAGATTCTGATGCCATGTTTAAATAGTACTTAAGGGATAGTGCCATGGATATCCATGAGACTATTTGGTGTACTAATTTCTCCCTGGTACGAAAGTGCAGAAGGATTGGGTCCATAATCACTTATTTAACATCAAATATCAATTCCAGGGGAAACACTCCACTGTTTAATGATATACACATGCATTAGTGCTTTGCTGGATGGGGTCCTCATTGATTACCCAAGATAAGCACATAGGAACAAATACCATCTATGCCACTCACACCTCTCATGCTTGTAGGCACGGCCTACAGTGAAGCTGGTAAACCTGTGCCAGGACAGCTGCAGAGTTTTGGAATTCACTGCATGGGTGGCCTCTCCCTGTACTCCATGGAGTCCTGCTGCCTGGCCGTTTTTTAGAAATTATGGTACAATAGAGATTTGGGGTAAAGGCAAAGGTGGTTCATTCACAACTCTAGTTAATTCATTGTTGACTCTTCCCATTCCAGTAGATTTACAGCTTGGGCAACACAGATACTACTCCACTCCTAAGACTGAAGTAGTGGTCAAAGAGTTGCTTTACTGCTGCTTTATGGACTAAGAGGCCATGGCCCCTTGAGCAGGGGTGGATGGTTGTTGCGGGGAAAAGAGCAACAGCATGAATTCATCCCACTGCTTTTTGCCCCGGATAATGCCCCTGCATATCGGGTTAGCATGAGGAAAAACATTCTGGGTGGGGTAAGGGTGGCTGGGGCTAGCACCTGGGAAGGCCCCAGCAGCCTTACCTGGGGTCCTGGGGGCCTCTCAAGGCTCCAGCGGTGGCAATCCAGGCGTGCAAAGCCTGGCCAGCAGCTGGAGTGTGGCTCTGACCAGCCAGGCTCTAATTTTGGGTAGTGCATGCTGCCACCACATGCATCACACAACTTTTTTGGGGCATGTTTTTTTTTATAATGGGATCTCCCAGCATTGAAACAAAGGCTGTGCTGCAAATTAGCAGCACGGCAAATATACACATGCGTGGCTCATGCAGTCTGCAGTGCCACAGATGGGTCTATGGCACTGCAAACCGCACATACGCACTCGTCTGGATGCGCCCAGAGGAATGAGTCTCTTGTACCTCATTCCCTGAGGATATTCCAGTGCATAGTGTAAGCAACCAGGCTGAGTACTGGATAATTGATTTGGGAATTAGGCAATCATGACAAATGAATAATAGCTGAATTCAAAACCCATGGACCACAGAGGAGGCTTCCATGGACTTCAGAGAGCTTTGAGTCAGACCCTGATGGTCTCTGATCCTCTCTTCCCAGAATTTAATTGATTTTTAAGACCTGCACAAAACACACAAAAAGCAAGGGGGGTGTGGCGAAAGGGACCTTACAGTGGGTATCTACTACAGACCACCCAACCAGGGGGAAGAGCTAGACCAGGACTTCTCCAGTCAGCTTATGGAGGTGGTTAGGTGAAGGGATGTTATTGTCATGGGTGACCTAAACTACCCAGACACTTGCTGGGAGGAGCAGACAGTCAGGTCTGACTGCTCGCGTAGGTTCTTGGCTGTATTACAGGACCTTCACCTTATCCAGGAAGTGCACAGCCCCACTAGGGGTAACGCCTCGCTGGACCCGGTCCTGGCCACAGGGGATGACCTGGTGAGGGGACTGCAGGTCCTTGACCACCTGGGCAATAGTGATCATCACCTGCTGGATTTCATTATCCAAC
>NW_005842050.1:846139-847850 GCF_000455745.1 Alligator sinensis
GCAGGGGAGATCATGCTCAGGGGCAATCAGCATGGGTTCACCAAAGGCAGGTCCTGCCTGACCAACCTGATTGCCTTTTATGACCAAGTAACTAAATCCTTGGATGATGGTGTCACCGTGGACGTAGTCTTTCTAGACTTTAAGAAGGCCTTTGACACTGTCTCTCACCCCATCCTCATCAATAAATTAAGCGACTGTGGCATTGATGCCTGGCACTGCCAATGAGAAAAGGATGATGGAGAGCAAGTAGCCTGGCTCTTACGAGATGTGAGCAGTGGGGTACCCCAGGGCTCAGTCCTCGGGCCTGCACTGTTTAACATCTTCATCAGCGACTTGGACGAGGGGGTGGAAAGCACGCTGTCCAAATTTGCTGATGACACTAAGATGTGGGGCGAGGTGGACACACTTGAAGGGAGAGAGAAGCTGCAACTAGATTTAGACAGACTACAAAAGTGGGCAGATGAGAATAGGATGGGGTTCAACATAGGGGGACATTGGGTGAAAGCGCTTAGTCCCCTCATCTTCTGAATCGCTAGAACTGTTTTCACTGCTGGGCAAAGAGGATGACGAACTTTTTGAGTCAGACGAACTGTCATCAGAACTACTCATTTGGACTGTGATACTGGCTTTGGCCTCTAGCTCTCTCTCAATATCATCCATAGGAGAAGATGGAGACATCTTTTCTTTGGGTGGAGAATTTTTAACGTTGTTTGGAGTCTTATTGGCATTTCACATTTGCTGCTGTTGCTGCTCAATATGAGATTGAACTAACTGCTTCTTTCAGCTCTGGCTTTCTTCACAGTGATGTTACTGCTAAGTTTCTCTAGGCAACATTCTCCAGTGTCGTGGTTGATAATTAAGATACATTCTTTTAAATAAGGCTTCTTTGAACCCTTGAAAACAGTTACTGGTGGGGTAGAACCCTCAATGTTTGGCAGCATTATTGTTACCTGTTCGCCTTTGCCAACTTCAAGATCTCCTTCACAGGATGTATCAATATACAGCCACTGGCAGTAATATTTGAACACTCGTGGCGCATGGGCCAGGTCCCGGAGGACTGGAAAAGGGCCAATGTGCTCCTCATTTTCAAGAAGGGGAGGAAGGAGGACCCAGGCAACTATAGGCCAGTTAGTCTTACCTCGATCCTAGGCAAAGTCTTCGAAAAAAATTATCAAGGCTCAAATTTGCGAGAGCCCGGCAGGACAAATTATGCCGAGGGAAAACCAGCATGGGTTCATAGCAAGTAGATCATGCCTGACTAATCTAGTCTCTTTTTATGACCAGGTTACAAAACGCCTGGACGCAGGAGTAGGGGTTGATGTCGTATACTTAGACTTCAGGAAGGCCTTCGATACGGTATCCCACACCATACTGGTAAACAAGTTAAGAGGCTGTGACTTAGATGACTACACATGTACCGATACTCTTCAATATCTTCATCAGCGACTTGGACGAGGGAGTGAAGTGTACTCTGTCCAAGTTTGCGGATGACACAAAACTGTGGGGAGAAGTGGACACGCTGGAGGGCAGGGAAGAAATACAAGCAGACCTGGACAGGTTGGACATATGGGCAGAAAACAACAGAATACAATTCAACAAGGAGAAATGCAAAGTGCTGCACCTAGGGAGGAAAAATGTCCAGCATACCTACTGCCTAGGAAATGACCTGCCTGGAGGCACAGAAGTGGAAAGGGATCTTGGAGTCCTAGTG
>NW_005842050.1:849277-871056 GCF_000455745.1 Alligator sinensis
GGCAGGGGGTCAGGCTAGATGATCTGTTCAGGTCCCTCCTGACCCTAGCTACTATGAAACTATGAAACTAAGTAAGTGTCTGAAATGGCAAGTAACCTGACCTGCTAAAGAAAAGGAGAAACTCCATTTTAAACACGTTGTGTTGTCATTCATTTTAAATAATGCAAATCAATTTTAAAATCCACTCAGAGAGCTGGATGCTTTTTTGACTCATAGGGAAGAGTTTCAAACAAGTTAAGTGTTTAGTTACATAAAGAAGTAATGTGTGTATATTTTCCAGTAACAGTTTATATTGGCTAGTCAGTGACTCAGAGTCACTCAAAGAGTATTGGGCACTTCATAAACTATATCTGTAGACATGTCTCCTTTACATCATAATTTTACCCATGATGTAAATAGTGATACCCTAAAATAAGGGGAATGAAGTGAGGAATGCAGTGACACCCAGTTAGTTCTTGGACCTGTTCAGACAGTTCCATTAAAGCTTTCTTTTAATGGGAAATAAATTCATTCTACTGCAAAAACAAAAGTGGGTTTTCAGGAGTAATCGAACAAGCAGAACTCAGCAACATGTTGATCTAGCTACATGCTTACATAGTCCCTATTCCCATAATATCTGAGCACTTCGTAATCTTCCATGTATTTCTCTCTCAAAACACCCTTCTCTGGTCCTTAATCCCCCATTTACGGATGGGGATCTAAAGTGCAGAGGCACAGGTCACACAAGAAGTCCATAGCAAATCTGTGATGCTGATATCCGAGTCTGCTTAAAATTCAAACAACTGGACCTAGGGAGTTATTGGAGAGGTATTTCACACACAATGGGCAGAGGGCATTGTGGAGAAAGACATGGTTGTTCGAAGATGAACCAAAAGTGGACGTCAGGATGAAGCTACAGAGGGAATGAGCACACAAATGTCCATTCCTGGGTTTTTTTACTAGCACAAACTGTGCTTGCTGTCGTAACAGTTGGGTGCTTAACCCAGTAACGTAACTAAGGCAGAACAGCTGGGGTGACTAAGGTGGGTTGACCAGGAGGGTGAGTGCAGAAAAATAGCAGCTGCTACCACAGCCACACAATCATGCCAGTGATACAATGGCAGCCCTGGGCACTCAGCTGCCTTGTTCCGCCTCTGGTTTAACCTTCCTCGTGGCATTCACATTTGGAAAGGTGCTGTGCTGTTTCCAAAAAAGAATTTAATGTAGATGTTGTAACCACGAACACCTGGGGAAAAATCCTCAGCATGGCCATGTATATTGTCTTCAGTGGAGTAATGATGTTTTACACCACGTGAAGACCAATCCTTAATGCCCGGTTGTTGATATAAGGAAAAAAAAAAGCTGATTTCAGATTACAAAGTAGTGTTATATGAGCCAACATTTAACAATTAATAATGGGACTACTTCACAGGGTGACTGGTAAAATTTACTTCTTATGAAATTTTGAGAGTTGGCAGAAGTCTTAATTAAAAACTATGCTTATTTTCAGGATTGTCATGGAATATCAGTGGTCTACAGGTGTTATGCTGGTTCTCTGGACACCACTGCATTTTTCCCCGGCATGAACATGCATGAAACTTCTGTTGAAATACATAGGGTACAAGTCATTAGTTTGGAAAGGCAAAATAGAAATATGGCATGCAGTGTCAAAATTAAATGATAGGGGGCCTCTCTCTCCTAAGGACATTTGTACTGCATACTGCACTCTTTTCCTTACTGGGCACAAAGTATAGGGAAAAAAAGGCTTTCACTGTCCTCTGTGAAGATGGAGTTTTATTTCAGTATGAAGGAGTGTATTTTGCTGAAGAACACATGTGGAGTAGCAAGGTCATCTCGAGCCTTACAGAAGTTTTCCTTCAGGGTGTGCCACCGGGGTATGTATGGGGGGATTAGCTGCCACTCCCCCAGTTGCCACCCCAGCTGAAGTATCACATACAATTCAATAGTTCTCCAGGGACGGCAGTCAGAATGCGCAGCAACTGTTTGAAGGGAGGGATTAAAGGCCATCATAAAATCTTGCAGCTAAGAGAGTGAAAGGAATATTTGCATGGGGCACCAGTAAATTACAAAGCTCTGGGTGCATCAAGAGATATTCAAGAACAGAGACACAGAAACCTCTTCACAAAATACAGTAAACTGCATGGTGAGTCCTTAACACTGAGACAAAGAAACAAACAAAACCTTGCAGCGGTTGGGAACAAAGGGGGCACAGAGTCAACATCCCAGGCAAATTCTTTGCTCCTTTCCCCTAACACTAAAACCTAAGTTATAAATCACTAGTGATTTCATGCCATGTATTAATAATTTATGTGGTTTAGGTACCAATTGGACGGTAGATGGTAACAGCTTTGAATTGATCATTGTCTAGCCCAATATGAAAGAGAATGGGTGGCGGAGAGGAAGGTTAGAAATGTTTAGCCTACTCACACCCAAACAAAGGACATCTGTCATTGACACTGGAGCCTGATCTGTCCTTGACACTGGAGCCTGGAGGAGTTTTGACCTCTCCCTTCCTCTGCCTCTGGCATTCAGTGGCTCACAGCTAGCCACAGCATATAAAGGTATTTATGAAAATAGAAACATTTAAATTTTAAGAAATTAGATCAAGCCACGCAAAGAAGTGACAAAGATGTATAGTGATATTCCAGTACCCAGTTAGGGACTGGGGCTCAATCCCCTGAGAAGCTGGCAACACCACGAGAGCCTCTGAGAACCTTACAGGTTCTTTCTCCACATTCAGCTGCATGTCAAGCCTCAGGCATACAAGAAAGATACAATCATGATTTAAAATTCAATTTAAAAATAACTCTTTTTTTCTAAATTACCAGGGTCAGCTCTTCAGCTGGGGCAGACTGGAACATTTAAGTTAATGGAGCAACATCTTTGTACCTCACATCAGGAACCGGTCTGTAATTTTACAAACATTAACTAATCTTGGGGAGAGGCTGGAGAGATATTGACTAGGATAGTAGAGAAATAGTGTGTCCTGTGTTTGTTCAGGGGCTTGGATTAACTGACCCTCCCGCTCCCTCCCAACCCTATGACTCTCTATGATGTTGCTGAGTAACAGAGGCATTCCTTTAGCTGTAATGGTTCCTGCTTTACAAAATAGTTCACTATTTTCCAGTTCAGAATTACTGTTATTGGTTTGTCCCAGCTCTTTCCTTTTTGCTTCATCTTCTTTTCAGTGTATTCACCTTACTAAAAATGACTAGCAAGGGGCCCAATTGTGCGCAGAAACCAGGCTGGCGAGTTCTGGTTTTGTGCAAACCACATGACAAAAGATGCATTCAGAAATGTTTGGTCTGCGGAATGTAAGTCTGCTCCAAACAGAGGCCGATCCTGCAAGCCCTTACTCTCGTGAGTCATCCTGATTCATACAAGTCCTTCTGTTGCAGACAACTGAGCTACTCATGAGAGTAAGGCTTTGTGGGATCAGGCCCTACAGCTCATTACAGCATACTGTCTGTCTGACTAATTGCACAGGGTTATCCTATCATTTAACCTTTTAAATAAAAGAACACATGAATTTCTATTTTAAATCTTTGGCAGGCAAGTTGACTTCTTTGCTTATCTCTTCATAGGGATCAAAGAATCCTGCCTTGTTATAGGCACTCACAGACTATGGGCTGAAAGGAGAGAGAAGCGTTTGCTTTCCCTGATCAAAATCAGATTTTGAAGGGTGATGTTTTCTATAACATTTAACAAAGCCACATTGCTAAGGAAAGGAGGTACAGTGGCTTCTTCATGTCCAGTCTTGCCTTAAGTACAGATCCTTTTTTTCAGCCAAAGAGTTAACTATTTCTCCAAGGGCTTGCCTAGTGCTCTTATGTTCACATTGCTTTATCTCATACTCCATTTTATGGTGAAGGATTGCACTTTAGGAAAATATAACCCACCAATTTGGTGGTAAACAAGCTTTGGCTTTAAGACAAAGCTTGTTTTAATCTCTACGATCAGGCTACAGATCTGACCATGTTTTTTAACAAACCTCTTATGAAGAAATCCTATTCATGATTATTATCTATATGAGAATAAAAATGTCTAATTGCCTTATATTAAATCTGTATTTATCAATTGTGGCTTTCTCTGGGAAATTATAATTTGCAAAAATGTTCTACATTCCAAGCTTTAACAGTTGGAGGTGGATGTCCTTAAGGATGGGAAAAAAAGTTCTTTTTTAAATGGCACATTTACTAATTATAAAATGCTCTTATCTCTCTGCAGCCAAAGCCAAAATGAACATGTGCCTTGCACTAAGAAATCCCAGGATTGTCACAACTTGTGCCAGCTGTTGAGGTTATGACACCTGTGCCAGCATCGCCAGCTCTGCCCACTGTCATCTGTTCCAACTGTTCCATCTGCACTGTTTGTACCAATTCTCCCATTTCTGCATCTGTACCTTCTGCAGAAACGGTTCCAACAATGCCAGCTGTGTCATTGGTGCCAAATATGCCAGATGTTCTATTTGTCCACCCTGGGCCAAATCAATGTAGTTTTGTGCTCATTAGTTTTATCTGGGAGATTCTATTTCACAATTTTTGAGAAGTGCTTAGATAGAATCAATGCTAAATCACCAATACAACTGCTTTACATCTATCTAGCTGTAAACACAACTTTGTATGTCATCATACAGTCTGTCAAAATGATTTTGATCATATTAAATCATGCATGATGTTACAAGTTCAGTCTTAATGACAAGATATATTTTTTCTTGTAGAGAATGTAACTGCAGAGAAATGAGCAGGAGAAAAAAGATATAACATGCAGGCTGATAATAAACTTAACGGTTACAAATAAAATTATGCAAACACCAGTGTTGAACTGATTAAAGAATAGTGGGCCTGATTTTAATTGCACTTATAACAATGTAAATCAGGAGTTACACTGATACAAAAGTAACGCAAACAAGAGAAGAATGGGGTCCTTTATCTGTCTTGTGTGATTTGCTCTTCACTTACCTATATACTGGTCTTCTCACTGACAGGTTCACCCTTCTATATAAATATGGATAACATATGGCACCTTTTCTGTGTTTTGCTAAGAATATTGCTAACTATAAAATTACAGAGCTAAATCCTCAAGACATTATGTATTCTTTTATCTGCTGCTTACTCACAGAACTCTCCCATTCATTTCAGTGGACCAGATCCTGAGTAGCTAGACTGTTCATTACATCAAATGGGAATACTGAGTGCAAAATACCTTTCAGGATTTAGCTCACTTACTTAAATAAGTGTTTTGTCAGAATAAGAAGCAAAAAACAGATTTTTTCCACCTTTACTCATATTAGGTAAAATTCATCCTAGTGAAGAAGATCTATACAAGGTCTATGTACCACTCAAATACCACTTAAGCTGTCATGAAAAAATGTAAGGAAGGACATAAATTGTACATATTGATGACCCTCTGTATAAAGATGACATTCACTCATTGAGAAGTACTGGGCAATTCCAGTGAAATCAATGGGCACCTATACACATGCCCGATTCCTGCTCTAATGTATTCTAATTAGAGTGTGCCAGAGCGTGCTAATTAGCATCCTCCAGCAGCCTCGGCATCATGTATATTCAGCACCTCCATGCTACAAAATGGTGGCAAGGGCACTTTAAAGCTTGTTGAACAAGCTTTAGTTAAAGTGCCCCCAGTGCCATTTTGAAATATGTGGATGCTGAATATACAAGCCGCTGTAGGTGCTTTAATTAGAGCAGCTCATGAGAGCTGCTGTAATTGAAGCATCCCCCCTCAGAGCACGTGTAAAGACACCCAATATGACTGCTCATGGAGTAGGACACCACTCAGCAAGAATGAGGGCAGCAGAGTCTGACCATTAAAAGATCAAGACCCAAGGTATTAAATCAGTGAGATCTGATCATATCAGTAGGGTTTCTTCCTGCAAGGTGGTGAGTGCTTCACAGAGGTATTGCATGCTGTGAGCTCTAACAGACCTAAGTGGGAGTTAAATGTGCTCAACACTTTGGCTGTGGTACTCAGCATCTTGTAGTGTTGGACCCATTGTGTTGGAGGTCTAGTCTGTGTTTTTATCCATCCCCCCGCCCCTCCTGTCATGTAGGCATTACTCATCCCCACAACAGACAGCAGCATGTCACTGCAGAGACATTGTGCCATGTGGGGAGCCAGCAAATGGTTTGCATAAACTCAATCTGCAACTCCAAGCTATTGGAATCAACAGAACTGACAGCTCATCAGCAAAGAAAGGTACAAATTAAAAAATAACAAGTCAGTTAACCTAGGAAGGGGGGTTGAGAGACAGAGAGAAAGAAGAGACAGTTAATAAAGAGGGAAACAGAACATACACAATGAAAAACTGTAGACCCAATGGTGCCCTATTAAAATCTTCATGACAAGGAATCTCTCCCACATGGAAGTGGAGCTCAGCTGTTAAGTGAGACAGAATAGCAGAGAACACTGAGATGTGAAACTCTGCAGACCTCTTCAATCTTGTTCTTTAGTTGTCATGAAGAACAACTTTATTTTAAAAGTTCCATGAATTCTAGGCAGTTTATAGTGCAATTTGTTCAGACAAGAACGCAAAATTAGGTCACTGTCTGCTCTTTATGGTCATTTATTTGACATGGTTAAAAAACAGAAAAGTAAAATAGAGAGAAATGTTTTGCATATTTAGGTAGCTGTGAATTGGCAAGCAAAGAGACACAGACATCTCTCTAATTAAGAAACTATTTGTGCAATCTCTCAGACAAAACTTCCTTTGAAATCAATGATTCATTACTTAAAAAAAAACCCTTAAAGTTGCAAATTATACAACTCAATTTCACTCTTGTTGTTCCCTCTCTATCAACCCTTCTATCATGTGCTATTGCCACCTTTTATGCCTCCTCTTTATTTATAAGACAGGAACTTGCTGAAGACATCTTGGGGTCATTGGAAATATCATTGGCAAATTAACTGGGAACAGGTGATATCTCAGATGGCTGGAGAAAGGCTAACATACAGCATGTGTCCTTGTTGCTCCTGGGAAAGGCTGCTGTCATGCATGCCCCGCCTACCTACTCTGTCTTTCACACACTAAATCCAGAAATGCAGCAGTGTACACCTCCCAGGGCAGCCCTCCCAGGGCAGCCCTCTACAGCAGCTCTTAATGTCCCTGCATGATTAGAAATGGCCATGAAGAGTAGCTTCACTGATACTTTTCTAAGTTTGGCATGTGATAGTGGGAACAGATCGGTGGAGAATATTCAAAAACAGGCACCCTGGTAGCAGTGGAGAAATGGTGGAGACATATTCATAGTGCTTAACTTTAAAATGGAAAATAAGGAGGACTTTGGATTTATAAACTAGTCAGCATGACTACAATCCCTGGGAAGTTACTAGAGCAAATGATAAAACAAATTATTTTTTGTTTTCATTAGTAGCCAGCGTAGAATTATTAAGAACAATCCATACCAAATCCAACCATTTCTGTCTTTGATACAGTAACTGGTTTGGTAGAGAGGGGCAAAGTGCTGAACATAAAATATCTGAACTTGAGTACTTTTTGATATGGTAGTGAATGACATTCTCATAAGTAACCTGGAGAAATGTGGGCTAGATAGGATTACCAAAGTGGGTAAAAAAACCCGAAGAAAGAGCAACTATTAATGGATTGGTTTCAGATTGGCAACAGGTCTCAAATTGTCTGTTTTGAGATACAAAAATAGAAACCTTACTGATCAGGTCTGCAGAAGACACAAAACTGGAAGGGGTTGCAAACACTTTGCAGGGTAGGATTAGAATCTCGAGGGTTCTTGATAAATGGGAGAACTGGCCTACAGACAAAAAATGAAATTTAAAAAATACAAATGTAAGATGCTATACATAGGAAAATAAAGTCAATACACAAATACAGTGTAGGAGATAAAAGACTCACTAGTAGCACTGCTGCAAGGGATTTGGGTGTTATGGTGGATCACAAACTCAACATGAGTTAGTAATGCAACGGTATTGCAAAAAAACCCAACAATTCAATTCGGGGTTGCATTAAAGGAAGCATTACATGCAAGACACAGGGGGCACATTGTCTACACAAGATGCTGACTGCACAGTAGCTTGATACTACTGCTCAGTAGTGTCACATGGCAAAAATTGTGGCAAGATGCTACTGCACAGCAGTATTAGCTACTGCACAGTAGCGTCACTTAAAAGTCATTTGCTGGCACTACTGCGCAGTAATTTTGGTTACTGTACATTATTTAGTACTTGCTTATACAAGTACTAAATAAATGGACAGTTATCACTGTGCAGCAGCATCAGTGTAGATGTGCTCAGGAGGTACTAATAACTACTTGCTGTACTTGGCAGTGGGTAGGTCTCAGCTGCAGTACTGTGTTCAGTTTTGGGTACTGCATTTTAAAAAAGAGGTAGAGAGGATCCAAAGGTGAATGACAGAGATGATAAAGGGTTTGGAAAGCAAGCCATATGAGGAAAGTTTGAGAAATCTATGTACGCTTAGTTTGGACAAAATGGAGGTGAATGGGACAAGATAGCAGTGAAAAAGAAAATGGAAAGAAGTGTTCTTCCTTGCCTCAGAGAGGCAAGGGAGAATATGAGTCAATGGGTTTAAAATGCAGCAAAGAGATTCAATCTCAATCTTCTTAAAACAAATTTCCTAAGTATGAGAGCAGTGAGACAACGGAACAAGCTGCTCAGGGAAATGGTGGAATCTCCTTCTTTGCAGGTTTTCAGGCAGAAGCTGCATGGGCTTCTTTCTGGAATCATGTAAGACAGCAAATCCTTCATCTTTGGGGGCAGGGGGGAGTGAGGAGGATTGGACTATGTGACCCTTTAAGTCCCTTCCAAGCCTATAATTCTACATTATTATATCGTAATATTAATTTAGTATTTCTAATAAGCAATAAGCTATGATAGGATGTGGATTCATAGTCTATTAATGTCAATTCCAGTCTTCAAATGCCTTCAGCGACTTGAGAGATGTACCCATAGCCTCCTCTCTGGATACCAGTAGATGAGGAATCCTGGGCAAGGTTCTATGTTGCATAGCAAAGAATTCAAATCTAAGGGGAGAGTGGTGTTAAGGTGGCCTAAAGCAAGATTGCTGGTCTCCCAATCCTTTGCTGATCTGGGAGCTGGAGAGAACACAGTGCAGTTCAGATAATCCTGGGACCCTATACAACCTCGTCAGGTTACAACTTACAGCTGTCTTCCTCAATGGGAAGTTGCACTGGTCAAATCCTTCTCCAGCCAAATACAGGGCTTTTAGGACTCCTTTATACCACCCTGAAACTTTTACCTCATATAAATGAGCCATTGTGGGGATGAAAATCCCTAGCTCATCACCCTGGTTATATCATTTTGCAAGAATAATGGGTTATTCATTTTACATTTCATTAAGTACATATCATTACATTATACACTATTTCATTAAAATACAGTTTGGGGATAGAAGGAATTACCATATTTACTTGAATACAAAATGAGATCCTTTCCCCCAATCAGCATGGGGGGAAAAAGCCCCTCATTTTACATTCACATACAAGGAAACTGCATTAAATACATTGCCTACAGTTGGATGACTGCTAAAAGCAGCATGTGCTCAGTAATGGAAACCCACTATGAAGTTGATTAAATGCAGGTGACACTAAGCATGACTATAAAACACATGGCCCATATTGGGCAAACGTGGATTTTTATGGTTTTTTGCAAAAATTATTTTTATATATATAGTTTTATATATTCTTAATCATTCCTATTCCCAGTTACCAATGGAGTCAAGCAGGGCTGTGTGTTGGCCCCAACCCTTTTCAGTATGATGCTCTCTGCCATGCTTACAGATGCCTTTCATGACTGTGACACTGGGATTGACATCAGCTACCGGACTCATGGCAAACTCTTCAATTTGAGGAAACTACAGGTGAAAATGAAGTTACAGGAAGTGACTGTTCATGATCTTCTATTTGCTGATGATCGTTCTCAATGCCAAATCTGAGTCTGGAGTATGGACCATTTCTATTCAGCTTGTGACAACTTTGGTCTCACAATCAACACTCAGGAGACTGTGTGGGAGCGCAGAGGTATCAGTCAAAAAACAAAACTGAAGGTCTACGAAGCCGTTGTACTGCCAGTCCTGAAGTATGTATGTGAAACCTGGATGGTATACAGATGCCTGGGCTTTTTCCCCTGGATGGAAGAGCACACACCAACTGCAGAAACTTCCTTAGCCTGACAAAGGGTTGTTGAATCTGAAAGCTTGCTTAATAATTGTTCTTCAACTATTTAAGTCGGTCTAATAAAAGACATCAGATTCACCCAAAGAACCTTGTCTGCCTATGTCCTTAGACCAACACGGCTACAACCTACACCCCTGTAACTGTGCACCCATGCACCCACCAATGTCACTTTTAAATCATCACAGTTACACAAAGGATCACCTCATTGCCCTCCCCCTTTCAACTCCCCTTCCAGTTTGCCCAGTCCTTTCACTCATCATCCCGTTCATTGGCAAACATGTGGACAGGAACCTACCACAAATATAGGTTAGTGTAACCCATCTGAATACAATGTATGATACTCTGCATTGAATGCAGTCCCCCTCAGCATTGACTCTTTTTCAAGTCATGGTGAGATACTACATTAAATACACTTTTACTTCCTCTTCACTCCTATAGCTGAGCTGTGCCTTGCCTTCCCTTGGCTTTGGACTAATATCATGCATAATTTGTACTATATATAAATAGGTAACAAAGTGCTACTTAAAAATGTGTTTATGGGGTATCTGTGCTAAAACTTGCAGCATTTTCAAAAAAGGAAAAATTAGTTAATCAATTCTGGATGAACTAAGTCTATGGGTACTATGTGAAAATTACTACTATTTATCTCAAAGCCAGTTTTTTCAGATTTGTTCCTCCTTCCATTTGCTTTGAGAGAGCAGGGTCTGATGGTTAGGAGGAGGGGAACGGGCTGCAGGGAAAGAAGGCAAAGGGACTACCTGACTCCTTCCCCAGATTTATTCTTCCTGTTGTAGCAGTGGAAAGGAGACAAATTCAAGACAAATCTCCAATTATTAGTTTCTATACCTAGAAAAATATATCAAATTTATAAATTTTCCCTATATATAATCTAATTATTGGGGGTCATCTTATATTCAAGTAAATACAGTAATCAATTAATTCTTCCACTAGAAAAATAGAAAAAAAATGTTACCAACTTTTTCAGCTATTATGAAACATGTTTGCTTTTTATTATTCTAACACTTCCCTCTTTGCTTCTCTTGTTTTCACTGTCATAAAGCACAGGTCCCTTAGTGGGTATTAAACTTGACACTTACAGCTGCAATCTCAAATTTGGACTTCCTTGGCCTCTAACTGGTGGAAGCTATAAGGTGAAGAGGTACAAGGGGCCAATCAGTCCAGATAAGCCCTACATAAATACTCTCCACCCCTTTAGCATCTACTCTTTGCTACTTTGAAATACATAATCCTGAGCCCTGTAAATGGGCCTGTGGTCTGACTCAATATGGCATTTCTTATCTTCTTATGTTCCCACTCTGTCTCAGTCTCTTTCTTGCTGTGTCTCTTTTAAACATTTCTTCAATGGTTTGGACCCTCCTTTTTTATCCCCCAAGGCACAGCTGCTCTCACATTGCCAATTTGCCACCCAGAAGAAAAGGAATGCAGACTATTGAGCAGCTCCTACTTCAACTTTTAGGCTAAAATTGGAATAAAAATAGCTGAAAAGACTTAAGTTGCAGTCTGGGAGCATGGACAGCTTAAAAATAATAACTTTATTCCTGCAAGCCCCTAAATACCACCACCATACACGTGCATCTACCATCACCTCTCTAGAACCATTCTCACAGAAGGCTCAATCCAGTGCCCCGTGAAGGCAATGGGATCCCTTCCCTAATTCCATGGGACCGCAGGTAGTGCTCTTTTTAATTACATTTGAAATTGAGAGACTGGAGACTTAAAAAGCATTTTATCAACCCCCTTCCATTCTTTTGATTATGCAACTGTCCCAGACAACTTGTGAGAAACTGTCTTTGGCTGTAATTAAAATAATTCTCAAATGTGTCATATCTATACCCTTTTTCTGCTTGCCCTAATTCTGAAGTTGACGAAGGCACCAACTGGCCCCAGTTATGATTATCGCAAGCAAAGGCCTGCTCTAGCAAAGGCAGACAGAATGTCTCTGATAGAGACATTTCTATTGACCCGTGATGGAGACATAGAGCACAGCGGGGTCCTTCCATCACCAAGCCACTCTCAACATGGAGAGGGCTGGCTAGTTTACACCATCAGCGGATTCCTCTACTCTCGCTGCTTTAAGTTCTAACAGAGCAGTGCAGAGTCGACTAAATGTATTTTAAAGTTCTGTCCCACTGTGTTTGAGATTTTAACATGATTCTGTTCCTCATCTGGTTTTGTGTGGTCCAGAACCAATAAAGAACAGCAGAACTCTACTAACCAGCCCTCTAAAGACTAAACAAGGCAATCGTTTGGAAAAAAGCTGCACATGGAAGGGAACGTCAAAAAGTCCTCTGGTTTAACTGAAAAGGATCTTTCTTGTAGAGGAAAAAAAACCCTAACTTTTAAATGAGAATACCTTTTTTAGTCAGAAGTGCAGGGTGGTTTGAATTCCCCTTCAACTTCTGCTTTTTGTAAAAGGAACATCCTGCTTACCCTTCAGGAAACAAAGATTCTTTTTAGTTTTTACTGTAGATGTTCTAATTAACTCTGTTCCTTCCACTCCAAAAATGGCAATGAATTATGAGCCTTTTTCCACAGTATTGTCTATCCTGAGACTGTGGGATAGCAGGAGTGGAGAAGAGAAAAGCAGCTAAAGGAAAAAGTAGAGAGGGAGGGGTGAAAGCCCACGTGGATGCTTTTCAAAGTTGCTTTTTGAAACAACACTGGAGGTCAGAAGAAGTTCTACGTATGTAGTAAAAGCCATACATTTTTTCCCTATATTTTGCTTTTACCCATGAAACCTAAACATGTTGGGCGTAGAAAAATTTGTCTTCGATTGTTGGGGATCCCAGCTGCACACTCTTGCATTGTGTCTGAAAATATTAAACATTTCCAACTAAATGTTGGAACTAAAACGTGTGTGTGTGTGTGTGTGTGTGTGTGTGTATAAAGTGGGCACAAATTATCTATGTTCATATATATGAGCATAGATAATTTATGGAAATGTTGGTTTAAAAATCTGGATTACATAATGGGTTGATATGAAATGATAGAAATTTTCTCAAAAAATTGTCCTTTTATAAAACTCTAATTAGCAAACTGTTCCTATAAACCCACAAGCTGTGCAGCAGATCTCAATTCCAACATTTCCATAGACCAGACAGAAATTCACCTACTTATTTACTGATCATGTAGCAGCATCATTTTCTTACTATCTCATGACTACTCAGTGCCTTATTTAAAATGTAATGGTGATCTTACTGCAGTTCTTGCTGGCAAAATGTCCACATTATAAAATAAATCACCATAACTGGCACTGTCTTGTTGGCAATCTTAGCTGTAAAGTTAAGGAGGGGCAAATAGCTTGTATTATCTTTTCACCTGCAGATATAGTGCAACCAAAAAGGAATTTGGGAACAGTAACAAGAAGATGGTAATACATGAAGATTCATGCATTACCATTTCCCTCCTGTTATATCTTTTCTATGTATATCCTTAGCAACATGCATACTTGTGATTATACTGTGTCCTGTTACTGACAAAATAAGAGAGGCTCAGAGGGTTTCAGTCAATTTAAATAAGAGTAACATTTGCAAGCATGAGTAAATCTCAGTCTTGGTGCTTGGTATTTTATATCAGTTACAGCTAGAGTGTTACAGCAAGAGTGAGGAAATAATGTCAGGACTGTACTTTTGTTGTAAGGTCACTGGAAAGAAGTAGAGCCTTGAGCCATTGGGCGTTAGTTCTTCTGGCCAAGGTTCAAAAACCTAGTCTATGATTTCTGGGTATTCACTTGGATATTATTCATTCTGATTGAACTGCCAGTTTAATTGCAGTGATAAAGAACAACAAAAGAGGGTCAGATCAGTCCTTCCTCCTAGAACAAACCTGTAGGTTTCACTAGTATTTCATATGTTCAAACCTTCTAGATACTAATCCATGATGTTTTTACACTGCTAAACATCCAACCGAGTTACAAAAACTAAACACTGTATGCTGAGAGACATGAATGCGTGCTCCCAGAGGCCGGGGGTGGGGCACAGCGAACTCCTGCAGGTGGTGGCAGGGGTGGCAGTGAGCAGGGAGCTCCCACAGATAGTTGCGGCAGTGTCAGCAGTGGTGGAGGGTGGGGGTAAGTGACCACCCACAGACGCCGCCGGCAGTGTCGGCAGCAGCCAGTGGCGACCAGGGACCACCTGCAGACGTTGCCGGTGGTGTCAGTGGTGAGGGGGACAGTGGCAAGCGGCAACCGCCCACAGGCGCCATCGGTAGCATCAGCGGCGCATTTTGCAGGGAGTGCACTGCCAAGCTCAGGGGTGCAACCCATACACGTCACCAATGCTGAGAAAGACAGACATTGTCCTGTCTAAAAAGAAGCTGTTTACCTGAACTTTATACTTTGCAAGTGACCAGTGAGTCACAAAATCATCGAGTCATAGAAACGTAGGGCCTGAAGAGACGTTCAGAGGTCATCCAGTTCCCCAAGAGAGGCAGGATCATCCCTATCCAAACCATCCTATACAAATCCACTGTCTAACCTATTAGTAAAACTGCACAATCAACCCTGACACAGTCAAAAAAGCAAACACCCTAACCTGTCACAGTTAAAGCAGGGGGACAATAGCTACCATTGTTCTGTGCTGCAAGGGTTGTAAAAATACACTCAAGAGACCCAAGGAAGAGGGCCATGCTCCCTGCTACAGAGAAAGGTAAAAAATAGTCTGCACCAATCTGACCATAGGGTAAAATTCCTTCCTGACCCCAATGAGTAAAAACAAGACATTACAGGCCTAGTCCTGTTCTCATTGAAGTAAATGTAAGAGATATGACATTGATATGAAACAAACCCATGTATTTTATCAGCAAATAAGGAAAAAATGTCTTTCTCCCTATGTTTTTAATCTGTTCATTTGCTTCTGCTACTATTGCTAATATTGGTAGATGTACATGAATAGTATTGAAGAATACTGTGTTGCATTAAACCATATGTTTTTAATAGTAATGCTTGAAGCATTATGTTAAGAGACTAATTGGCAATTATTAATTTGTAAAGCATATTATTTACCTACAAAGTAAAATTTCCCACAGTGGAAATAGACTGTGTGAAGACCCACTTAAGCCCTTCACATGGTTCTTTAGTTACACTGACAGTTTTATGCAAACACCTCAGCTAGGGTGAATTTCATCCAAGGGAATACATTTCCAGAACTTGGCAGGGCAAACACCCCAAATTTCTGTATCGATAAAAACAATGGTACTCTTTCTCTATTTGGCTTGAGTTACTATGGCCCACAATATACAGTAAAAGGTCAATAAAACTAAATTTCTTCTATTCTGTTATATATGCCTTATACTGGTATTAGATCAGGCTAGTCCAAATACTTAGGCATAAGTGACCACATCTCAAAACTATCACATTTCAGGGTCTGCATTTCTACAACAATTCTGTAGTTCAGGTATTTGCAATATAATGATGGTGTTTAACACTGAAAAATGCAAGGTTCTCCACCTTGGGAGGAAAAACCTGCAGCATCCTTATAGGCTCGGCAGTGCTACACTGGCTAGCACTACGGAAGAAAGAGACTTGGGGGTCATCATTGACCACAAGATGAACATGAGCCTTCAATGCGATGCTGCGGCTAGTAAAGTGGCCAAAACGCTGGCTTGCATCCATAGATGCTTCTCAAGCAAATCCCAGGATGTCATTCTCCCCTTGTACTCGGCCTTGGTGAGGCCGCAGCTGGAGTACTGCATCCAGTTTTGGGCCCCACAATTCAAAAAGGATGTGGAGAAGCTTGAGAGAGTCCAGAGAAGAGCCACGCGCATGATCAGAGGTCAGGAAAACAGACCTTATGATGACAGGCTGAGAGCTATGGGGCTCTTTAGTCTGGAAAAGCGCAGGCTCGGGGTGATCTGATGGGGTTTATCAGGGGTGACCACCAGTATCTGGGGGAATGTTTGTTCACCAGAGCACCCCAAGCGATGACGAAGTCGAACGGTTATAAACTACTGCAAGATCATTTCAGGCTGGACATAAAGAAGAATTTCTTTACTGTCCGAGCCCCCAAGGTCTGGAATAGCCTGCCATCGGAGTTGGTTCAAGCACCTACACTGAACACCTTCAAGAGAAAATTGGATGCTTATCTTGCTGGGATCCTATGACCCCAGCTGACTTCCTGCCTTCGGGCGGGGCGTCTGGACTCGATGATCTTCCGAGGTCCCTTCCAGCCCTGATGTCTATGAAATCTATGAAATAGCAAAAGCGAAGGGGAGCCACAACACACATTTTAAAAAAAAAATTATTCCTGGAAAAAACTAATGGCAAACACTTACAGTATGTTAAGTTCTATGAATTCAGTACCCAGTCAAATCCATCCTTATTTCATCATCTAGTGAAGTCAAGAAAGGACAATTATAGCCCATTAAATTTTACTTAATATTTACATATTAGCACTTGTTTTTTCTAAGTTGTCTAAGAGATGTTGCCACCCCAAACCTATTAACTCTCAATGGACACTTAATTTTCTTAGGCTTTTTTGAAGATTCCAGCATAAATATATTTTGGGGCTTACAATGTTTGTTTTACTTAAAATGTAAATAATTTCCTTTTGGTATTTTTTCATGATTCTTCGTCAGACTATTCAGACTACAATAAAACTGAAATGAAAGTACTATAAAAAGTGAAAAGCCATCAGGTTACCTGTTAAGAATCATAGCCACACTTTTACTGTTGTAAATTATTTAGAGCTGTGTGGAAAACCATCACCAGCATTATGAATTCACACTCAGAGAGTCTCTTACAGTAATCCAGATTATGCCTCCATGGAAGTCAGAAGCAAATTAGGTTACAAATCTCTTTTGGCTTTGCCCTTGTGCTGCTGTAGACATTTTTATGGCCGCACAAAACCCATGTGAACAGACGTCCCTGCCCCTTGTTGTGCCTCCAATGCCTCAAAATAGAGGCTCAATAATTCCTAGATTGTGCTGCCTTATTTCCAGTAGACCTCCAGCCACTCCAGACAGGTCCTCCCAGGGCCTCAGGGACCCAATCGTGCAAGGGAATTCCCAGAGCACGTGTCTGCAGGCACAAAAAGGGACCCGTGGGCTTCCTTGCTCAGTGCCTGCATCCTGATTTAGCCACAAAGATGATGTCTGTTTATAGCTTTGGGGACAAATTATATTACCCTTTTCACAACTAGAAGTTGGCAGTTTTGTAGATGTTTAAGTGACATTTTGGGTGCTTACAATCAGTTTGTGATTCTACTATGTGACCTGCTAGTTAGTGCTCTGTGCTGGAAAGTCAGAGACAGAGGTTTAATCTCCTCTGGGTGATAGAGGAACCTAGGTCTCCCACTTTCTGAATGAGTAACCTAGCTACTAGAGCTAAACCACAGAAGTGTCATCCTTCTCCAGGATCTAACACCTCTTAGTCATTGGTTTTTGACTGGTAGAATTTTGTGACTTACACATGCCCAGTGTATGCACACATGTAGCTGCATAGGTGCCTGGCCAATGTATGGTGTGCCCTCCTGGCTTCGAATGCCTGCTCATGTGCCGCCTTGGTCTGAGCTGCAATGGGTGTGCGCTCAGTGGCTTAGTGGAGCCCCTGAGGTGGGCTTCGGTTACCTCATGGGCTGCCCCCAAACTCGCCTGCCATGACTTTGAACGTTACACCAGTGAGGGGGTGGCCTCTGAAGACCCCTCAGGAGTGACCACTCCGCTCGCCGGATGTTCATGGGGCTCCACCTCCCCTACACCCCAGCCTTACACCAACCTCTGGTGGGATGCCAGGTCTTGAAGTGGCTGCACCTCCAGTGCAGCGATCCTCGACTTTGTCACCTCTCTGGGGTCTTATACTTTATCCCCTCACTCCCTGTGAGAGGGATAACCAACCAGCTTGGCTTGTGTGGCTGCGTGGATGCTCCGTGCTGAGTCAGGGTGAAAGAAAAAAAAGGAGAAGAAAAAAAAGAAGGACAAGGAGGGGCCTTCTGATCCAGCTTCCTATTGGCTGACCCTCTCAGCCATCTTGCCTGTGCTTGGAAATATTCCCTCGATGCCACTCCCTCGGAGTCTCCCTTCCCTTTCCGTCCCTAGCCCACCTCCACGACCTGGTACCTGTAAGTGACCGGGCAAGGGGTCCTCTAGTTCCCCAGGGTCAGTCTTGGCTTCTGTATCCAGGCCACTGCCCTCTTCGTGCTGCTGCTCGGCACCCTCAATGCTGTATTCCCTCAGCGAAACTCGGGGTTTGACACCCCAAATGCTCCTTCCCCTCCGGGGCTCGAGTTTGGCACCTTTGGAGAAGGGAGTCCCCACAGCCTCAGCTGCCACTCCCTGCCCAGTTGATCCTCATTCACGCTGGCTCAGTCCGCTGCCGGCATAGAGAGCTGCCATCACCTCTCTCGCTCTCCCTGTCTCTTCACCGGTGTCCGCTTTTATCCCCGCCGGCTAGTGCGTCCCCATGACGTCAACTGCTGGCTTTAATTTAATAAAATTGTGGCTTGCAAACCATGCAGGCTTTCCTCCTCGCTCCTCCGGTGTCGCCTCTCCTGCAGGTAAGTGATCATTTTGTCTTGCTTTATTACTTTTTATGTTTTTCCTCCAGCTGTGTCCCACGGGCGTGGCTTCTGTGCCTCCTCTCCTGCTATCCCCGGGACATATGGTCTACTGCACATGCTCAGCTGCTGTGTGAACACTTGTGTGTCCATGCTGCATAGTTGATAGACTTGCAAACAGCGCATAAACATCCCAAATGCCACTTATATAGCTGGCAAATTGCCAGTTAGGTACATAAAGGGTAACACAATTTGTCTATTGTTGTCTTTAGTGATGCAGAATCATTCCCTTTGGTTAATGTAAACTCATAATACTGAAAGAATGATTCTTCTATCTTTCCATGACACCAAGTCATGACTTAAAACACATTAATGGCTTCATCACATGATGAAATACAAAGGTAAAATCATACAATATATGTTACAATATATATGCCTGATGAAGGGTGTTTGTGCCCAAAAGTTTGCAAAGAACTTTTTTCCAACTATTTACTTGGTCTAATAAAAGATATTATATCTACCCAAAGAACTTTTCCTGCCCGTGGCCTTAGACCAACACAGCTACAACCAACAACCCCCCTTAATAACAAAAGCAAACACAAAAATGACCAAATTTGTATTGTATAAGCATAGTTTCTTAGTCACCTTTGCTCCAATGTTGAGCTCCTGATAACTGGATAAGAGGACAAACTACAATTTGAATGCTGTTGACAGTAATTTCTATTCTTACTAATGGCATTTGTTTATCCCAAATAATATGATGGTCCATTGGATGTTCCTATTTTTGTCCAAATTGTGCAGTGTCACACAATTTACTCAGTTAGCTATCCTAGATCATGGAAGTAAGGCAAAAAGTAAGCTTTAGGGCAGCTGCCTCCATGAATACTAGAATGGCTGTCCTCTTGTAGGAAATACAGCTTTAGTGATAGCACTACTATAATGATACCACACGTATTCATTCTGTTTCAAGTTACTTAGGCACAGATGCTGCAGTGTTTAGTCATAGTGAGGTAATACCTTACTGGTTTAATTTAACTGAAATGGAACTACTCATAGAATAATGTACCACTCAATACAATTCAAGGTGGCAGAACTGAGTTTTCAGCAAAGAAATGGTATTTGCACAGCAAAGAAAAGGGAAACACATTATCCAGCACTTATGATTTTCAACAAGTGCTGGGGCTATACTGCAAAGAGCACTTGCGAGGCCCATCAGAATAACTTAGGCTGAAAACCATACGGAATATGAGCACATGGTGCACAATTGATCTATTTTAACTCAAGCCTATAACAGGCAAAGGCATCAGTACACTAGCTCACCCATCAACAAGCCATTAAGTTGCAACTTCCCTAGAAAATTACAAATTAGCTGCTCAGGTTCTTGCCACAGAAGAAATGAATAAAATACAAAGGAATAAAAGAGCTGAGTTGTTGTTGCTAATGTAGGGTTACCATATTTCCAGGTCCAAAAAAGAGGACACCTGTCATGCAGGAGGGGAGGGGGGATATGATGGTGGGGGGCAGTGACATGCTGGTGCCCTGCCCATTCTGTTGCCCCTTGATGCCAAGTCACAGTCCCACTCCCCTACCCTGATGCTGCTCCTCAATCCTGACCCACTGAACCCAGCCCTGCCAGTGCCCCTCACTCCCAAACCACAGTACCCTGCCCCTCTGGGCCATGATGGTGCCCCTGACTCCTGATCTTCAGCCTCGCCATCCCTGCTGGTGCCCCTCACTCCCAACCTGCAGCCCCCTGGTACTGCCAGTGTCTTGCACTCCCAACCCACAGTCCCCTGTCCCCCCAGTGCCCTTCACTCCCAAGCCATAACCCCCCAACCCTACCAGTGACTCTCACTCCCGACCCACAGCCCCTTGCTCCCTCCAGCACTGCTAGAGAGGTCGCAGCTGTCCTTGTCCTGACCAGACCAGAGCATGGTGGGTCCAATTCATGCAGGCAGCGGCAGACTGTGTTTAACCCCAGCACAGGTTGGAGGGAAGAGGAGGGGAGGCTTGTAATTGTCGTGAGAAGTGGGCACCCACAGGTAGTTGGATATTTTTGTCCTTCATGGATTTTTGGTGTGCGTTCCTTCAGGTGCACAGTTGTTGTTTGGTTTCTTCTACATATTTTCCATCTGGGCATCTGGTACACTGGAAGAAATATATTACATTTCTGGAAGTGTAGGTATAACATCCAGGAATAGTAATGTTTCTGTTGTAGGGTGTAGTTATTGTGGGAGTGGTGGAGATATGTTGTCAGATTTAACTTTTCTTGTCCTGGCATGGTCTGGATCCATTCAGTGTGGTTTGGGTCACAGAAAGTTTGCTTCTGATGATGAGGTTAGCAAGGTTTGGTGCTTATTTAAAGGCTAGGACTAGTAGTTCTGGAAAGATCTCTTTAAGAATTAGGTTGCAATTGTTTGAGGATTTTCCATACAGGTTTCAGGGAAGGATGATATGTAATAACTAAGGGTGTGCGATTTGTGGGGATTTTCCTTTTGTACTGCAGAAATTCTTCATGTGGTATCTGGGTGGCTCTTTCAAAAGTGCAATCTATCTCTCTGGAGGAGTGTGCTTGTTGGGTGAAAGCCCTTTTGAGATTTGTGAGGTAACGATCCCAGGTACTCTCCTCAGTGCAAATTCAGTGGTTTCGGAAAGCTTGGCTGTAAATGATAGTTTTTTGGTGTGTTTTGGTATAGTTTTTTGGTATTGGTTCTGTGTAGATATGTATGTTGATCCATGGGTTTCTTGTATATGGAGGTTTCTATTTTACCATTTTGGATATTGATGAATATGTCCATGGTACTACCATGGTACTACCTTAGTCAGGGTGGGAACGTGCCCCCCAGGGGCGGCCAATCTTGCTGACTGGGGGGCCAAACTCACCGACGGGGTGGGGGGGAGCTCCCTCCATGGTTAATCATGCCAACTGGGAAGCGGCCACGGTGCTCCCAGAAGTGGCCATGGTGCTTCATTCAGTGCTCCCACTCCCCGGCCAGCATTCGCAGGAGGGCAGGCAGGGCACTGGCACTCCTGCCTGCCCCTCCCCCCCCCCCCCCCCCCCCCC
>NW_005842050.1:871066-876807 GCF_000455745.1 Alligator sinensis
GTGAGGAGTGCGGCCTGTCAGGGGGTGGACCAACACTCTCAGGGGGTGCATCTGCACCCCTGTGCAGACCCTACATGTCGCCACTGATGGTGTCTAAAAAGGAAATGTTGGTGTTGGAGTATTCATCAAACTGTGTGAGGGAGAGGTAATGATTGTTGAAATTGTGATGGAAATCAATCAGAGACTGTAGGTTTTTGATCTAAATGGTGATGTCATCTATATATCTCAGGTATAGCATGAGTTTGATGGTGCAGTTCTTGAGGAATTCTTCTTCCAGGTGGGTCATAAAAAGTCTGGCATATTGTGGGGACATTTTGGTGCCCATAGCTGTGCCCATGGTCTGGAGGAAGTGTTGGTTGTTGAAGCTGAAGTTGTACGTGAGGTTAAAGTGTAAGTTCAGTAATATCATGAGGTCTGTACTCCAAGTTGTAATCTTGCTCTTGTGGATATGTGAGGCAGGTTTGGATACCATCCTGATGTGGGATGTTAGTATTTAAGCTGGTGACGTCCATGGTGGCTAGGAGGGTATTGTTGGGAAGATGGTCAATGTTTTTGAGCTTTTGGGGAAAGTCTGTTATGTCTTGGATAAAACCTGGTCTTTGGGTGACAAGAGGTTTTAGGATGGATTCAATGAAACCTGATATTTCCTCAGTTAAGTTTCCATAGTTGGAAATTATAGGTCTGCCGGGGTTCCCTTGTTTGTATATTTTAGGGGGCATATGAAATGTCCCTGGATTGGGTAGTGAAGGGATCAGGGTCTGAAGTTATTCTTGTAGTTTAGATGGAAATAATGTGATGGTGGTTTTGAGTTTTGAGGTGAAAAGGGGGGTTGGATCTTCCTCTAGTTTTTCATAGTAGGTAGTGTCAGAGAGTTGTCTGTTGGCTTCTTTTATGTAGTCTTCACAGTTAAGGATAACTATAGCTCCTCCTTTATCTGCTGGTTTATTATTATTTGGTGGTTGGATCTCAGTTCTAATCCTCAAAGGCAACTTACAAAACACCTTTCATAGACGAGCCTATGAACTTCACTTCATAAATTTACTGGGTATAAAAAATCATGGACTGAATATAGACTTTGGATTTATGACATGTTACTACCTGTATGACATCTAACACACCAGGTAACCTGCCTTTTAGTAGACAACCTGCATTCCTTCGCACTTTTCCCTCCCCTTCCCTGCCCCTCCCCTCCTATCTCTACCCTTTGTCTTCCAAATTTCCACTCACTTGCATCTTCACAAACATCTGTTTACTCTCTATCTTCTTTTCTACCTTGGAGACCTCAGAACAGCAGTAGAGTCTCCCAGTGCCTGAGGAAAGATGTTTGTGCCTGAAAGCTTACAAATAACTTTTCCCAACTATTTAGTTGGTCTAATAAAAGATATCACATCCACCCGAAGAACCTTGCCTGCAAGATGGAAGATGTGCTTTTGGCTCAGTAATTCAGCAGCTAGCTATAGGTGCATGACAAACTATAGTCAACAACAGTATGTGCTGTGCAGGCTTTAGGGAGCAAAATGCAGGAGATTTTGTTTGTGTTGGTTCTGATGAAAAACACTCTTGCTTTTATGAGGCATGGGTGATGGTAGGAGCAGACATCTCTGGTCTGTTGGGACCTATCTGCGGTTGCTCGTGGCAACAAGAGGTCAACATGTCTTGGAGCAAGCACTGAAAACAAGAAACTAGTAGTTTGCATTATGTGGCTGGCAAGTCAGCCCAAACAAGAAAGGGGCAAGTTTAAGCAGAACCTAGGTTGTTTGAAAGGTTGTTGGAGTATAGTCATTTATCCAAAGAATCAAAGATGCAGACCAATTTCCAAGTAGGAGGAAAGATGGAAGAGCTTATTTACATTATATATTCTACTCTGGCTGAATTGCGCAACCAACCAAAATCAGCCAAACTTCTCAACAACTGTGAGGGAAAAAAAATATCACCTAAATTAAATGTAGGCTGAGATAGCCGAGCCCATATAAAACACAAAGATTCTACCATTACAACTATTCATCTCCAAAGAGCTTTCTAAATACAGGTCTACATTATTAGTGTCTTGCCATAATGAACATAATGATGCATTTTAGTAAATTAATCCTTTTACACAAGGCCACCACTACTCCAATCTGAACCTTCATTTTCAGGCCAGCTGTGAAGTGGTGCATAGGACTTGCTATTGTTCCTCTACATCAGGTTGAATTTCATCTTAGGTGAAAGTGCATAAGGCTCTGTGTTGTGTGCACATTGATGTATATAGAATTTGACTTTTTAAAAATAATCTAATTTTTGTTCTTGTTCCATTAATTTTAATATAACCTAGTATTTTTCTACTTTGCAGGACATAACAAAATATTGAAATAGTAGCATTTCAAGATGCAATGTAAATAATTCAAAGCAAAGAGAAAATTACTTGCAGAGATTTGAGTCTGGAACCTGAGGCTATCACCATTACTTTTACAACTGGTGTTTACCTTAACTTGTTGCTCAACACATGCTATGGTGTTTTCCACAAAAAGTTAATATAGCAAAATACCAACAATTGATATGTCTTTAATATCTGAACATAAGCAATTCTTTTTGAAAAATTAAGAAAGAACTATAATGCCTCAAAATTACTGATTCTTTAATGGTGACTATTGCACAGTATTTTGTTTTGTCCAAAAATAATGCAATAACCACAATTTGAGCTCCTTTTTTGAATCTGGTATCTTTAAAAAAGAGAGCATGTGGGCAGGCTGGAATGGTTTAGTTTGTGGTTAGAAGGTGACAAAGAGGTACTCTCTGGAAAGAAGGGGAAGCAGAGCCAAAGCTGAAAAAGAGCCCTTATCTATAGAACCCCAGATTTTGGTCAAAAGGCTCAGAGAGATCAGAGACAAGCTGTAATCAGTGACAGGCAGGCAGGGAGATGCTGAAGACTAAAACTCCAGGGAAGAACCTGAGCAGCTGGATTTACAAGTAGTGAATGTACCAGGCCACCTGAAAGGAAGGCTTATTTCTCAGAGTCTTAGTTAAAAACCCTGAACACATGTATCACTTCTAGTGCTTACTAACTGAATTGACGGTGGACCATTTGATAAATATTTCTTTAGCAAAATATTGGTTGAACACCTATTATTATAAGGGCCTTTTTATGTATTTTCTATATATGTTCCTGTAGGCCTCAATGTGGGCAGAGGGATGCTGGCTACAAAAAGAAATGTTGTGATGATGCAAGTACAGAGAAAAGGGTAATGCTACACAGAGCAATGAGGGTATTGTTGGGTTTTTTGTTTTCTTTTTAAAGAAATTTCAGCTTCAGAATCAATTTGCTAGAAATTTAGTGAAAGCCAAAAAATAGCCCTTTACAGCCTAAATTTGCATAGCTTCATTAGAGGAGAAAATAATAGCATAATGACACTGGAGAACAGTAGGAACAGGGAATGGAGAAACTACTTAATCTTGTTTCTGAGTATTTCCTTTACTATCAATGCTATCCTGGTTTGGAGAAAAGTTATGCTCACACAGAACATGATGTCTTTTGCCAGTACCTGAACTAATCTCGTCTATGACTAAGTCAGTATGGAGTTGCAATGCCCACCTCCAGAAATACTATAAAGCTGTTCTGATTAGGATGTGCAGTTCTTATGCAGGAGAAACTTCACAACTGCTAAATTACTCAGCAGCAGATTTCTGCATAGCATCAGAATTTATCAAATTTGCAGACAGGATTGGAAGAGCATCTAGCTACAGCATGCGAGTCATACAGTACCACCCAATAACCTAAAATCATACCTAAGAGCCAGAACCACACAGTGTTGTGGCCTGGAAATCAATACTGCAGCCTGTGACTTGACTTACGTGACTTGTTGGGGGTCATAATCTAAGTGAAAAGGTTCCTTGTGCTCCTATATTGTGGGTAAAAATTCTACATGTGCTCTTTCCTCCCAGTCTTTGTCTAGCTCTCCTAGGCAAAACCTTTTCAGCTATGCACAGAAAACTATGTTGAAAGATTGGTACAATTGCAAAGTCAGCCATTTTAATTAGGAAAGTCTACAATGAAAAGCCTAGAACTTGCACATTTGAGGCAATGTTGGATTTCTTCACTGATGTCAGCCTTCTGCGAGAGATGGTTTCCAAGGTACAGGAAATACTCAGTGTTCTCCAGAGTCTCATCACGAATCTGAATTACCAGAGCTAGGGACTGCTCATTAAGAGTTTGTTGATTGAGGACCTTAGTCCTCAATGTATGTTAGTGTCAGTCCCATTTTCTTGTATGCCTCAGTAAAGACATCAGCAATTGCCTGAAGGTCTGCTTCTGAGTGAGCACAGACTACAGTATCATCAGCATACTGGAGCTCAATGATTGAGGTAAGGGTAGTCTTGGTTTTGGCTCCGAGTCAGCTGAGATTAAACATCTTTCCATCTATTCAGTAGTTTAGCTCCACTCCAACTGGAAGCTTGTTGGTAGTCAGATGTAGTATCGCGGTAAGGAATATCAAGACAAGTGTTGGAGTGATGATGCAGCATTGCTTAAATTTTGTCTTAACCTCAAAGGGACCTATGATAGATCCATTACTGCGAATCACTACTCACATACCACCATGAAGCAGGCAAAGGATGGTGTAAATTTCACTGGGCATCTGTACTTCAGAAGAATCCTCCACAGTGATTCTCAGTTGATATTCAAAGGCTTTCATGAGGTCAAAGAAGGCTATGTAGAGAGGTTTATGTTGTTCCCAGCATTTTTTCTGCAGTTGGTGAGCTGTGACGATCATGTCTGTTATGCCTATTGAAGCTCCAAACCCACACTGAGATTCCAGGAGGAGCTATTCTTCAAGTGGAAGGAGACAGTTCAGGAGGGTTTTCACAATGATCTTTCCTGTGGCAGACAACAAGGTAATCTCTCTGTAATTTCCACAGTCAGATGACAACCAGATGCTTCATTATCCAGCTTGGAACCTTTAGATCTACTGCTTAAACCCCTGATGCTTGAACTAATTGAGTAACTGATGGAAGTATTAGACTGTCATTCTCTATGCAGAGCAGCATCACAGTGTAGGTGTTAGCAACCCAGAGTCTCCAGGTTGTATCCAGCCTATGGAGTCATTGTATCCAGTAGGGGTGTGCGAAATGGGCCATATTTGATTTTCATTTGCCCCAGCTTGAAGACAGTGATTTGATTAATTGATTTGGATCACTGTCCCCAATTCAATTTGGCCGAATCTGAATCTGAAGAGTCGATGCTGATTTGGACAATAAGCGATTTGGACATAGACACAGCTTTAAATGTTTTTTCTACATACCTTGAGGTACCAGGTGTGGTTTGTGAACACTGCAATGCTGGGGCAGATGGAACATACCACAGGAAGGGCGGGGGGGGCCTGCGTACTCAGCGGCAAACCCAGAAGTGCACTGGAAGTACTTCTGGTCTACTTCCAGGTCCACTAGGGCGCATGCAGGGGGCTCCCCCTGTGTCCCCCCAGCTCAGCAATCAGCTGCGGGGTGTCAGAGCTGATTAGTTGAGTGCCTCGGTACAGTGGAACTTTCTAGCAGAAGGCACGGTGAGACAGGGGAATTCTCGGCACGGTGGAGAGCTCCGGCATGGAAAAGTTCCCGCCTTTCATATGCAAATGCACATACTCTAATTGGCCGGTTTCAAATTATTCCTACGTGGCGGCTGGCAATTGGCCCGCTAGCCGTATAAAGGGTTGGGGGCGTTTCTGCCCTAGTTGGAGAACTCAGCGATTCCCCCTGGAGTGGAACTATGGCCG
>NW_005842050.1:876997-886210 GCF_000455745.1 Alligator sinensis
CAGTGTAAGTAAAGCCATCTTTGTTTGAACCAGTACGCGTTTGTGCCTAATTCTACTCCAGCGGTCGCAAGTACCCAATTGTACGTGCCAGGTTTGTGGCTACAACCCAGCCGACCCTTCCCCGGATCCCAAGCTCGGTCACCCACACGGGGGACCCTGGGTGCCCCCCCAGACCCAGGAGGCACCAGTTGCTGTGCCAGGGGGGCATGGAGGGGGCCCCCAGTGTGCTCCCCAGCGGTCCCGGAAGTGGACCAGAAGTGCTTCTGGTCCACTTCCAGGTCTGCTGCTAAGTGCGCTGGGGAGCCCCTCATGCTCCTGTAGGATGCTTCATCCACCCCAATATTGTGGCATTGATGAGCCACCTGGTACCTTGAGGTATGTAGAAAAAACATTTAAAGCTGTGTCTGTCCAAATTGCCAAATCTTTCTGAATCTCTCTGAATCAATTCAGAGGGTTCTGATTTAATTTGGAGAGATTAAAGGATCTCCTGGTTTGATTCAGATTCAGAGATTCAGCCACTGAATCAGGCCAAATCTCCACCAAATTGAATCAGGGACTGAAGCTTTGGACAGCCCTAGTATCCAGTCCACAGAGCTGAGGGGTTTCAACAGCATTGGGTGGCAGAGAACTTTTCCAGTGTCATGTCCAGGTGGCAGGGCCAGGTCCTAGTTCCAACCTGCCTTGGATCTGAACTGGGCCCTTTTGGCCTGCCGCAGAAATCTTTGCTGACTGCTACCATAGAAGATACAGAATGTCCAATTCATTTCACAAATATTTGCTAGCGGGACAGAGATCTGCTCTATAACGATGACGTATGCACAACCTACCCAACAAGGAGAGATGAGAGCACACACTTGGTACTTATGCCAAATTCTGCCCTTGGTTGTACCATTGTGATGATCCCATCCATGTCATGCACATCTAAGAATCCAGTTTGGATTTTGCATTTTTGGACTGCCTCAGTCATGCTAATTGTAAGTAATTACATTTGTATATGTAAATATGCATTATATATATGTGTGTGTGTGTGTGTGTGTGTGTGTGTGTGTGTGTATATACACAAATGTGAATGTGTGTTAATAGGGACTTTACCCCATGACCAGATTGGTATGGACTGTGGAGTTTTTTGCCTTCCTTTGTAGTAAGGGATGTGGCCCTCTACCTGGGACCTCTTGAGAATATATTGACAACATTTTGTAGAAGCAGGACATTGGCTGCTGTGGTTTCCCTGCTTTACCTATGGCAGACAAGGGTGTTAGGTCCATGTTGTGCCAGGGCTGATGGTAGTGTTATGTGGAGTTGAAATTATGGTTTTTATGGGATGGCTTGGAAAGGAGTGATCCTGCCTCAGGCAGGGGGTTGGACTAGATGACCTTTGGAGGTCCCTTCCAGACCTACTTCTCTATAATTCTATGATGATTCTATGTCTATGGATTTGTTACATATATGTCATATGTATACATAAAACTTGTGATATATATACTATAAATATGACTAAATGTATTTATATATGTGTGTGATTTTAAATATATAAATATGTATGTAATATTAATGTAATAACCTATTTTGGAGAGAAATATACAAGGAAACTATAAGGAAATTCTTTATTATCACTTCAATAAAGGTGATTTATCAATAAAATCACAGGAAACTGATTTTTCAAAACAAAATCCTGAATTCAAATCCTCTATCTTATACCCAGTAGTGTATAAAATGCAAGAAAACTGCCTTCAAGACCACTCTGTTTCAAGCTGGACATGCAAAGTTACCAGGGACTTTGACTATTTTGACCTTAATTTCTTCGTGCCTCATCTGTAAAATAGGTTACATTGTAAGGTACATTGTAAAGTAAAATTCAGCAAGATTTGTCAAGCACCAAAGAAATGCCCATGAGGAAATATAGAATGTTGCTTTCAATGCAGAGTTTGGAAGTGTTCAGTAAGCAACACTGAATTATGAAGATTAAAAAAAACCCAAAATACTGAAACAATGAATAACTATTCATTCACTCAATGAGACAATGATCTTGTGGAATAAATGCATGAGACCACATAATTAATGTCTGAATACAATTCATACCTAAAAGGAGGCAAATTAAAGTTGCACAAGCAGCCCTAAATTTGATATTTCTTAATTCTAAGTACTTGAACTTGCAACTGTGACATTCTTTCACCATATTTGCCTATTGTTATTGATTTCAATAGAGCAATACTGATTAATACCAACTAAGGCATATGAAATCTACAGTCTTATATAAAACTCAGATTTGTTTTCTACTCAGATTATTTTTCTACTTTGTAACTAAGGGGGAAATTCTAAAAGCAAAATTAACACTGAAAATTGCTTGAATCAACAGTTTTGTCTAAGTAAAAAATTGTAAATACTTTAGAACTTGTGCATAGGGAATGTAAAAGACTCACTTTGATGTCAAGCTCCTTAATGAGATACCCATTATATTTAGAGCCAAAGAACTATTTATTAAATCAATACACTTTAAAAAGCTAATATTGAGACTGATATATTCAGTCATTTACACTACAAGGGTTATTGAACTCGTGGGATTTCAGTGTAAGAGAAGCATCTGACCATGTATATATGTAAATCATCCTACTTATTTTAAATATATTCATTTTAGATTTCAAGACATAATTATTCCTTTTTTTAATTTAGTAAATTAAATATTTAAATGTTTACCATTCTGACATGAGCTGTAGAAACCAAAAAAATCACACTAGAAATCTTAGCAAACAGCACACCAATGATTCTACCTTACGTGACGCTACTTTTTAAATGGCTAAAATGGAAACAGATTTGGTGAACTTCCAGATCATGGTTCAGCCAGGAAAAGGATTGCCTGCACGTTTGCTTATAAGGGCCACTCAACACTGCTGATCAGTGAAAGGCTTAGCAGGCAGCAGGTGTGGGATGCCTGTGGCTGCTACAGTCTATGTCTCTTGGCAGGGGTTGTTATGGTGCACGATCATATTTTGAGCTTCTTCAAAGGAATGAAAGGAATGAACAGAGGTTACTGTAGTACATTATCAACAGAATAACCCTTTTCTCCACTTAAAGTAATAATCTTCTCTTTGTGCGCACCAGTAATCTGCAACCAGCATGCACAAAGTCATCTGTAATATTCTTTCACTTTTGTACAATCTGCAACAGAAAGACACACATGAGACCCAAAATAATTTGGCAAGCCATTTTCTTATGTGCATACCAAGAGCAAATTGACAGTGTTAAACTGGAAATAACATTGTAACAGACACTTCTGAAATTTGTTGTGTAGGCTCATAGCTCTCAGGCACCCATTAATTTAGCAGAAGACTCAAGTTTTTGAAATGTAGCTCATTCTTTTTCCTTCATCGCTAATTTCAGTATGTCAAAATGGTTCCTATAAGTCCCTATCAGAATAAAATATAAATATGCTGCAGTTTGTTCTCCTAAATTCTAATCTGTGAACTTTGTGAATCTAAATTTTTGTTGAAAGGTAGATTTGGCAGATAATCTTATTTCCTATGTTTGTATTTTCTCAAAACTGTGTCTTTCCATGTAACTGTATTTTTAGAGCTGGCATAAAAGAAGAAAAACTGCAAAAATTGAAAGTTTTTTTGTGCTACAGGGTCTAAAAATAATTTTAAATTTATTCACATTTTTTGTAAAAATTGTCATTGAAGTCTTTAAATTTTTCATTGTTTCAATGTGATGTGTTCATTCCCCTCTCTTCTCATTTCCAACTCTTTTTCCTTCTTGCCACTGAAAAAGGGAATAGAAGTAAAAAAGCTAAATGAAATCCGCACCTCTTCAAGAAAGACCAAATTTAAATTCTCTAGTTACATTGTGGCAGGGGTGGGAGGGGGAGGGGGAATCTATTTTTTTTTAAAGGCCATCTTTTCTTTAAAAAAAACTAATTTGAAAAAAGTTGATCACCTTTATTCTGTAAGAACATATATAGTATTACAGTAGTGTATTAAAGTATTGACGTTTAAATTCCAAAATTCTATTTATTATGAATTCTAAGATGACAGAAGACAGAGGAAGCATATGAGTTGGGGACATCTGAAGCTAGAAAAATCAAAATTATCTAAATCAGTAGTTCCCAAAGTTTTTATGCTGCAGCCCAGCAAACCACAGCCCGGAACTGGCCGCTGCCCAGCAAACTGTGGCCCAACAGTCACAGCTGACCGCAGCTGGAATTTCTGGCCAGCAGACAGGTAAGAATACCCCCACCCCCAGGCTGGCGGGTGGGCTAAACCCTGCGCTGCTGCGGGACTTACAGAAGGAGCCATGGCCTCTCCACCTGGCTCTGGGGGGCAGCAGTTTGCCACTCCATGGCCACTTCCAGTCTGGCAGCTGACCGTGCTGTGGACTGGCAGCTGACCTGCTGCAACCTGACACCTGTTTTAAATTAACAGCTGAAAACCAAAAGCATTAGCCCTTTTACTAACATGATGAGCAATGGCCATCTGTTTTCACAAAGGCATTCAAGACAAAAACTATGACATCAGTCCCAGTAAATTCTTGATCTTTTCTGAATAGCAATAAAGGACTTTGGAGAAGGCACTGAGGAACCAACACCGAGATCCTCAAAAGTACTGAGGCAACTAACTCCTATTTAGGCCTTAACTTCCATTGAAATGAATACTCCAATACACCAATTTGGTTGCTAGCTCACCATAAATTTGTGAACATTCTATAGAAATCAAAGTTAAGGATGCTCATCTATAGTCCAAAAGAAAACTGAGCCATCATTAAAAATCTAAGAAACCATGAGCTTGATTGGGGCTGGTTGCAAGTGTTGATAGATAGAGCAGAACAGTGCCATCTTGTGTCTGAGTGGCAGTACAGCTCAGTGGCCTTCAGGGAGCTCTGTGTCAGGGCTTTATGGCCCATAGGAGCCTCTATAGACCCCACTCCCCAGCCACTTGCTGCTGCTGCATCCTGCCATCACCTGCCTGTGATGGCTGCTTACCTAGAAGGGAAGCAAGGCTGTGTAGAAGGGGGAAGTCTGCAGCACTGGGTGAGACAGGGAGGGAGGCCATGCAATGGAGATGGGATGCATTAATGGGAGAGGAGATGGGTAGAGCATCTGTGCCAGCACAGGGTGAGTAGGAGGTACAGGGTGTGGACAGTGCAGTGAGGGGTGCAGTTGGGAATGTTAGGTTGAGGTGAATAGGGGAACCTAGGATGGGGGCAATGTGGTGTAATAACATTGCTGCACTCAAGTAAGCTTGTATGCTGCATGGGGGCTCAAGCCAGATTCAGAAAGTTGGTCTTAAATCCCTAAAATTGAACCTGGTGCTTCTTAGTGCCTTCCAGGGGCTGGTAGATGGCTTACATTTACATTATGTGTAACTTGTGTCAGTAAAAACATATGTCAGGGAAAAAGTTTGCTTGTCAGTAAAAAAAAAATAAAATCTTGGGTTTGCAACCCTAAGACTAATCCATATACCACAGGCCTCTATAACTCCACTGTCAAATAGGAATGACTGGTTAATTAAGGACTAAACCAGTATTATAAACAGAAGTAAGATTGAGGCTCTGGTCCTGCAATTAGAACCATATGGGCAGAACCTTGTATCTGTATAGAACTAACTGAAATCAAGGGGGTTCTACACTGGCAAAGGGTGCTCCTATGTGGACCTGTTCACAGATCTAGAACTTAGAACCAGCCTCAGTCAAACAGCATAAAAACTAATTAAATAAGATGAAGAGGAAAGTAATAACATTTCCAAACATCATATAACACATCTTCAACATTAGGAGAAAAAAGGGCAAATGTATAGTTGTTGTTCATTAATAACAGCATTGATTGGCATAATTATAACAATTAAAAATGATAAATAGAGAGATACAGTTACAAAACTTAGTATATAGAGTTGCTATTTGGTACGTGTACAGTACTTCCCATTCATAGATTTCCAAGTGCTTTACAAGGATGCGTAAGCATCCTTAGTATGACAGAGAGAAAAGAGTACTGGCTTTGGTAATACTTGTCTCTTCCAAGAGCATGGAGAAAGAAAATTCTAAGGGCTATGTTTTAAAGGTGTGCATCAGCATTCCCTCTAAGCTGCCAGGCACGCCTGCATGGCCTCACACACCACACAATTTAGAGAGAACGCTGGTGTGCATGTACCAAACTCCTATAGCAGAGAAGAATATCAGAGAGAAGAATTGAGAAAATGGGAGAAATTATGAATGAGGAAAAGAAGTTTGAAAAGGGAGAGAAAGGAACATGAAAAGAGAGAAAAAGAAAATAAAGAAGAGAACAGAAAGAGATGGGATGGGGGGCAGGCAGAATATGTACACATGAGTAGTATGTCTATAAAAAGTACTTGTGCTAGTTTGATACATGTCCAAGAACATAACTCTTCTTTCTGAATAACTAGCATTAAAAAAGAACAGAAGTCCCACACCCACGTGGACAAGCCCAAACCCAAGAACTACCAGCAGGGAGACTAACTCCGAAATTTCTTCTGTTATGTCATAAATATGAGCCTAGTTTGAAAAGTGCCAATGTAATATAGCAACTACTTACTCCTTAGTCCTCCTTCAACTTCTTCAGTGACGTCTACACACTTTAATGGCAACAAGTTTTTCTTTCTTGTTTTTTACTCCTGTTTAAATTGCTGGGACCATACATTCATCAACAGATTGGTTTGTTCATCTCTGATCAGTTACACCTGTGTAACTGATTAATTTTATATCTTCATATGAAGCCTGATCCAAAGGCTATTGAAGTCAATACACTCATCCAGTTCACATAATAGGATATGTACCAGCCTCCTGAAGACTACAGGACATCACAGATGTACCTGAGGGTGAAAATTTGAGTTGGTGAACCTTTATTCCTATCTGTGAAATGAGGCATGGAAAGAACCCAATTTAAGTTTCAGATCCCAGGTTGGGTTTTGCAGAGTTGGCAGTTAGGAAAAACTCATTTTTAATATCTACACTGAGCACATCTGTCATAAAGCAATTGAAAGACAATGAATATAGTCCCTAACAAAATCATTTTTTACAAAATTATTATTCAGAATAAAAATGTACTTGATTATTAATGTCCAATTGCACACAAAAAGTTCTATTCACTTTGCAAATATAAACCAAGATATTACTCTCATCACAGAGCTTATTCCAGAAAAAACAAGCTCGCTCTCTGTCTTTTCTTTATTTGTTATTTTTTGGTATATTACAGTGACTGGCCGCATCTACATGAGATGTTAACTGTGCAGTAGTGTCATGTGGCAAAAAGCATGACACAATGCTACTGCACACTAGTCTAGAGCTATCATGTATTCAGCAGCATGAAAAAGCTGTTCATCGGCACTACTGTGCAGTAACTCTAGTTACTGTGCAGTCATTTAGTGCTTGTTTATAAAAGTACTAAACAACTTTGCAGTAATGATTGCAAATCAGCATCTCATGCAGATGTGGCTACTGTATATTACTACATTTATCAGCTATACTGGAAAAATAATTTTAAAAAAATGAGAGCTTGCCTAGGCACAACTGAAAATTTAGTGAACAACCAAAAGACAACAAAGAAGTCAGAAAGTAAAAAAAAAAAATCACATCTGAGCAGAAATAAATGTAGGTCTTATATTATAAGAGGGATTTAAGATACACAATAGTTAAAAAAACTGAAATATTTATACTGAAAATAGAATATGCAAATGTACATGATAGGGTTTTAAAATCTAACATCTATTGGTAGAGGAAAGCTCATGGAAGAAGAGGAACTACAGAATGTGTGCATGCTACACTGCTGTAAATTAGGCACTTGCTATGGAACTGAATAATGACCCAAAACAACAGTCATTTATTTTTTCCCTGAAATAAAGAATCCAGCTATTTGGGAACCCCTGAATAGTGATGCATATTTGCTATTACAGGGCTTAAGCTTTACTGGGAACATCTACACGTGTGAATTTACAGTGCAGTAACTGAAATTACTGCGCATTATGGGTGCATGCCTACACTTGCACATCCATACTGCACAGTAAATATGGTGACTTACACCGACTTAAGCATAAATTTGATACTTGCATGATGCAGGTATCAAATTTACGACCAATTAGTTACTGCACAGTACTGCATGTGTACACGCGTTACTGCACAGTAACCCAGGGGGCCTCCCTGCTGGGTCTGCCCAGCCACTAGGGGGCCGGCCTGAGCCCCGGTGGGGTCCCCCCAGCCACTAGGGGGCCGGCCTGAGCCCAGCCCCAGGGCTCCTGGCTGGCCACTTCTCTTAGCTTCAATTTGGGACTAAAGTTAGTCCCAAGTGCTGGCAGCTGGCTCTGGCTTCAACTTGGGACTAAAGTTAGTCCCAAAGGTTGGCAGCCATGTGGCTGGAGGCTGGAGATCCCTCTGATGGCCACAGAGGCACATGACAGGCTGCTCTGGCCTGGGACTCAATTTAGACCCAAGTTGCCTGCATGTGTAGACACCGGCTTATTCCCACTTACTGGGTGTGTTTACACATGCATTTACTGTGCATTATATTTAATGTGCAGTAACTTACTCTGCAGTAAATGGGAATAGGCTGGTGTCTACACATGCGGTCGACCTGGGACTAGATTTAGATCCAAGTTAGAGCAGCCTGCCATGTGCCCCTGTGGCCACTGTGGGGAGAGCTCCAGCCTCTGGTCACATGCCTGCTACCACTTGGCAGCCATGCTAAGGCCAGAGGCAGATACCAGCAGTTGGTGACCATCTTAAAAGCACACCTGTGCCCTCTGATCACAGTCCAGCCCCTCCCCTGCCTGCGACCTGCATACCCAGTGCAAGGGCAGGATGCAGCAGCTCCCACCCTGCCCGCCCTGCCTCCCCGTGCCACCCCTGTCCCTGCCCCGGCCAGCAGCATCCAGTGTCCCACTGCTCCAGCCCAGTCCCTGCTAGCAATGACCAATGCCCTGCACTGCTGCTGGCCATAGTGCAGGCCCTGCTGGCCCCACCTGCCCCACCTGGCCCAGGCTCCAGGGCAGCCACACACCCACCAGCCAGGCCCAGGGCACCAGCTATGAGAGCTGCATGTGCGCCCCTCCCCACCCCACTGCCCCATGTTTGGATGGGCTAATCCCCATTAGTCCCAGCCTTCTGCTGCCTATGCAAGAGAGAAAAGGTTTTTGTGATTCATAGATTCATAGATGTTAGGGTCGGAAGGGACCTCAATAGATCATCGAGTCCGACCCCCTGCATAAGCAGGAAAGA
>NW_005842050.1:886992-887648 GCF_000455745.1 Alligator sinensis
ATGACTCTCTGGGTGCGACCCTCTAGCCAATTTGCCACCCACTGTACTGTGTAGTCATCCAAGTCACAGCCTCTTAACTTGTTCACCAGTATGGGGTGGGATACCGTATCGAAGGCCTTCCTGAAGTCTAAGTATACGACATCCACCCCTCCTCCTGTGTCCAGGCGTTTCGTAACCTGGTCATAAAAAGAAACTAGATTGGTCAGGCACGATCTGCCTGCCACGAACCCGTGCTGGTTTCCCCTCATCATAATTTGTCCTGCCGGGCTCTCAGAAATGTGAGCCTTGATAATTTTTTCAAAGACTTTGCCAAGGATGGAGGTGAGACTGACTGGTCTATAGTTGCCCGGGTCCTCTTTCCTCCCCTTTTTGAAAATGGGGACCACGTTGGCCCTTTTCCAGTCCTCTGGGATTTGGCCCGTGTGCCACGAGCTTTCAAATATTCCCGCCAGTGGCTCTGCAATGATGTCGGCCAGTGCCTTCAGCACCCTTGGATGGAGCTCATCCGGGCCTGCCGACTTAAAGGCATCCAGTTCTTCCAAATGACTCTGCACCATCTCAGGGTCTACGCATAGTAGTCTGGCGCCTTGCTGCTGCCTCTCTACAACCCCAGTGAGAGACTTGTCGTGCCCCTCACTTAGGAACACTGAGGCAGA
>NW_005842050.1:887682-889161 GCF_000455745.1 Alligator sinensis
GTCACCAGTTGTTTCTGCCCATTTAGCAGGGGTCCTATTCCTCCCTGGGCCTTCCTTTTACTCCCAATATATCTAAAAAACAATTTCTTGTTGTCTTTTACTTGGGTTGCCATCCTCAGCTCCATGGCAGCTTTGGCCCGTCTAACTGTCTCCCTACAAGCGCGAGCAGAGGAGGTGTATTCGTCTTTGGTGATCTCTCCCTGTTTCCACTTTTTATGTGCTCCCCTTTTGTCCCTTAGGCTGCCCTGGATTTCTCTGGTCAGCCAGGGAAGCCTCCTGGTCCCTTTCCCCCTTTTGCCTCGCTCGGGGATCGTCTTGCTTTGTGCCCGAAGGATCGTTTCCTTGAGGCACAAATGTTTGCAACATTTGAGAGAGAAGATGCTCTGTTCCAGGGGCCCTGTGCTGCCTGGCCTTAAATCAGAGGGCAGCCACATGAGGGTGCCCAGGGACCATAGTAAGCCGGGACCATGGTAAGTGGTCAGGCCTGGGCCCAGGTGGGTGCTGCCTAAGCCCCTGTCCCCACTTGCTCCCCAAGGGCTGGCCGCAAGTTGTTTGCCTCTCCTGCCCCCTTCCCAGGGCAGGCCAGACCAGGCTGTTGGCAGCACCTGCTGCCATGGCTCCAGCCCCTGCTGACCCCCACCTCTGCCCCTGCAGGCCTACCACTCTGCTGTGCTGCCACCCAGCCCCTGGCTCCTGGGCTCAGGTTGCACAGGACACCTGGGCAACAGGGGTGATGGACTGGCTGCACCTCTGCCCTCTTTGCTGGGGGCCTCTCCAGGGAGGTGTCTTAAGGCCAGCCCCCCACCACACTGCCAGTGCTCCCAAAGCATGCCCTTGCTGCATATGCTGCAGGCAATGTGCGATGGGCTGTTTGTGCAGGTGAATGGCCACCCAGGCCACTGTGCCCTTCTGCTGTTTATCCTGCTGGTGCCCCAGGCAAACCTATGCTCTTGGATCAGGACCCTGAGCAATGATGGTGTGCAGGGCAAACCCAGCCTGTCCCAGAACCTTTGCAACCACCTAGAGGGTTACCTGTCACAGCAGTACACTTCCCTGCCTCTGACTTCTGAGGAGGAATTGCCACTGGGATCAACATCTTCCTTGGCATATGAGAGGCCTGTATCAACCCAGCCATGGGGACACAGGCTGCTCAGTAAAGGTCTGACCTATGTCCCGCCTCTCTGCACACATTTGCGGGGGGGGAACCTGGGCCCAGGGGAGTGTAGGTGGGCTGGGAAAGGAGGGGGGGCCAGGGCAAGGGCTGGGGCTGGGGGCAGGGGCTGGGAGGGCCCGCCCCCAGTGTGGGACATAGCACAGGTCCAGGGCCACTGAGGTTGGCAGCTTAGTGCAGGGCTCCCCATGCCAGGTGGCCTCTAGCTCCACCTGGTGTCCATGGCCTCCGGTGGGCTGCGATCCCCAGCCAACGGTCCTGCCTGTAGAGGAGCTGGTGCTGCTAGTGGCTGGGGGGGGGCTTGGCGG
>NW_005842050.1:889192-896342 GCF_000455745.1 Alligator sinensis
CAGGTGAGGGGTGGGGCCGAGGCAGAGAGAACCTCTGGCCAGGGCTCCCTGGGCTTCCAGTGGGTGCAGCAGCCAGGGCGCAGTGCAGAGCAGTGTACTGGAGGCCCGAGGTCCCCTCCTCCAGTGAAATGTCACCAGAGGTATCAGGGTGGGGTGTGGGCACAGACCCCTGGGGCACCAAAATGCGGGTCAGCTTCCATGTGAAGGTCCTGGTCCTGGGGCCCCCACTCCCCACTGGACCAATGATTGTGGCCAGTTATGGCCACCCACTGGGCCCATTGACACTTGGCGTAAATGTGGCAGTGCTGTACTGGTCAGGAGTGGCCCCGTGCATACATCCCAACTGCCAGGGCCTCAGAAATGTGGGCATTAAGGTGCCCACCCTGGGCAAACTGCCTCAGGACATCCTACTCACCCCACAGCACCACAAGGGTTTGCACCTCCCCACTGGCCCAGTTGGCACCCCTGGGGCCTCAGACAGGTGGGCACACATGGACAGGGCCCGAGCTAAACATGGGGGAGGAGAAGGATATCATTATGCCCCGTATTCACCGACTGGGCCCCTGTGCAGCTGGCCCTGTATGGCCAGCTGTGGAGGGCTGGCAGCAGTACTCCTGACAGGGAGTCAGGGAGTCACAGCCACATGGCTGAGGCACTTCACCACAGTCACGCAAAGAGAGAGAGGTGGGGGGTGATCAGCAGAAGGCAGCAGATGCTGGCTCTGGTGGCACAGCCAACCAGGCCAGCAGCCCTGGTGGGATCACAGGGCTGGGCAAAGGGTGCAGCAAACTGTAGCCCTTTGCAGCACTCACCTGTGGCCAGGCAGCAACCTGGGAGGGGGACAGCTGGAGCAAACACAGCCTGCGGGCTATCCAGGGGACACATGGGGCCTGCTGGGGTGCAGCAGGGACAAGCAGCTCCTGCAGGCTCCCTTGAGTGTGTGCCCCAAGGCACAAAATGGCTCCACGCTTTTATACCCTGAAACTAGGGGCTGCCAGAGACAGCACAGCCCAGCAGTAGGAAAGGGGGCCAGGCAGGAACCCTGGGGCTGGGCTCCAGCTAGCCCTCCAGGAGCTGGGCAGACATAGCCAAGAATCTCCCATGTTACTGTGCAGTAATGTGCCTACATGTGCATTAATGCGCAGTAACTAATCGGGAGTAAATTTGCTACCTGCATCATGCAGATAGCAAATTTATGCCCAAATCAAGATAAGCTGCCATAGTTATTGCACAGTATGGGCACACACATGTAGACAGTATGGGCACACACATGTACATTACTGCACAGTAAATGCGCACGTGTAGATGTGCCCACTGTGCAGTAATTTACTGCACAGTAAATTTAAGCCAATGTAAATGCATTAGTAGACATGCCCACTGCATGTGCATTCACAAAGCAAACATGAAGAATTAAATGGCCACCTGTATCAAAAGACTGAAACAACTTTAGAATAGGCTCTGGGTATCTTGTGTCCCAAATAGACCCTGCCCTGGATGACAAATGTCCTAGATTTCAAGATTTATTTTGTAGTTCATGGGAAAGCATAGTTAATCCATGAAACAGTGAGCATACATATCAATTCAATTCAATTTACTTTGATAATGCATGGATTGCAGCTATTGTGCTACTGTATACCCACTGGGAGGCAGTTTTCTTCACATAGCTGAACTTATACGATATTGCAGTTTCTCATAAGTCTTTGATTGTTCCTTGGGGTGTTCAGTTTATTTTCTTTACACAGTCTATGTTTACTCATTTTTAAGTTTTACTTTTAAGAGATTTAAATATTCACGGTGCTAAATTATTCTAAATAAAACGTGCCTTTGATTCCCCTATATTATATAGTGGTGTTTACTTCATTGGTCAAGATTTGTGCTCTTATTTGAAAAAAATACTTTAATACCTCTTTTAGTAGCAACAGAAACAATGGCAACATGATGAAATACTAGTTGTGCTACAGTTAGGATGGAGAGGCTTTTAATATATTTAAAGGTTGACACTTCCAAATATTCTCAGCTTTTCATGGTGATGTGGCTACCTTGAAATCTAGTGCACTTCATGGAAATGCAGGGTTGAGTTACTCATCCAGATTTGGGATCAAAGGAGCAAGGAGTTCCTGAGAGATGGCTCCCTGATTAAAAGGCCTTTTATAAACTTGACACAGGCTACCATTATTTTGTGGCTCATATCATGGCTCTTCTTCCTCCAACTGATCTCATCTCAATGTTTATCCCAGCTATCCCAGTTTCTCCCTTGCTCTGAAAGCCCCTTTGGGAAAATAATACTGAAAATATGATTTTTAAAGGCAGAGCTTGTCTCTGAATTGGTGTACCACAAATGGATTAGAATGCACATGTGCTCAGAGCAATCCCAGCCGGGTTATGAGAGGCTACAGGGCTTTGGGAGTAGGGCTTAGGGGGCCAGGGGCACAGGTGGTGTTTTCCTCGATCCACCAAATTTTGGGCTATGGGCTGAGGAGGGAGAGGAGGATTGACATAGTTAACCAAAGACTGCGGCGCTGGTGTCATCATAAAGGCTTTGGTTTCCACAATCACAGTTCATTCTTTGTTGAGAGAGGCAGTGGTCTGCTGGGAAGAGACAGCCTCCACCTCACTGCTCTGGGGAGGAGGCTCTTCTCAGCCAGACTGGTTGACCTGCTCAACTGGGCTTTAAACTAAACCTGCTGGGGGATGGGGGGACTACCACCACAGAGCAAAGTTGCCCACTGAGCAACATTTGAAAATTCAGCAGGCTAAGGCACTCAAGGGAACCCACCCCTACCCCGCCCTGGAACAATGTGTAGGAAAGTCTATGTCAAGGAAAGCTACATGTCCCTGCAAGCTGACATTAGCATCCAGGGTGGACAAATGGAGATACTCTGGGTAAAAATTTGTGGTGAACCTGGTACAGGGGACACAATGGTAGGAGTCTACTACAGACTGGTCTCTACTCAGCATCAAGAGCTCAACTAGGAATTCGCCAAGGAACTGGCTGAGGCTGCACACTCCCAGTGCATGGTTGTCATAGGAGAATTCAACTACCCAGACATCTTGTGGGAAGAGCACTCGGCCAAATCCGAATGGTCACAAAACTTCCTTATGTGCGTAGACAAGTTCTATCTGACTCAAGAAGTCTATGGAGTGACAAGAGGCAAAGCGCTGCTTGACCTGGTACTGGCAATGGGGGATGATCTAATCAGTGACCTAATGATTGAAGGGAAGCTGGGAGACAGTGACCATGAGCTGATCACCTTCACTATCCACTGTAAAGCTGGCAAGTCAGTCAGCAATGCAGAAGTCCTCGACTTCAGGAAAGCTGACTTTGACATGCTCAGGAGGCTTGTTGGCAAGGCCTTAAGGGACTACGACCCGAATGGGAGGGGAGTTCAGGATGAGTGGTTGCTTCTCAAGGAAGCAATCCTGGAAGCACAAGCAATGTCTATCCCATCTCGGAGGAAAGGCAGCAAAAGGGCACAGCAGTCCCCTTGGCTCTGTAGGGAACTTGTGGACCTCCTGTGCCTAAAAAGGAAGACTTATAAAGGATGGAAGACTGGATCCACCTCAAAGGAGGAGTATTCTGCACTGGCCCGGTCCTGTAGGGAATGAACCAGGAAAGCCAAGGCTGTGACTAAACTCCAACTGGCTATACATATCAAGGACAATAAAAAGTCCTTTTTTAGATATGGGGGAGCCGGAGGAAAAGCAAGGGTAACATTGGACCCCTGCTAAACCATATGGGACAACTGACAACCAACGCCCAGGAAAAAGCCAACCTGCTTAATGGGTATTTTGCATCAGTTTTTCACCAGACCCAAGGGATGGCCCTGTTCAATATGGTACGGGACAGCCAGGGTGAGGGAGTTGTTAACCTTCATCAATGTAGACCATGTGAAGTAACACCTTGAGAGGCTGGACACCTTCAAGTCAGTTGGCCCAGACAGTTTACACCCCAGGGTACTTAAGGACCTTTGCAGGCATCATAGCTCAGCCACTGGCATGGATCTTTGAGAACTCATGGTACTCAGTTGAACTGCCTGAAGATTGGAAAAAAGGCCAATGTGGTGCCTATCTTCAAGAAAGGGAGGAAAGTAGATCTGGGGAACTATAGGCCTATCAGCCTCACCTCTATCCTGGAGAAGATTTTGGAAAAAATTTTCAGAGACCATTCTTGACAAACTGGCTGATGGCAACATTTTGAGGGATAGCCAGCATGGGTTTGTTGTGGGTAGGTCTTGCCTGACCAATCTCTTCTCCTTCTATGACCAGGTGACCTATCACCTGAACAAGGGAGAAGAGATTGACGTCATATATCTTAATTTAAAAAAAGCCTTCGATCTGGTGTGCCATAATCATCTCATGGAAAAATTGGCCAACTACTACCTCGGCTGCATCACAGTCCAATGGCTGGGGAATTGGATCTAAGGTCGGACCCAGAGAGTGGTAGTCAACACAAGTAAATCATCGTGGTGCGTCATGACCAGTGGGGTCCCCCAAGGCTCCATCCTTGGGCCTATACTCTTTAACAGCTTAAATGTGAGAAAGATCTGTAGGTGCCTCTGTTGACAAAGTGGTCACATAATCTTGAGAAATATCACCTGTGTAGAGCAGATTATTCAGGACGCATTCAGTCTTTTTTTAAATTAAATTTATTTACACATGCTAGAAGAGGAGGGGAATTACAATTCTGAGAAATGATTAGCTGCAGGAGAGAGGGGTTTAGTGTTGTGGCAAGGGGAGGATGTTTAGGAGGAGGGGGATAAATGGGATGAGTGGCAGTGGTAGAGATTAGGAGGAGAGGGGTAGATATGGGAGTAGGGTTGATTAAACCAAACCCTACCGACTGATCCCCTGAAGTGATCTCTTTTAGAAGACAGAGGAGCCATCAGTCTCACATTTTCATCTTCTCTACAGTTGGGGATTCTGAGCCCATAGTTCTCCCCACTTCTTCATAGATAATAGGATCTGGGAGCCTCGTCCCTTTGAGGAGATCTGTGCCCCTCATCTGTTAGCTATGATTTAGAGGGCGATTTTCTTTCGGGGGAAGGGAGGGGGACTGAACCCCTGTGCTTCACATGGAGATGCATGTCTCAGGATCCAGGAACCCTATCCCAACCACTGGATCCAAGCACCCCTGTTTGGGCTCACTATGTGAGCAGGAATCAGGGGGAGCTGAGAACAGGCATGGTGGGAGCACATACTCATAGTTTCATAGTTTCATAGTTGGCAGGGTCGGAAGGGACCTGAGCAGATCATCAACTCCGACCCCCTGCCATGGGCAGGAAAGAATGCTGGGGTCAAATGAAAGAATGCTGGGGTCAAACGACCCCGGCAAAGTGTCTTTCTAGCCTCCTTTTAAAGACCTCCAGGGTAGGAGTGAGCACCACTTCCCTTGGAAGTTGGTTCCAGATCCTAGCTGCCCTGACTCTGAAGTAGTGCCTCCTGATATCTAGCCTGAGTCTACTCTCCGTCAACTTATGGCTGTTATTCCTTGTTACTCCCAGTAGTGCTCGGGGGAACAGGGACTCTCCCATTGCCTGCTGGTCTCCCTTGGCCAGTTTATAGATGGCCACCAGATCCCCTCTCAGCCTTCTCTTATGGAGGCTGAACAGGTTCAGGTCTCGTAGCCTCTCCTCATAGGGCCTGCCCTGCTGCCCCCGATCATGCTAGTGGCCCTCCTCTGGACTATCTCCATGTTGTCCACATCTCTCCTGAAATGCGGCACCCAGAACTGGATGCAGTACTCCAACTGTGGCCTGACCAATGTCATACCGAGGGGGAGGATCTCCTCCTTGGACCTGCTTGTGATGCATCTGTGGATGTATGACAAGGTGCGGTTAGCCTTCCTGGCTGCGTCCCCACATTGGTGGCCCATGTTCATCTTGGAGTCTGTAATGACACCAATATCCTTTTTTGCCTCTGTGCTGATGAGAAGGGAGTTCCCTAGCCTGTAGGTATGCTGCTGGTTCTTTCTCCCCAGGTGCAGTACCCTGTACTTGTCAGTATTGAATCCCATCTTATTCTCATCCGCCCACCCCTGTAGCCTGTCCAGATCCAATTGCAGCCTGTCTCTCCCTTCTAGCATGCCCACTTCTCCCCACATCTTATGTCATCTGCGAATTTGAACAAGGTGCTTTTCACCCCCTCATCCAAGTCGCTGATGAAGATGTTTAACAGTGCGGGCCCGAGGACCAAGCCTTGGGGGACCCCACTGCCCATATCCCTCCAGGTTGAAAATGACCTGTCCACCACCACTCTCTGGATGCGTCCCTCCAGCCAATTGGTGACCCATCTGACTGTGTAGACATCAACACCACAATTTCCTAATTTTTTAACGAGAATGGGGTGAGAGACAGTGTCGTAGGCCTTCCTAAAGTCCAGAAAGACTATGTCCACCACAACACCTGCGTCCAAGGATTTTGTGACCTGGTCATAGAAGGCCACCAGGTTGGTCTGACAGGACCTGCCTCGAATGAACCCGTGTTGGTCAGGACCGAGGTAAGACTAACAATCCTATAATTTCCTGGGTCCTCCTTCCTCCTTTTTTTGAAAATGGGGACCACATTGGCCCTTTTCCAGTCCTCTGGCACCTCGCCAGAGCACCATGAATGCTCGTAAAGCCGTGCCAGGGGTCCCGCAGTGACCTCTGCTAATTCCCTCAGCACTCTGGGGTGGAGATCGTCAGGACCTGCTGATTTGAACACATCCAGTCCTGCTAAAAGTTCCCTGACTAGGTTCTCTCTGACCCTGGGCCTGGCTGTGCCTCCCCTGGGACCATCGGGGAACCCGGTGTGGGGGATGACCTGGTCCCTGCTCAGAAAAATGGAGGCAAAGAAATTGTTAAATAGATTAGCTTTGTCATCTGGTGAGACCACCAGATTTCCTAGCGTGTCCTGCAAAGGCCCTACATTACTCAGAACCTTCTTTTTACCTGCTATGTGTTTAAAAAAGGATTTCTTGTTATCCTCGATCCTAGTTCCAGTTCCATCTCTGCCTTGGCCTTCCTAACAGCCCCCCTACAATCCCGAGCAATGGAGGTATAGTTCTCCCTGATGATGACCTCTCCTTTCCATTGGGTGTACACCTCCTTTTTAGCTTTGAGACATTCCTGGATGCTTTTGGTTAGCCATGGGGGCTTTTGAGCACTCTTTTC
>NW_005842050.1:896551-906825 GCF_000455745.1 Alligator sinensis
CTTTCCCACTTTGATCTGTGTTGGGATTGCCACCCTTTAGGCTTGGAGGATCGTCTCCTTCAGGAACAATCACTCTTCTTGGACTCCCAACTTCCCACCCCTCCGTAACCTCAGTGCCTCCCTGACTAGTCTCCTTAGCTCAATGAAATCCGCCCTTCTGAAGTCCAGGGCTGCTGTCTTGCTGCAGGCCTTTGCCACCCTATGCTGGATGGTGAATTCCAATAGGCAACGAATGCTATCGCCCAGGTGATTGAGCACCTGCAGTCCCCTCACCAGGTCGTCACTTGTGGCCAGGACCAGGTCTAACAAGGCATTTCCCCTGGTGGGACTGTGCACTTCCTGGGTTAGATGGAGGTCCTGTAACACGGCTAGGAACCTACATGAGCGGTCAGACCTGGCTGACTGCTCTTCCCAGCAGATGTCTGGATAGTTTAGGTCACCCATGATGACCACATCCTTTGACTTAACTGCCTCCGTGAGCTGACCTGAGAATTCCTGGTCTAGCTCTTCTCCCTGGTTGGGTGGTCTGTAGCAGACCCACACTGTTAAGTCCCTTTCTCCCTGACCCCCTTGTATTCTGACCCAGAGCACTTCAGTCTGCCCCTCCTCAGACCCAGTGCTGCTCGTTGAGGATGTGAATTGTTCTTTGACATAGAGCACCACACCCCCGCCTTTCCAGTACACAGTACTGAGATCAGGGTGAGGACTTGAGAATGGATACGCTTGATGCTTACTACTGGCTCTCACAAGCACTGGCACTGGGAAGAAGGAGAGAAGGTAAAAACATGCAGCAAGGGTGTTGTTAGATGTTATCTTTCCCCTCCCCTCTCAACAGCCCAGAACCCTGCAGCTATTCTCCACCACCGCCAACAGTTTGCAGCCCCAGCCCCAACCCCGGCTCACTCTGCACCTGCTCTGCACTCACCCCAGCCAGAGCGGACCAGCTGGAACCTGCACGCACAGCCCCAACTGCAGCCCACCCCACGTCTGCTGTGGATCACCCGGCCACACTGAGCAACTGCTGCTCAGTGCAAGGGAAAAGCAGCCCCTCACCCTCACTGCTGCCAGGTCCTTGTTGCTGCAGCTGCCTGGAGCCTGTACCTGGGCTGCCCTGCGGCTCCTCTCCACTGTTGCCACCACCACCTCTGGGCTGCAGCTGCAGCAAGAAAGTTCCAGCAGTGGTGAAGGGAAGGGACTGCTTTTCCCTTTCCTGCTGCTTTCCTTACCCACCACCTGCCACACTCCCTACCACTGCTGCTTTCCCTCCTGTAGCAGTGTGGAGGGTGAATTTAAGACAACTCTGCAATTATTTTCCATGTATAAAATCTATTTATTGAACAGTCATTTTAAATTCAATGTTGTCTTGGTTTCAGGTAAATATGGTAAATATTTCCTCTCAAATAAAAAGAAAAATTTTGGTTTGTCCTTTTAGTGGGACAATCTGCAAAATTTGATATTTGTTCCAGTTCAAACCAATTTTTTTCAGCTGTTGAACCAAGAAAATTAATTACTTGGACAGCTCTCTAAGCAGCAGTAGAGGGTACCAGACAACCAGGATCAACTTTTTACATGACCCAGGATCACCATTTTATATGACACTGGCTAACAGGATAGGAAAGGGATAGTGAGCTGGACATGCTGGTGGGGTGGAAAGGAAATACAGAAAGAAAGAGGCACAGCAGTCTTCTCTCAGATACTTTTAAGTTACTGTAACCACCATGCAATAAATATGAAGCCATATAATATGTCTGTGATTTCTCTCTATGGTCCAAGGGCTACAACATTTCAAAGGGCAAACATTTTCCCCATTTTACTATAGAAAAGTATATGGGAGTGAGTAGGGAAGAAAGCAGTCAGGAATCAGAGAGCAAACATGGGGTCTAGTGATAAGTCTACTGGACTGGCACCTAGTAGCTGTGGGCTCCAACACTGGGATGCTGGGTAACCTTCACATATTTGTGCTTCAGTTTCTTTAATGGGGATAACAATTCCTCCTTTTTAATGTACTTTGAGATCTATAGATGAAGTGCTATATATGGTCTGGATATTATTACTACCTAGCTCCCATAGTGATTGGACTGCAAATCTACAGGATAGCTCAAATTGTATATATGACCCCTAATTGCTAACATTTTGCTTTCCATCCAAAAATCAAGAACACTTGCTAACAAAAACAAAACAAGCAATCAATTCCTCCGCCCTTCAGAAAACCCATACAATGCCACCATGTTGAAAAAGAGTTAAGGTGTCTGCATGAATTTATGCAAACTTAAGAAAACTATTTAAGTAGGCATATGTTTAATGTAATACAAACTACTAGCAAGTGCTCTTTGAAATCCAAAGTTTTACATTTAGGAGTTTAAACTAAAACAAATTCAAAATAAAAGATTCCAAAAGCTTAGCAATAAGGCAGGCTGAAAAAGCATTAAAACAATTACTCTTAATATTTAACTGTAAAGCATTTATTTCTCCCCCCTCCAGTTTTTTTTTATTTTACAAACAAATTGTGAAGCTGTTCTGATTAAGGAAATGTTCTAGATCAGTGGTTCTCAATTTTTTGGTACTTGTTCCTGGGCCAGATCAGCCACCACAGCCCAGGTTTGAGCCCACACTCCAAGCCCTAGATCACACAGGCCCCACTCTGCCTTGTGTGCTGTGAACAGGACCCATGCTACCTCTGCCTGCCCCCACATATCAGGAACCACATGCCAGGAACTGCGCCTCCTTGCAGCCCTGCCTTCAGAGATCAGAGCCTTGGTCCCCTTGTTGACTTTGCCCAGCCCTGTGTGCAGGGATTGGGCTCCAGGACCCCACACTGCCTCCACCCTGCCCTATGTGCCAGGATTGGGATACAGTGTCCAGGGCTACTGCTCTCAGTTCTCCCCATGGACACATGGGGAGTCCTATAGGTAGGCCATATAACAAGGCACTGGGGGCTGGATATGGACTGCAAGCGAGGGTTGAGCACCCCTGGTCTAGATAGTCCTAAACAAAAAGATATAAATTTTTTCTTTAAACTAATTTGTAAAAAAGGATAAAGACACATTTCAGATTTTATACTCAAGAAAAATACAAAGATGAGGAAAACAAATACAAAAACAGTTAAGAAAGGAAGCTAAAAATATAAAAGGACAGAAAGAAACATTTTATGGAGAACAGAGAAAAGACTGATACCTAAACATTAACAGAAATATGAAACAAAATCTTCCTACTTCTCTACTTGTGAGAATATTACATCATACTATAAGGAAAGAGAAGGATTACATTTAAAAACAGTGCCTGCTGAATAAAAGAATTGTCTCATTACATTGGATTGCTAGATAATGAGAGAGAATCATAATAATTAACATATAAACTGGGCATATTTCTGTATATATCTTTGCTTGTTATTTCCAGTCCACTTTTAATGGATAAATTATCACAGGAGAGAAATCCTCAACTAGTAGTTTCAAAGGATCAAAAATTACTTTAAGACTTTTTACAGTTATGATAAATTTCAATTACACCAACAGTTATAGTTTTCCTTATTTCCCTTTCATGAGACATAACTGAATAAAACTTTATGCTTTTTGAAGAATAGCATCAACGCTGATATATTTACTTGCTTTTATCAACTTTCTGAAGTCTATTTTACATTGAGTTTTAAGAAGAAGAAACTGGTTTAATTGTAAATTATTGTAGAACTTCTTTTTAAAAAATGGATGCAAGCCAAGAGCTCCCTCCCCACACACATACTTCCTGTCTTTCAACAATCCTTTCATCTTAATGCTGCTATGCCAGTTCTTTTTTATTCAGGTCCACCCACCAATTTTAATGAAAAACTGCATGAGAATTACTATATCAAATATATTTGTCATACATTTCTTATCATTCATAGAACCTTCCTACGTGTAGGATGAAATTCTGTTGCTTTTCAGTCATCTCAGTCAAGTTTTTTGTCACCTAGCTGGCATTTTTGTCCCTTACACACAAGTAGCCATTCTTTTCCTGAACCCATAAACCCCCCTGTGTAGATGACCTGGGTGCAAGTCTTGGAAACAAGATGGTAATGGAGCCTCTCCTATTTTAGCCCCAATATCTGAGTGCCTAGGAAGCAGGAAACCCAGTTTCTAGATTCCTCTTATCCCAAGAGGGTTTGAATCTCTACTGTTCTGATTTCCTAGTACAATGCTCTAACCACTACACCACAGGTCAGACATTATCCATATCTTTTCAAGCACTCCTTTTGATGCTGAGCTACTGACACTTACATTTAAGAGTCATTGGAAAAATGGATTAAGGACAGTACATGGAGAAGTTGCTACCTTACTAGGAGAAAAACCACAAGCTAGTCTTCAGGTGCCTAGTCAACAGTTATCTCACTGAGCTCCATAGCCTCTAACTAGCACTCTTCCTTCTGGTCCCACATACCTCTGTCTTATGGCTGCCCATGGGGGCACCTTCAAAAAGAGTTTTGGAAAAAGGTTTGCATAATGCCAGACCTGTGATGTGCTAGTTAGAATGCTCTGCTGGGAAATTAGGAGACAGATGGAGGTTCAAACTCTGCTGGGCAAAAACTTGAGTCTCCAGCAGCTCAGGAGAGTTCCCTAACCACTCAGCTATTGGGACTGAAACATGAAAGGGGTCTCCTCCTAAATATAAAACCCACTAGTCCTGGATTTGGTCACCTACAGTTTCTGGCTTTACACAGTGGTATGCATCTGCGTAGCTGGGCATATGTGCAGCCATTGCATAGCCTACATCATATGCATGTAAAGTGCATGCACTTGTATTCTTTTACCCTGTCAGGAAACAAAATGAGTTTTGTGTATCAGTGCCAAAAATGCTGTTTGGCAACCAAAAAACTACCAGTTAGATGACCACAAGGAAATAGAATTCTACCCATAGTGCCAACATGCTACTGCAGGTGTTTAGTTTTAAATGTTTTAGGACTGCATGAGTGAATTCAGGCTGATGAGTGAATTCAAGTATAAGCATTTGTCTACAAGGGGAAATTTTATTACCTGTAGTGGTAAAGGTAAACCAATACTTACTGCAGTACAGCTTCCAGGAAACATCTACACATTCATTAGCACCTGTAAATTTAGTACCTGTAATAACATGTAACCCTGGTGCACCACGCTAGGGGCAGGCCTACAGCCAATTTCAGATCCCTGGGGTGCCAATGGCCTAGTCTTTCTCCCCATCCACCAAAGAATTGGTAGCAGCTGAGCAGCAGAGTACTCTGAGTTTCCTTCATCCAGTGCAAGATGTGATACAAACTGAGATTATATATATAACGATATGCTATATACATACATATATGTGTGTATGTATGTACATATATATATATGTATGTATGTATGTATGTATGTAACACTTGCTAACACTTATTAGCAAGTATATAAATATATTTGTATGTATGTATATAGCCTAGTTATGCATTTTTCTTTTCTGTGTCATTTATAAATTCAAGTTCCTATAATTTATTTGTGTGTGTGTGTATGTATATATACATACATACACACACACACAAATAAATTATAGGAACTTGATTTATAGATGACACAGAAAAGAAAAATGCATAACTAGGCTAATAAAACTGGTTAATAATCAACAGTAAACAACTCAACATTGACATATTCACAAATTTGATTACAACATACTATAATTCACATTGGTAACACAGCACTTCAACTACATGGGTACTCTGACTTAATACCACTATGCATCAGGGTGACAAGAAAATGCCTTATGCAGCCTTTCCAGTGGTCAGTAGGGGAAAGTGGGGGCAGCTTGGGGTCTGCTGGGCTCAGCGCACACAAGCTTGTTTTCAGCTGAGTTTACAAGCAGCAGCTGGTAGAGGACGCTGTTCCCGCTGGCTCATCTGGTAGCTGACTCTGCTTCTGATACCCTTAGACAGTGCTATTCTGCCCCGATACAAACCTTAACTCAAAGGCAAACACAGAACAAAGCAACACAAGAGCCACTGTACTTTCCAGCTCCTCTGCTCACCCCTCCTAGGGTATCCTACATCACACAGCTTCCCTGAATGATGCTGAGTACCCCTTCCACTCAGGCCAACCCGACCTCTCACAAATGGCCAAAGGTGACCCAGGACTAACTCTCTCTGGTCTCACCTTCCCTCTCACCCTGCACAGGGCTCATGGGATCCTTGGGGATGGTGTGTCTGCAGGACTCAGCCTGTCATGTCCTGAAGCCCTGGCTTGGTCCTTCAGAACTGAGCACCACTGCTCTGGAGGTCTCCTTGCAAGTTCCGGGTGGCCCAAGGGGTGGGTCTGCTGCTGCACAGCTCCCTCTGCCATCTTCACAGGTGACTGGTGCCATCTTAGTTGGGGGGGCACGTGCCCCCCCAGCTACCAGTCAGTAACCTGGGGGAGTCTTCCCAAGGCCAATCTCACTGAATAGGGGGTCCCCACCCCCCACAGTCAATCACACGGTAAGCGGCCACAGCACTCCCAGAACTGACCGCAGTGCTCCTGGAAGTGGCCACAGCACTTCATCCAGCACTCACACTCCCCAGCCGGCACTCACGGGAGTGGGGGGGGACACTGGCAGCCTGTCAGGCGGTGCACCAGCGCTCTCAGGGGGTGCATGTGCACCGCCGTGTACCCGCTATGCATCACCACTGGCCATCTTCCAGAGCATGCCCTTCTCTCCCCCTTCACCTCAGAAGCAGGAAAAACCTCCTCTCTTTAAGGACCCCTCCCAGCCAATCAGAAGGCTGGGATTTTTTGTGGGCTCACTAATGGATCTTTTTGTTTGCAAGCATTATACTAGGGTTTCCCTCTTCCAAGATGTCCCCACTGAGGTAAGTTTTCATTTGCCCTTAGTATGGCAACCCCAGAGGAACAAAATTCACTACTCCCTATGGTGTCTTAAAAGAGACAAACCTCTGCTGCTGCAAGCCATGGTGTGTCTGGCATAGAGCACTCCTCTCCAAGGTATATGCACTTTAACACTCATTACAGACAGGTACTAACTTAATGTACCATAATTGGTGCTACTGCAAATTAGTGTAGATGAATGCTTTTTGTGTGATGCTTAATGAGCATTGGACTAAAGCTACTGCACGTTAGTGCATTAGCATGGTTTTTTGCCAGCTGTGCTAATGCACAGTGGAATTATCCTGGAATAAAAATACCATTTTTACTTACCATATTCAAACACATATGATATGCATCTTCCCTGTCCCTGATCCCCCAAATGAGCTACTGGGAGTTGGGGTAGGTATCTTACATGAGAAAATACAGGGAGCAGAGGACCTAATCATGTGGGAGATGAGCTGCCTAGTCCCTCTTCTCAAACTGGGTGAGCAGCCATTGGTGCTTGCTGAGTCAGCTGAGGGCCCATACTGCTTAAGAAAAGAAGATGAGAAGAGGGGCTGGGCAGTTTAGTTGCAACAAGATGGGATCCTCAACTCACTCATCAGATGCTGCTGGATTCCCACCCAGCTTGAGAAGAAGGTATGGGCAGTTCTGATCAGCCAGCAGTACCTGCTGGGTCAGCTAAAGGCCAGTTTCTGCTGCAGCCAAAATGCCTGGCCCTTCTTTTTGTACCTGCTGTATTCTGCAGCTAGAGAGTTAATAGAACAAGCAAAAGTTTTTACTCTCCTTTACTGCAGCTGTTTGTATTTTCCCTGAAAAAAATACATATTGTTATTTGCAAGAAAAGATTTTTTTTCTTTGTTCTGCCTTCCAAAAACATGTCTTATTTGGGAGTGTGTGTTGTGCCTTCTAAAGCAGCATAGACTAATCCATAAAAAACCCACATTTATCCTGGAAGAAGAATCTCCAAACAGAGAGTTATAATGCTAAAGGAGTAGTGGTTTGAATTCACATCATATCTGACACCAGTATGGTTTTTCCTGTATTCACAACACTTAACTCAAAATGCCTTACACCAATTTGGATCATTGCACCCTAGGTGAAACTTGCATTTGATTCTCCACTGATGTCACATAGGCTGTTCAAGAGATACTCAGGATAAGAACATCTCTCTGCCATGGATGTTTACCCTGTTTAAATAATACCACCTGATACTGCTGTATTGATTCCTTAAAGGGCACATCTATACGTCGTCCTATGGCAACATAGCGACGTGCTACATTGCTTGACAGCGCACTATGGTGACATAGCAATGGTTCTACATGTGATCAGCAGCTGTGTCACCATAGCAGCGCACTCCCCCATTGTAGCATCCTGCTACAGCGACCTAGTGGCAAAAACTAACCATGCACCACATGCATGGCACAGTAGGGGCGGTTACTGCGTTGTGCTTTAGTACTTCCAAAAGGAAGTACTAAAGCACAGTGCTGTAGCATCAGTGCTGTACAGTAACATGTAGATGCACCCGAAGTGGAGTAGGTGTTGATGCTTTTTGTCTCTAACAGTTCCGTATTTATATACTGATTTGATTTATATGCCACTCTTCCCAAAAAAAGTTAAAGACAGATAACAATAAAAACAAGATGAGTTATAAAAACAGATAAAATATTAAAATAAAATAGTAAGTAATAAAGCAACTCCACAAACAAGGGCCCCAAACTAAAAGCCTGAACAAATAATAAGGCTTTACTTTGCTTCCAGAAGATATCTAGGCTGAAACTCTAATGGACCTCAAATGGGAGGAATTCCAGAATGTAGAAGTAACTACAGAGAATGACCCCTCCATGTATTTGCGCTGAATTAAATTGGCACACAGAATTTACAAAAGGCTGCTCTAGAATGACCTTAGGGATCACAGAGGGACATAAGGTAGGAGGCAGACCCTTGGGTATGTAGGGGACAGGCTATATATGTTGTAGTCATCAATCCATTTTTGGGGCATCATACAAGTTTGACAACAGCATAAAGTCTGGATTGTGTTGAGAATTTTTTTTAAGGTCTTATGTTGTTCACTTGGGAAACTGGTTGTTGAAAGAGATTGAAGAGATGAAGGAACATAGCTTTAAAACTATGTATTTGTAAATGAAATCTAGTGTAGTTTGTTGGCCATTTAGGAGGTGAAGGCTAAATTAGTCCAAATATGCCTGACAGGTGTGTTACTAGTCTATTCCTATTGCATAACTCTCTTTTAATTAATGGGATCAAATTCATCTTCAGAAACAGTGTTATTACATTAAGAATTAATTTGTCCTGCTGTGTTTCATAACAGGAATAAACCATGACCACATTTCCTCATTCCAAAAGCATCATATAATCACCATTAAAATACTATGGGCATGTCTACACATACTTTTATGTGCGCGTTTGCCTTATGCGCATTAAGGCAATTTAGGCATGTGCCTACACGTGCATGCGGTAAGGCATATTAACGTGGTGTGTGGACCAAATTGGGACTAAAGTTAGTCCCCAATCAGTTGACATACATAGTGTTAATGTGCCTTAGTGCATCAATATGTATGTTAAGGCGCTTTAGCTATTCATGCCTAAATTTGATACCTGCTTTAGCAGGTAATAAATTTAGGCATGAATAGTTTAAAATCACCATTTTTAAGGCACATTAAGAGTGCACCTGTAGACCCAAGCCCTTAATGTGCCTTAAAAATGGCTAGTGCACCTTAAAATCAGCAAGTGTAGACATAGCCTACTTCAAGCATATCTGACTGAAGAGTGGGTTATCCCCCAGCTTCAAATTGTGATGAGTTTGTGTATCATGCTTCCACTGTATTTTAATATTTATTCTGTTGAGTTATGAATCTCAAAATATGAAGAGAAACTCTAAAGCTTGTTGATTTGACACTGATTTTGGCCAATGTACTCTGCGTTGAATTTGACGTAAAGCAGACCTAGATGCTCTCCAAGGTACTGAACAGGGAATTTGAATGACAGATGTACTGCTACTAATGAAAACTATAGGAATTTTACATCATTTTCTTCTGTTTGACCATACTTGATAAAACTATTCTTCAAAGATTAAAAGTGTAAAAAGCCAATAGAGGGGAAAAGTCAACCCATTATATGGAATAGAAAAGTTGAATAAAAATGTCAATATTTAGGTCATAGAAGTTAAAGACTATGTGATCTATGAGGTATTAAAAATGAAAGTTAAACAATACCATAATTATGAAAAATCAGGATAGTTAGCTGACTGGTACAAGAAATACCTCCACCCATGTATGTAAACTAGCATGCAACTACAGTGCAAATGAAAGGGAAGACATTTTGGTTACTGTAGCAGAAACAAAAGCAGTTAGATAGGAAATCTGAAAGAAGTGGGGTGAACAATAGGCCTTTGAAGTTTGTTAGAAAAGTTGAGTATTACTTTTTCCT
>NW_005842050.1:906856-918168 GCF_000455745.1 Alligator sinensis
TGAGCTTTGAGACATAACGGGAATTAAACAAAAATATAAATTGCCAATCTTGCTCCACTCCCAACCTTATCTCTATAATCCCATTCGATTTTCTACCTTTTGGCAACAGATTTTGTACTCTACCAAGTTAGACATTACACTTGCTTTCCGTGCTCCTTTGCTAAGAGATTCCTCATTTGAGAGGGTAGTATCTTTTCTGTCCTTTAGGAATCTCATTTCATAGATACCATATTTACTCAAATATAAGACAAAGTTTTTCCCCCCAATAAGCATGGGGGGGGAAAGCTACTTGTCTTACATTTGCATACAAGGGGACCTCATTAAATCCATTGTCTATCATTAAACTGCTACCAAAAGCAACATGTGCTCAGTAATGGGAACAATCTATGAAGTTGATTAGATGCAGCTGTCACAGGGTTGGGTCCCAAGGGTAGCTGTGACATCTCCCTGGAGGCTCTGCAACTGTGCCTGGTTCTGTCGCTAGGGCACCTTTCCATCTCCCCTGCCATGCCTTGATGGTAAGTATTATATTAGGGAGGCTGCCCACAAGGTTTCATGTGGCTCAGTTCCACTGAACCCCTGTCAGCCTCTACCTGCACCCAGGCCCCTTGCTGGGTCTCATTCCATAACTGTGCCCCCAGATAGCACCTTGAGCCTTAAGGACATATTGCATAGCTCCAAATCCATCCCTATAATATGCCCCATGCCTCACAGATGGCATCCTTACAGATATTCAATCAATTGCTGACACAGCCCCTCACTGGTCCTTCTGATCTTTTGGCCTCTCTGTGCAACTCTGGTTGCCAGACCCCTTGGTCTCTCCTCTAGCCCCTCTTTGGGCCCTCAGACCTCTCAGTCTCACCCAACCACTTCTCGGGCTACTAGGCCTCTTGGTCTTTCTCCTAGCCCCTCTCTAGGTTGTCATCTCCTCTCTGTCCCTTATCCCTCAGACCTGTCCAGCCCTGCACTCTATTCCCAGTCCCTTGCTGTGCCTCTGCACCCACATGGTCCTGATCTTCCCTGGCCCCTCACTGGGCCTCTGGACCCCTGTGGTCCTGTCCTTCCCTGCCCAAGTGCTTTTCTGTTGCGGGGTGCTCCCCTAGCCTTCCCCCTCCATGGGGTCACCCACAAGACAGTGGGAGCTGAGGCTTCACCTTTCTCTGGAGTGGCCCATGCATGGCATTTCATGGAGGCTGCCCCACCACAGGCAGCCCTACCACACCAACCATCTCCAGTAGGGCACAGATTTAGGTCTTACCCAGGACCAGTTTCCAAACCTTTCTGGTCTTACACATCACTCTGGGCCTTTCCCTAGATCCTTTACACCCCTTCTGGACTGCTAATCACTGGGCCCCTGGCCCTAGATCCACCTTGCATCTGAGTCCTCTATTTATGACCCCCAGCTTACTCTTGGACCCTTACCAGCCATTGTCATCCTGGGCTGTATGCTCCCTGAGCCCCCCCTCTTGGATGTGGCCCCTCACAGACCTTTGTGCCTGTCCTAGGCCCCAGCCCCACCCCAAGCCAGCCAAGACTCCAGGCTCTAGCAGTCTCTCACAATAAGCTCTTTTACCTTTTGGTCCCTCCTGGGCCCTGGCCCTAGGATAGGCCAGTTGAGGTTCCCAGGGTCAGTCCTTTAGCTGCCAGCCCTCGTATCTCTGTGGGTCCACCTTTTCTGACCCCTCTATGGGTTACTCCCTCTCTTTCTCTCTGCAGGCTTGGAGCCCTCCATAGGTCTGGCTACACAGTCCTTTTCTCCTCTGGGCACCTTCAGACCCCTCAATAGGCCCCCTGTACTCTGATTTGCTTACAGTTCACCCAGACCTTCCATCATGTCTCTCAGATACTCTCATCTCTTGCTGGGCTCACCTGGCCCCTCAATAGGCCCACCAAATCTCAGCCACTCTCCCAGGACTCACCTGGTCTCTCATTAGGCCCCTCTGCACTCGGCCCCTCTCTCTTCAGGCTCCCCTGGCCTCTAAACAGGGACCAGGCACTCAGACCCTCTCCCATGACTCACCTGGGTCCACAATAGGCCCACAGCCTTTTGGTCTTTCACCCAGGGCTTGCCTGATCTCATACCAGGCCCCTGTGCCCTTCTCTCTCTGGGCTTGTCTGGCCTCTCAACAAGACCCAAGCACTCAGCCTTTCTCCCAGGGCTCTCCTTGCCCCTCAACAGGTCCACAGGCTCTCAGCCCCTATCTAAGGGCTCTGGACCCCACACTGGGTCCACAGGAACCTTCCCCATTGCCCTAGCTCCTATCCAAACCTCTGGAAGTTTCAATCATTATTCTCTATGCTGGCATTCCAGAGCTGCAGCCTTCCTGCTGGGTGATGTTTCTACACCAGCTCCCAAGATGTCACTGCCCTCTGCTCTCAGGGTATAGGCTTATACCCTATCTAAGCCCAGCAATCCTCCAATCAGGTGACTGGGCCCTCCAATCCCTTCAATCACATGACTCCTTTGATCAGGCCTAGCCACACCTGCCAGCTCTGAGGTCAGCTGACTCTGCAATAAGCCCTGACCCCCACCTGCTGGTGGCTCAACAGGCTGCCTGACCTCTTAAAGTGGCAAGCACATCAAGTGCCTTGCCACAACAGCCAACACTGAGCATAATTATAAAATACATGACCCATATTGGGCAAACATAGTGATGAGAACCTATCACAAAGATTGGTTAACGCAACCCATCTGAATAAGATATATGGTAGTCCCCATTGAGTGCAGTCCCCATCCATGCCAATTCTTTTTCAAGTCATCAGGTGAGCCACTACACTGAATACTTTGTGACTTCCTCTTCACTTCCAAAGCTGAGTTTTGCCTTTCTTTCCCATTTCCAATGATTACTGTTTCTTCACCAGCCTTAAATGCCTGGCAAACATCACCAGATGGGGCCCCAGATAGTTCACTCAGAATCGCTCTGTTACCCCTTCTCTCAGCTTGTTGCATATGATTAGTGTGACCCCATCCTTCATAAGGTGGAGCTGGACCAGTTTGTCTTATGCCTCATCTGCATATTGGAGGTTTCCAGGACTCATGACAAGAACAAGTTCCCGTCATGAGTAGGGGAGCTAATTAACACATGTATCCTTTGTAGAAGGTATCTGGATTACACACGCATACTGAGTAGTGCTGAGCTATGAGGTCACCATGGCCTGAAATGCTGTTGACACTGCTGGGGCCCAGTCCAATGAATTATATCATGCACAGTTTGTACTATGTATACATAGATCTACAAATGCTGCTTGAAAGTGTGTTCATAGAGTACCTGTGCTTAAAAAGGTAAAATGCATCAATTCTAGATGAACTAAATTACTGTGGGCATGTTTATTTCAAGGCCATGTTTTTCAAATGTGCTCCTCATTTCCATGAATTATGGGAAATCAGAGTCTTACAGTAAGGAAGGGGAGAAGGGGCTGTAGTTTGAAGAGCTTGTGGGGCAAGGGAGACTTCCTCATCCCCTCCAGACTTATTTTCCCTGCTGTAGCAGAAGGAGGAGGCCAAAATCGAGGCACACCTCCAATAATTAGATTCTATACCTGTAAAACTATAACAGTTTATAAATTTACCATATATAAACCTAATTATTGGTAGTCATCTTATATTCAGGGTCATCTTATATTCAAGTAAATATGGCAACTTATTAAGGCATAAGTAAAGGGTACAGCTCATTTGAGGAAAAACAGGTGATAGCAGATGGACAAGCAAATGATTTGAAGCAACCTGGTACTGATCAAAAGTTACTAACTACATTGGCTGCTTGCGGACACTAAAAAAATGCTCTTTACTGGAAGAAGCAGTGCGTTACTTCAACCTGGCTCCGCAGCATCTGTATAGATCAGGCATTTCAGCAGGGCTTTTTGGCACCTTTAGCTAAAGCTGATTCAATCAGCTATTAGATAAAAGCACTAAAAAAGCCCCACTGAAGTGCCCAATCTATACAGCCATAAGGTCAGCTGGGTCCAACAAACATGCTGCCTCTTCTGGGCATGCGCTGGGGTCTGCGTGGGAGTACGCCAAGTTTAAAGTAAAGTGCTGGGTTTTTTGTAATGTCTGCAAGTAGCCAGTATGGTTTATTTATGTTTGTGAAATGCTTTGGTTGTATTAGTATTACAAATACCAGTATAATGGGTATTTTTTTCTGGCAAACTTCTCAGCAAAGAGGTGAAGGAATGAATAGGCATGGACACAGCTACCCTCCTGCATTTAGATGCCATCTCTTTATCTCAGGGGTTAGATATATTGGCTGCATCCACACAAGATAGCAAGTGACTGTTGTGGCATGTCAAAGCAGTTTGAGATACCACAGAAGGCATGCCATGAACTAAAAAATGCTCCCTGTGCTGCATATTTGCTGTGCAGATTCTAAGTTTAATATCGGGGAATCCCGGTATCAAAAGAAAATACACCAGAAAAAATGGTGCAGGGTGCACTTCTGGATCATGCCCAGAAGCAACTGGAGGCTGGGACCTCCAAGGAAATGCTCTAGCACCTGGCCAGAGCATCTCTGCACCTGCTGCATGCCCATGCTGCTCCAGCATGCTGTTGCAGTACTCCAGCTGCAGCCTCACCAAGGCCAAGTACAACAGGAGAATGACGTCCTGGGATGTGCTTGAGAAGCATCTATGGATGCAAACCAGTGTTTTGCTTGCTTTACTAGCTGCAGCATCACATTGATGGCTCATGTTCATCTTGTGGTCAGTCATGACCCCCAAGTCCCTTTCATTCGTAGTGCTAGCCAGCGTAGCACTGCCGAGCCTATAAGCATGCTGCGGGTTTTTCTTCCCAAGGTGGAGAACCTTGCATTTATTGGCGTTGAACACCATCAGGTTCTCATCCACCCATTTCCTGAGCCTGTCAAAGTCAGCCTGGATTGCTCTCCTGTCCTCAGGTGTGGACACTTTACCCCAAAGTTTGGTGTCGTCAGCAAACTTGGTCAGTCTGCTTCTGGTACCAATGTCCACATCATTAATGAAGGTGTTGAGTAGTATAGGCCCAAGGACAGAACCTTGAGAGACCCCACTGGTTACAGGGCACCATGACGATTGACTTCCGTCAATCACCACCCTCTGGGTCTGACCACGGAGTCAATTTCCCAGCCAACGGATCGTGGTGAAGCTGAGGCCACAGTTGGCCAGTTTTGCTAAGAGGTGATTATGGGATACCAGATGAAAGGCTTTTTTGAAGTCAAGATATATGACATAAATCTCTTCTCCCTTGTCCAGGTGATCAGTCACCTGGTCGTAAAAGGAAATAAGATTGGTCAAGCAAGACCTTGGAAGAGAAGGGGCTTGCCCAGTCAGGGGCTTCCCGGGAATGTCATGGAGATCTCTAGGGCCTGAGCATAGGTGCAGGGAGCAGAACAGCAAGGGCTGGCACTGCTCAGAGCCACAAAGCAGCAGGTGGGACAGCTACAGCTGGACCCATGTCCTGGTTCTGGGAGGGAGCTGCTGTCAGGAAGGAGCAAGTGGAGAGCAGGCAGGGGCTACAGGTCAGGAATGAGGAGCACTGGTCGGGCTATGGGTTGGGAGTGAGGGGCAAGGGCAAGGGCAGGGCACCAGCATATCAATGCTGCTCAGTGTCACAAAGCAGCTGTGGGTCCAGCTGCAGCTGTTCCCACATCCTGGTGAGTGAAGGGGTCAGGGGCAGCTCTGATTTTTCTATGATAAAAAAAACAGAATCAAATGCCAAAGTGTACAGATATTTAGAATTTATTTTATTATGATGATGGAAACACTGGTAGGCTTCCAAATTGCTCTAAAATTGTAAATATATCAATAAAACATTGCCCAACTGACCTCTCTCTATACAGTGGCATTTCATTTTAATCACAGAAGAACATGGATTTTGGATATTTTAATGAGAGAATTTGGCAGGGGGCAGTTTACCAGAGAATTTGCATTTTTTAAACAGGGAACACCAGAATCCCTGCAGGTGAGGCAAGTGGTGGGACCTGGGCAGAGGAGCTGCCCAGGGCCAGCACCAGGGACTCAACTGGATGGGAGACAAAGTGGCTGACCTCCTGGCTATTTGGGGCCAGGAGCATGTGCGTCAACAGTTCAAAGCGGGCCACCACAATGAGCTTATCTTCCAGGCAATAGCTGCCCAGATGGCAGAGCGGGGGCACTGGAAGACATGACAGCAGTGCCGCCCAAAGGCCAACTGTGCAACCATGGCCCACTGGCAGCTGGCCCAGAGATGCAGGTAGCTCTGCTGCAGTGCCCATACCACAGCCCAGGTGGCTATGTCATCCCTGCCTGGGTCTGGCAGGCATGCAGGTCCAAGAGGGTGAATACTATCACAGCAGGTCACAGCCAGGCAACAGCCCTCACTGCCAGACTGCTGCAGTGGGTAGAGGGTGCAGGGACCACTCTGGGTTAGGGCTGCTTCAGCAGTCCAGCTCGCACAAGGGGTAGTGTCCCCAGATACCAACTGGTTGGGCCTCAGAAGCTCCTGAGGGCAAGTAGCCCTGAGCTGCTGGCCCCAGCCTCTAGATGCCCCTGTCTGAAAATCTGGGAGGAGTTGGGCAGTTTGCCCCATGTGGCACAATTTGCCCCACACTAAAGTATATGTTCAGGGAAGTGTGCTGAGGCACAAATCTCCAGCACAAATTTGCACTCCTGCTACTTGAGCTGCTGCAAGCTCACATGCCTGCATTTGTGGTTGCACCCACTGATGAGCAACATGGAAAATCTTGCTCTTCTGGGCCAACTGATGGCCAATTCTGGGGACAAACAGAAGACCTTTTTTTCATTATTTTCAAGTCTACTAACTTTACTAAAAAAGAATATATCAGATATACCTTAAACTTCAGTTACCCGCCTAATTGTAAAATTTCAGGCTGCAAATATACTGTTACTCCAGGTGGTCTTATTGACTCACCCTCTTAGTACGAGACAGCTAATCTGTTTAAAGACATAGCTTTTAGGGGTGGAGCTGTATTTTAATCACACTTCTGACCTCTTACTATGCTTTTTTCTGAATTATTTTTAGATCTAGCAAAAACAAAGGGCTTGATTCTAATGTTATACAAGTCAGAATCAGGACTAACTTCATGGAAATTAAATACAGCTCCAAAATCACCTACTATTGAATGTATTACTTAATAAGTAGTATTCCTAGTACTTTGGTGTATATGAGGGCATTGTCATTAGAAAAAGCAAACATTGTGGGCCTGACTAGAAACAATAAATACAAATTCTGTTTTTAGGGAAAATAGTGATGATGGAGATAGGATGGAAAGAAATGAATCCAAAGCTGAGGTACTGTGAATAGAGAGCATTACTAAAAATATTTCTTCAGAAATTCTCTCCAATTTAATTACTATTTTGGACACCTGATTTGAGAGACTGGAGAGGAAGAGTGAATTTAATCAACAAGAAATTCTCTAGGTACTTCATCATCAGGAGCAGTTAACAAAGTGGAAAGGCATTTTTGGCCTGGAAGATGCAAGAGTTCATTATGAGATTAAGTATAATCAGGCCAAAGTGCAATTAAAATAACGTCCATTATAATTGGACACCATAGAAAACAAGAATTACAAGGATTTCTGAAGGGAATGAGACATATACATCATCATCTTTGAAAAATTGGTCCTTAATAAGAGAATAAAAGCTACAAATATATCAAAGATCTAATACAAACAAGCCTAAACTAAGGATCCCGGAGCAGCCCTGAGCGTCTCAAAAGGTCTTTCTGTTAACTTCAGAAGTGTATCAGAATTTCATCCCCTTTTAAAGGTGTCTTTGAAACTGCCACCTTAGTTAAGATGTTGACACATTTTGATGTCTTAATGGCATTTGTGAAGGATGCAGAACATTCTGGGAGCTTGGTGCCACAAAATAAAATACATGTGAATTATGGATGTAAACCTGATAGTTTGAAGCCCTAAAGGGGTAAGGAGATCATTGTCAACACCTGTTGTGGCCCAGAGTTCCCTGGAAACTCCAGATGGACAGACACTCCTGTTGCCATGTGATGTGGCAAGGCGGCTTAGTGCCCCATAGGAGGGGTGAACCCCACCTCAAATGGCCTCAGCCCATAGGGGAAGATTACCCAGGAAGAGCTGTTGACAAGTGCAACTTACCTGCAGGCACCAGATCCACAGCAACAGAACAGCACACGGCGCAGCTGTGCCATTTTAAAAGCACGTACTCCTTGTGCGTTGGTAGGCATGCAGAGTGATGTATAAAAAGCATGCCTGGCATGCCAGAAGCCTGGGCAGTTGAGCCAGAGGGCGCCAACCATGGGCAGTTGAGCCAGAGGGTTGCCTCTAGCATGCCAGCAGACCTGGGAAGCTGAACCAGGCAGAGGCTGCCAAAAGAGTTCTCCGGCAGACTAGATAGCTCAGGCCACAGGGGGAAGACACTGCAGCTTGCAAGCAGAGAACCCAGAGGGGTTCTCATCCTCACAACCTGTGGCCAGAGTTAGTCTGGAGGACTGAGGGATCCCATACCGAGAATGCAGACGCATAAGGATTGCGTGACTGCATGGGGGTGCTAAAGGGGATATGTTTTCTTTGATTGTTCTTATTGTTTGGGGGCCATCTGCTCTGGAAGACCAGGTACACAGACTGCCTGTGACCACACCTGGAGAAGGGTGGTGAAGGACATGTATTTCACCCCTCTCCAGCGAAGAAGCTAATTGAGTTTGAGTTCTATCTTCAACACAATTAATTTGATTACGGAATTTTGAGGGGATATTAATCTGGATCCTGAAGACAAGTTACCGGCATGGTCTCTGTTCACCCAGGGTGATGGTCTGAGACCAAGGTCAACAACGTAAGGGCTAGGTCCCCCTCAGGTATTTCTTTTGGAATTATATTTTAAGCCCTGTGATTGAGGGATCAAGCCCAAGGCCATTTGTGGCAAGAACTGATCCAAGATACATATTTGATTACTTGAATTAGGCCAAGAAGCAGTCTGAGATAGCAGACTCCATATTCAGTGACACCTGGCAAGAGCAACCTTGCCACATGGTATGGGTCACTGAAACACAGACTATGGTTGCACTAGCTAGTGTCATTGTGTACCATTTTGATAACATCTGGTTGGCATGTGGAAGGGGTGAAGGAGAGGCGAAGCCCCATCAAAACACACTTAAGGAGAGCCTCCCTGAGGGAAGGGTACCACCTATTATTGGAACCTCCCTTCCTAGTGTTTTCTTTTCACAATCAAGTCATGGCAGGTGAGTGAAGAGGGATCTCCCTCAAGGGAAAACTTCCAGATACTCAGCAAAAAGTGAGCATTAGGCACTAGACCTACTTCAGGCAGTCTCAGTGAGTGCACCACTCTTCACACTGCCTGGCTACCACAACTCCATAAAGGAGGGAGGTCTTTACTAGTATCAGTTGGTGAGCCAGAGGAAATGACTGAATGGGACAGGTGTCCTTTCCTCTGGATCCTGAACTCCGTCATCTTGTGTTCACTGCTGTCCAGGTTGCTACCCACTTTACATTCCCCATCAATTCTTCCCTATTTTCTTTACTGTCAAATGTTTGATCCAAGTAAAAAATGTATAAAGCCCATTTTCAGTTCACATTTCAGTCCTCCTTGAACCCCCATTTTTTTTCCATGTGGATTTGTACACTGACCATTTTATTCCAATTCTCCTGATTTTTCTCTATGAGTTTGTCATTAGGTTGTGAACTCCATAGAGCAAGCATATTCCTTATATTATTAGGAAGTATCAAACATATAGTGGAGATTACTGAAAATAAATAAGAATAAAGAGCTGACCCAAATTAAGTTTCCCAGAAGAATAAAGCTTCTGACCAATATTATGTGTTCCTTATCAATTCAAAAAACAAAGGACATTTAAAATTGTGGAGTATAAATCAAGAACCAAACAATATTGAAGTGTAGCACAGTACCAATAATTCTTCCTCGAGTGTCAGCGTTTTCTGTTAACAAAAAATAGTGCAGAAACTGACCAAACTGCTATGGTATGTCAGGCAAAATGCCCAGTAGGAGGTTGGGGGAGGGGAGCAAGAAACGGAGAAAAATAGAAATACCATTTCCTCTCACTTCCATGATTTTCTGTAATACTATACCCAGCATCCAGAGATATCATAGGCATTGTTATTCGTTCTCCTTTTGCCAGAACAAGAACTGTGCATGGCTGAAACTACAAGGATAATATAAGAAAGTATCTAAACTTTCTCCCCATACTTTGTAAGAACTAAGCTCATATCTTTAATACACTTTGAATACAGTTTTGTAAGCCTTTACAATTACAAAATGTGATATGAATGGGTATAGTGGTATAGGCTGCCACTGATTTATACATATTGATAGTGAAGACCAAATAACTTGTAGCCAACATATTTTAAACATTAAATGAGATGCAATCAAAATATAGGCAGTAAGTCTTTGCTGTGCACATTCACCCATTTCACCTATAAACTTTTTGTACAAAGTAAGAGTACCAACAAGACTGAATTGTATTACTTTTTTCAATAAAGATAAATGTTAACGGTACCTTAACATAGAAGTGCATAGTAAAAACTATTACCTCTTTAAATATTTCTCATTTTCTTTTCAAAGATTTGTGTGAATCCTGTGTAAGTACTGTCAAATGGATGATCCCAGTGAAAAATATATAAAGTATTGCAAACAAAAATATCTAATTTTTCATTAAAAAAGAGTATCCTATAATGTACAATCCCTAAACAATGATGAACTCAGAAGTATCATTCCTAGAGCTCCTACTGACAGCATTACTGATATTCTTGTACAGGACAACTTTACTGACAGATTTTTTGTTAAAATGAATTTATATAAGAAAGCTGCTAGCCAATACTTGTCACCAAACTATTATGTTAGGGATCCTTAAGAAAGTTCTTAGATTCCTAGGCCGCATCTAGACGAGCACAGCGGTGTGGTATGTGGTGATGCAGACATGTCTGTGGCACCACATACTGCACGTTCAGTTGTTCCCTGCACTGCAAGGGGATATTTAGGGGTCAAAAAACCCACAGGAAAAAAAAGCATCATGGCACACACAGCAGCAGTGTGTGCCACCCAAAGCCAGAGCCTGGCAGACCGCAGCCACACTCCACTGCCAGCCAGGTTCCACGCATCAGGAGCGATGTGACTGCAGTCTCAAGAGGTCCCCAGGACCCCAAGTAAGGCTGCCGGGGCCAGAGGGCACATGGCACAGGCATTCCCAAGGACAACTAGTGGTGGCACAAGGTGCACCACTGCTAGTTGTCCCCAGGGAACCAAACATTCACACCATGTGTGGACGTGGCCTTACATTCTAGAGGGGATTATGATGACCATTTAATCTGACCTTCTGTATAAAGACAATT
>NW_005842050.1:918178-934030 GCF_000455745.1 Alligator sinensis
AGCCTACAATTTCAGACTGAACTAGAGAAAAGCATATAGTAACAGTGAATCTACTGCACCCCTGACTAAATGGTTCCAGTGGTTAATAACCCACACTGCTAAAAATCTGTACCTCATTTCAAGACTGAGTTTCTTCAGATTCAACACCCATCCAGTGCAACATTCTGCGTGTATAATTTCATCTCTTAAGTTAAAGAGCATTGTTCTATAAGAAATATTATCTCCAAGTACAGTCTTAATTGAGTATAACCAAACCACCACTTAACCTTCCTTTTGTTAGGCTACTCCAGTGAAGTTTCTTTAGTCTCTTACTTTAAGGTCAGTATTCCAAACCTCTAATATTTCTCATAGCCTGTTCTTAAGGCTTTCCAATCTATCAACATCCTTTCTTAAAAGTGAGCAGCAGAACTGGACATAGTATTTAAGGTTTGGTCTCAATTGATTCTATATGCTATAGTAACATGCTGCTACTATAACATTAGTCACATTAATACATCCTGAGGTAGTATGACATCCCCCTAGGTCCAGATATCATGTAAATATCATGTGAATGATCTCAGAAGTAGATTCTTTGTTAAGGATATATTACGGATTCTTTCACAATTATTTACATTTATTTTAGATCAGAAAACTACATTATTTAGTGAGCTGAATACTGGTGCTAAGTGAAGAGATAATGAAGGTATAGTAAAAAGTTTAATTTTTCACTATCTGTAAAAAAAAGTAACTTCTTAATTTAAAAGACAGATCACCTAAAGACACCAGTCTTTATGAAAGACACCAGGTTATGAATTAGCTACTACTATAATAAGAAGTCTTCTCTGCTGTTTTGAAAGGTAAATTGTCAAGAGGTTTTTAAGCAAAATAAACAACCCAAAACTGTTTATGATTAAATGGATGGTTAAAAAAATGACACTGGACTTTAAATTAAATTCAGACCTGGATTAAATGAAGGAGTTATCATTAAGGGCACACACAGAAGCTATGTTTGTCACGTGATCAGCCCCATGAAAGTACTCTATAGCTGTTCTGTGACACACGTGCATGGCTGCAGACTGCTTTAAAAGTGGCTGATCATGTGACAAATTAACCCTCATCAAATAAGTGATCAGATGAAGGAGCACCTTAGGGAATTTCTGTTCCTTAGGGTCAATCTGACATGTGATTGGGGATGGGCTGATGCAGCCTAGCTCCACCCCTGGTGCTGTCTGTGGGAAGAGAGGTAGGGAAAAGGGAGGGGGAGCTGCAGGCTTGGGTTTGCCTGGCCTGAGCTGGAGCGGGTGCAGATATATTGGAGCCCCCCTTCACCTCCCACCTCACAGCCTCACCTGCACTCCCTTCTTCAGTTTAGGCCAGGCAAGCCCAACCCTCAGCTCACTCCCCCTTCCCTCTCCCCCCTCTTTTCCTCCAGAAAGCACTGGAGTTGGGATGAGGGGGGCAAGGCTTAATCAGCCCAACCCTGATCATGCTACAGGCAAGCAGGCTCGATCCCACCCCCTCTCCCCTGAATCAACAGGTAAACATCGTATTGTGTTGGGGGCCATCATTCTAACTCATGGCATTTTATTCAAACGTCATGAGTTAGAGCAGGGACCTGCACATCTGTCAGCATCCTAAAAGCACCTAGGTTTAAATTTGGGTATAAGGAAGAAAATATATTTGAAACAAAAATGGTGGAAAAAAACAATTTCTAGCACTTTACAGAAACTGCTATGGTCAAGGAAGACCAAGAAAGGGAAAACTAAGCAAATCCACTGCACTCTTCTCAAAGAGAGAGAGAGAGAGAGAGATTCTTACTTAGGGTCTAATTCAAAAGCCACTGAAGTCAATGATAAGATAGGATGTTTTGTAGAGTTCAGTAATTTTTGGATCAGCCCTTAGTATAATGATGAAGACCCTGGAGAAACTTAGATTAGATAAATACCACTGAGAGCAAAATATGTTTAGATTAATAGAGAAAGCACATAATCAGAATATTTAAAATTCAGATCCTTTAATTTTATTGAATGAAGACCTTGCTTTCCCAATGGTTCTTTTTTAAATTGTGTTTTCAAAATATTTTTTCTGTTGATGCTGCCATTATAATTCCTGTGGGTTCAGTTTCATAATCAATGTGTGTTGGACTTCCACTAATTTCCCATGAGACTTCTGCAGGTACAAACTTCCATAAGATTTTACTCTTAGTTAAGTGCACAAATTGCATACCATATAAATCTATACAATGACAAGGCATTACACAAGAGTGCATTTTAATACAGTTGATGCTATTTAACTCTTTTTACTATGACCCTGAAATAAGCTACCATATAAAAACATTATTTTTAGCATTAAAAAGGCTTTTAAAAAAACAAAAAGGAAGGAAGCATCATCTTAAAGATGTTCATTTGGTATAGGATGGTATAAAGTTTATTATGAATCAACTGCAAAATTAACTGTACATCAAGTGGTCTCAGAATTGATGAGAAGTTTGGGAAAGGGAAAAAAATTGATAACGCAAGCACTAAACTTTCCCCTACTACTGCAGACACCTTTCCTACTGAATCCAAGGACATGTTCCTGACCCAACCATGTTAATAAGAAGTTAGAGGATTAATTATCTATGAAAAAAAGAATTATTCTTGTAAGAAGAAAATCCCAGAAACAGGACAGCTGAGGACATCATGTAGACAGTTCAACAAAGTAATGCCATTCCTAAAAAAGACACAAATACTTTTCATAATCACTGATATTTACCAATATTGTATACCATTCACCTAAAATTTATTTTAAGAGGAGCCTTGTTTTCAACAATCTTCTTAAATCCTAGTAAACTGAAGAATTAATTAGCAAGCACGGAGGATCAGCAAACTAATGCTTTAGTCTGTTAAACCATCTGCTCAGGAGCACCCTGTTCAAATCTTGGCATTACTGGAGGATGGGTGAATACTTTTGTCTCTTCTACTTAGTTACAAGTTGCCATTCTTTGCTGATACTCTTATCCCCATCTTTCCCATCCCAACTCTTGGTAAAGATAGCTATCAGAAGGGTTAATAATCAAATTTCCTTGTCATCTCAAAGATTTTACTGGATAGATCAATACACAATTTGATAGATATATACAAGAGAAAAAATAGATTTTCTCTATTTTATATATTTGGAGAAAGTCTAAAATAGATAAATTTATAAATCTTATTATGTTCTATATGCAATAGAAAAAAAAATAAGTGCCAGATTAATCAATAGGCTATTGCTGCTTTGCCCAGGTGACACAAAGCAGCTATAAACTCAATTTAACTAGCCAAACTAGTGCAAAGAGGCTGAAGCTTTTAAGAGAATCTGGCCTGTAGTTGTGAACACTATTCATGCAACATTATTAAGATTTGAATATGTGGTTGTATCAGATTATTAGCCAGAATATACTTATCAGATATGGGAAGGTCCTTGTTAGTGCAACCTCAATCTGTTGTTGTTTTCTAAACTTTAATGTTAATACATTAATTTCATATCACATTTTAGTTTTCAGGAAATGCAAGCTCTTCCTGACATATGGCAGATCGGGGGCAAAGTTTGGCAAACAGCCTAGCTATAACATTCCAGTAGCAGCTACTGAAAATTTTTTTATTGTTAATACTGTACCTCAGAACTTTCCTTTCTTTATATCAGTTTCCCTTTATGGGTTCACAATAAAGGTGGTAAAATGAATGATAATCTAAGTGGCTGATACCTTGGGGAAGCAGTCCAAGCAAGTTATGTAGGCAAATCTGCATGGTTGCTGGGGGCAGAGGAGAGTACTAAAAAGACAGTAAGGGCAGAATTGTAATCCCTGTTGTGGCTGCATCCAGACAAGCATGGATATTTGGTCCCCAGGGACTACTAGCAGTGGGACACCTTGTGTTGCTGCTAGGTGTTCCCAGGGAATGCTTGTGCCACACGACCTCCAGTGTGCTGCAGGTTACCTCGGGTGCAGTAAGTGAGTCTGGGGCCAGCACTGGGGCTGGCTCCAGCAGCCTTACCTGGGGTCCTGGGGACCTCCTGGGGCTGTAGCAGTGGTGATCCTGCCACTCGGAGCCCGGCCAGAAGCTTCATTGTGGCTCTGGCTGGCCAAGCTCTGGTTTTGAGTGGCACACACTGCCTCCATATGCACCGCTCTGCCTTTTTGCATGTTTTTTTTTCACCCCTGCATATCAAGTGGTCAACCCAATCTCCCCCTCCCAACCCACACACACACACACAATACTGCTTCCTTGCAGTGAGGAGAACAGCTAAATGTGTGGTATGCAGTATGAGGTGACACATCTGCGATGCCACATACTGCATGGCCGTGCTCGTCTGGACATGGCCTGTGTGCCTAAATGAGAGTTTTCTAGCTGTGTACTCAGGTGCTTTTGGCACTTAAACCTGCACTTATCCCATGGGTAAGAGAAGGGGTTTTCAACTTTTTTTAATAAGTGTGCCCCGGCTGCCAGACACAGAATCAGGGAGGGGGTTGGTGTGTGGCCGGCAGTGTGGGGTGGTGGGCTGCAGCAGCAGCTGCCACTTGCAAGCTCCACTCCCCGCCCTGGTCTGGTCGGTCGGGTGGCACCTGTGCAGCCTACAGAAAGGCACTGCTGCCCTCACCCTGCCAGCCCTGCTCCTGTGAGGTGGCGGCTCAGGATGGTGGGTTGTGGTGCTCCGTCCTCATCCACCTGCCTTCCCAAGTACCCCACCTGGGCTAGAGATTATGTGTAACCTATATAGAATAATCTGTGCACTACTGAAAACATACATGTCTATCTCTGGGGAAAAAAGATGAGGGGTGTGTAGAGGGAGGATGAGGACAATAGTTCCCCAAAGTTTTAACAAGGAGGGCATCTCTAAATTCTCAACAAAGTGTTCTGGCCACAATACCACAAGTTAGGCATTACATAAACTACTCTTCAGCCACACACCATTTGAAACTGGACCCTTGAGTAGTCAAAAGAAAAAGATATGTTGGGCCAGGAGGAAGAATGCAAGCCAGAGGCTGTGTGGTTCAATAAAATGGCTGCCTCCCCAGACAAGAGGGAGCCCTGGGTTCTAGCCTGGACCTTTGCTCCCAGTGAAGCAGAAATTTGCCCATTGCAATACTTCCTATCTTTTTTTCCACTGACATATAAGTGCAAGATACAGTAGCTCAGATTGAAAAGGGGCCCTGGGAATAGGCATGAATAATGCTTAACTTGTGACCTGGTGGTTTAGAGTACTGCTCTAGGAAGTCATCAAGATGTAAGTTCAAACTTCCTCTGATTGAGGGGTATCTAGAACCGGGTCTCTTACTTACTAGGCAAGTGTCCTTACCACTTGGTTATTGCAACTATGACATCCTAAGATTTGCCTAACACCTGTTACTTGTGAGTTTCTAGCCAGCTATGTTTTCATGACTAACATGCACTTAATTCATCCAGAATGGGTTTGTGCATATGGCTACATACCTGCCTGGCCAGTGTGTAATCTACTCTGTTCATTCAGTGTATACATGAATGTCTACAGCACAGAGGTAACAGAATCACAACTTGTGTATAAGTGCCAAAAATGCCATTTATATGGATAGAAAACTGTCATGTAGGCACACAAAGGGAAACAGAATTTTGCTCCTGCTATGTTAAAGCAATAGATGCTCACAGGATCAGGTTCCCTTCTACCACAGATAGCATAATAATCTGCTAATGAAAACAGGGAAGACTCCTATTATATGCCAAAACCTGGCCTAAAGTACCATGAAGGGGCATATCCAGATGAGTGCACATGTGCAAGGGCATGCATTTGCTGTGGCACAAGTAGCAGTGGTACATATTTGTGCTGCTGCTATGTGGCCCAAGGCATGTCCTTGAATGCACGCTCTGGCAAACACGAAATTGCCTTAGGTGGGGTAGGGAAGGCTGGGGCCAGCACCTGTGCTGGCTCCAGCAGCCTTACCTGGGGTCCTGGAAGCCTTCCAGGGCAGTAGCAGTGCCAATCTGGCCACACGGAGACTGGCCAGCAGCCAGAGCAAGGTGCTGGGCTTCCAGGCTCCATTTCTGGCAGTCCTGCTACGTGTGCCGCACCACTTTTTTGCAGTGGCTTTTTTTGACACCATGTGAATGGGGGCACATGAGCCACATGCATTTTGTGGCACCTCAAACAGCTTTGAGGCACTGCAAACTGCATGTGTATGCTCATGTGGATACGCCCAAGGTGTCTTCTTTTCCTGTTAACAGCATCCATCTCTCTCCGCATCCTCTCTCTTCTTTTTCTATGAATAGCCACACCTTTCTCAGAATTGCTGGAGTGAAGAATGGAAGTATAACTATAAGAGTTCTCATCACAGGACACACAGATTTCTGCCCCTCTCTGCGCTAAACTTTATTCTTCTTCCTTTTGTTCTTCCCCATTGAAATCCATTGGCATCCATTTTTTCCCTTGACATCAGTAAAGCAAGGTCAGACTCTGTGGAAGTCCTTCACCAAAAATCACTTTATGCCCATTATTGTGATGTTTTATTCAAATATTTATCAGTGTCATTGCTCTTCATCTTTAATTTCTGATTTGCATGAAAAGAAAAAAAGCTCAAGAACAAAAGCTAGGAGGAGCCGATGTAAGTAATAAACGTATTTTCCTCAGACAAATCTGTATATGGAAACAGTCTATATTCTAACTGAAAAAAAATCTCCCAAGATGTGGAGAGAGCATATACATCAAGTTAATCCTATACCTCACCTGTGTAACTGTGGATGCGTTTACATAAGACGTTAACTGCACAGTAGCCTAATAATACTGCACGGTAGCGTGCCAAGCAAAACCTGTGCTAATATGCTACTGCACAGCAGTATTAGTCTACTACATGGTTAGCATCTGTATAAACCTGTGCGCAAGTGTTTTAGTACTTGGTTATCCAACTACTAAACTTATTGCACAGTAACTAAGGCATATTAATGAACACATAGACTCACCTATCTGATCTTATCATCATCACCCTGCCAGTCTTCCAGTGTTTGTCACACTTACCTGTGTCTTGTTTCAAAATAGGGCAGGGAACATATTTTTCTGTGTGTTTGTACAACTTCACTGTATACCTTGGATAAATAATAAAACCATGGTAAAATAAAGTAACAAATAGGCCACATAATGTAGGTGCTGCAAAATAAATTAAATGTATGCATCACGATGGGCATGTCTATGTCAGAGCTGATTTGAATCAGTGCCTCGACACAGTGGAACTTTCTAGCACAAGGCATGGTAAGGCAGGGGAAGTCTCGGCATGGTGAAGAGTTCTGGCGTGGATAGAGGTCCCGCCGAGGAAATGCAGATTTGCATTATGTGATTGGCTGATGTTAAATTATTCCCACGTGGCGGCTGGCAATTGGCTCGCTAGCTGTATAAAAGGTTAGGGGCGTTTCCGCCCTAGTTGGAGAACTCCGTGATTCCCCCTGGAGTGGAACTCTGGCAGCTTGATCACCTGCCAACGACTCCCTGTCGGCGAAGCCTTGCGACGTACCCTCCGTGTTGCATGCCCGAGTTAGACCCGAGCTACCCGGTCTACAAGAGCTCCTCGATTACTGATTAGAGAGTAGAATTGTTGCAACCACGATTGCCTGCGCTGTATACGACTCTACAGTGTAAGTAAATCTACCTCTGTTTTCCAATTGATACGTGTCTCGTTTGTGCCTAATTCCGCTCCGGTGATACCCCATCAAGGGATGCCAGCCGCAACCCCAGCTAGCGTTCCTGAGGACTCCTGATCCTCGATCCCCCCTCGGCCCCCACAGTCTACACGTTCATTAATGCGCCATAGTTATGGTGCATTAAGTTCACTACTTGTATAACTAAGTACTAAATCAATGTGCAGTAACCAGCACTACTGTACAGTAGCACTGGTGCATGCTTCTTTGGTGATGCTACTGAGCAGTAGCCTAATATGGCGCAATAACGTATTAGCACTGTTTCTGCCGTGACACACTACTGCACAGATTTATTAGGCTATTGTGCATTTAACGTCTCATGTTGATGTGCCCTGTGTTTAGGACAGTTAAAGTAGAGGGACAAGGTGTACAGAACACCATGGGCGCATCCACACATGCAAGCACGTGCGCTTGCAGCAGCTCAAATGGAAGCGGTGCAAATTTGAGCCAGGGCATTTTGCCTCGGCGCACATGCTTGGACATGTGCTTTGTTGTGGAGCAAATTGTGCCACTTGGGGCAAAATAACCCTGCCTGGCTCCTCCCAGATCTTCAGCCAGGGGGAGCTAGAGCCTGGGACCAGCACCTGTGCTGTTTCCAGCAGTATAAAAAGCCGCTCTGGCAAGTAGCTCAGGGCTACTAGCTCTCTGGAGCTTCTGCAGCCCAGCCAATTGGTACCTGGGGACACTAACCCCTGTGCCAGCTGGACTGCTGAAGGAGCCCTTAGAGTTCCCTGCACCCTCTACTCACTGCAGTAGTCTGGCAGTGGGGGCTGCTGCCTGGCTGTGACTTCCTGTGCACCTGCCAGACCCAGATGAGGACTGCAGAGCCAGTAGAGACATCTGTCCCTCTGGGCCAGCTGCCAGTGGACTGCGGTTGCAGGGTTGGACTTTGTGCAGCACTACTGCCATTTGTGCCCCCTGCCCAGCCATCTGGGCAGCTATCACCCGGAAGATGTTCCAGGTGTGGTGGCCTGCTTTGAACTGTCAAAGTATGTCCTCCTGGCCCCATTTGGCCAGCAGCTCAGCCACAGCCAGCTGGGCCCAAGGTGCCAGGTCTGAGAAGGCAGGGTCCTGCCACCGGGCTCCCCCGGATGGTGCTCTCTATTGGAAAACTGAAAAATCCCTGATAAAAAAAATCTCAAAGTCACTCTGTAAAATACCCCCAAATCTATGTTCCTCCACAAGTAAAACAAAAGACCACTATGAAGAGAGAGAGAGAGTGAGACAGAGACAGTGATCAGTTGGACAATGTTTTATTGATATATCTACAGTGGTAAAGCTAGTCTCTTATCATAATAATAAAGTGAACTCTAAATACAGGTTTTATGAATTCATGACTACATATTTTGCTGCCCTCCCACAGGGCGATGGCCCCTACACAAGGGGTTCAGCCCCCACACAAGGGCTACACCCCCCCAACAGGGGATTTGATCCCCACACAAAGGTTTTGGCCCTCCAAAAGGAGGTTCAGCCCCCCAAAAGGGGTTCAGCACTCTCACAAGGGGTATGGCCCCCCAACAGGGGGTTCATCCCCCACACAAGGGGTATGGCCTCCACAGGGGCTACCAACCCACTGCAAGGCCCACATGCCCCACGCCAGCCCCTCAAAGGCTGCCCCACCCAGCCCCACCCCCCACTCCCACCAGAAAAAGAACAGAAAAAAAAATGAAAAAAGAAACTTTACTTACCTGGGAAGCGCGGAAGGGCGGGGTGGGGTGCAGCACAGGACAGCACAGGGGCAGGAGGGCCCAAGCTGGCCTGGAGGGCCACGTATTTCAGCACCAGGGTGAGGGGCAACCACAGAGATGCTCTGGCAGCCAGAGTGCCTCTGTGGAGGACCCTGCCCCGCTTTTTTATACTTTGCTTTTTTTAGATCCCTGCATATCCAAGGGCCTAATTTTCTCCCCACACTGCAAGTTTGCAGCGCGGGGAACATTTTTTCATTCCCGCACATGCCTGTTGCCCTGCCTCAAATGGGTTTGAGGTAGGGCAACAGGCACATGTGCGCTCATCTGGACGCGGCCCATTTGTTTTTCTAGGGAAACTTTGTTTTCTTGCGTATTTGGCAAAAGTCTAAAATAAATATATTTATAAACTTTCTTATGCATTTGTGACTGCCATTGCTACCAGCAAGCAGAACGTTGCTATTGAGGAGGAAGAGGAGGGATGGATTACTGACACGATGGCAGTTGAGAACAGCTGTTTGAGCTGAGCAGCTGTGGCATGTGTGCATGGGCATGTGGGGCCGAACACTGAGGGAAGTACAATGACTGCAGGGGAAGAAAGACACTACTCTGAGACAGAGATAGGCACCTAGAAAGAGTCAATGGGAAGCAGGGATGAGAAAAGACACAGAAGAGAGAGAGATGACACCACAGAACTGCCAAGAAGTCAAAACAGCAAAGAAAGAAAAACAGACTGTAAAATCCACTTCGACACATCAACATTACTTTTTAATGCACTCGGGGTGCCAATAAGTATCCAGCCTGTTTTTCAGGCAAATATAAAATCTCTATTCTTCTACCTTACAGTAGGCTCATCCCTGTTAATCAGTCTAGTATTTGTATGATAGATATACGTCACAGAGAGGGGATGATATAATGAGTTCTGTAGCGAGAGAGAGGGAGAGAGAGAGAGAAAGAGGGAGAGAAACCCAAAAGAGTCACAGTTCAACAGGAGCTGAGGGCACTCAGCACCTTGCAGGAGTAGATTCACTGTGTTTATGGTGCTAGTTAATTAAACCTGTTTTTATTGTATTTTTAATGACTTTTGTCTGAATATTTTAGCCATAATTTCATAGGTGATCCCTTGCATAACAGTTACAGAAAATGATTATATCATTTTTTCAGTTCATTCGTTGGCAGCATTGTGTGTGCAGTCCATTACATTGCTTCTTTTGTCAGTCACTTCCCCCTATTATTTGTTTGTGCCTTTCATACAGTAGGAAGGAAGATAGTAATAGGCAATTGTTAAACCACATAAATTGGCAGGGAACGTCAAGGGCAGATGTAGTAATCTAAGCTACTGTATCTATATTTTTAAACAACTAAACATTAATGTTGACCTTATCCTTTCAAACATGTTCTTGCAAGAAAATACAACATTTCTATTTATTACTCATGCTACTAGCATTAGTTTAGAGTTATGTTAGAAATATTTTACACACTTTCCTTTCAATACCATATTAAAATTTCCTAACAGTGGTAGTCATACTAACATTTAATGCATTGTACAATGACACTCTTTTTTTAGATGATAGACTCACAAATTGATGTTACCTAGCCCACCATCAAGGAGGGTGTTGAGACTGATGTGACATTATGTCATATATGCAGCCTCTTCTTCACAGAAGAGGAGCACTGCTCTGCAGATCCAACCTTCTCTTCTCTATATGACATAATCCTATTGTCCTTCATCCACTAACCAAAAGTTTAGTGAACAGTAGCAATTCTTTCTCTTGGAAGGGATGCTATATCTATATGGTTTTGCTAGCCTCTCACAATTCACTTCTTTTTGCCATCTTATTATATATGCTATATTCATGACATAAGTAGCTAATTTGATAATACTTTTATTTCCGCAGAAGCTATCTTCGTTATCATATTCTTGCACTAGGCCGATAGCATCCAAATTATTTGGAAAAAAATTATTTCCCAAAAAAGTGTGCCACTAAAGCTTGTGACAGAGATTACATTTATCATGTCATTAGCATGTTAGTAGCACAATAAATTGCAAAATGCCAAATGAGAAAGCAATTTATGGCAGGATAAATTGGCAAACCAAAGACAAAGATGTTCCACATTAAATTAATCATCATTGGCTATCTCTTAATTCAAGGACAATCTCTATCATAGCTCACTGGGTGTGTCTACAGGAGACATTTTATTGCACAGTAGAGCAGTATACTGTGCTGTAAGTGTGTGCATTTACACGTGTACACGCTTACTGCACAGTAAACTGCTCTAATCACGAGTAGATGCAAGTAGCAAATTTACTTGTGATTAGTTACTGCAAAGTAGTGCTCATGTAGACATCTGACTGGGAGCAAATGTGTTCCCAGTCAGCCAGGTAGCAGGGGCCAGGAGATTGATCCCTGCTCCCAGGAGCTCACACCTGCTGGGGCAGACTGCGACTAGAACACAGGCAGGGACTATGTCCCCTGCCCCAGCAGCAGGGAGTTTCCAGCCCCCTGCTCCGAGACCGTGAGTGGGGAGCAGGGGGCTGAGAGATCCTTATCTCCCATGGCCAGCTCCACAGTCATGGGGCCAACACTGGGAGAGCCTTATCTCCCAACCTGAGCTCCACAGTCACGGGGCTCATGCTGGGATATTCTTCTCTTCCAGAACCAGCTCCACAACTGCCCGCACTTGGGCTGGAGATAAGGGCTGGGAGATAAGGATCTCCCAGTGCTGGCCACACAATTGTGGAGCTGGCACTGGGAGATAAGGTTCTCCCAGCCTGAGCCCTGCGACCATAGAGCTCAGGCTGGGAGATAAGAATCTCCTAGGCCCCACTCTCTGATTGTGGAGCGGGGCCTGGAAGCTCTATGTTGGCAGGGGACTGGGGAGCCTGTCAGTTTCAAAAGGAAGGTGGTTCTTAATAAGGAGAAGGAGAAGATGACTATAAAAAAAATGGAGAACAGAGTTGGGGCAATGCCGCATCCTTGCTTCAACCGCAGTTTGGATGACAAATGGATCTTCTCCAATCCGCTACATAGAACAGTTACAGTTATCTGGTTGTGGAGAAGCCTCAGGACATTGATGTACTTTTCTGGACATCTAAGTCTGGCCAGTCCTTTCCACAAGGCTTTGTGACTGTTGGAATCAAAGGCCTTAGTGAAGTCAATGAAGGCCATGTATAGGTCCTGGTGTTGTTCCTGAACTTTTCTTGAAACTGGCAAGCAACAAAGATCAGGTCAATTGCCCCATAGGATGGTCTGAAACCATACTGAGATTCCAGCAGGACTTGTTCAGTAAGAGGAAAAGGTGGTTCAGGAGGATGTAGGCAAGGATTTTGCTGCTATGGAAGGAAGGGTGATACCTCAATATTTTCCACATGCAGATTTATCTCCTTTCATTGAAGATAGTTACAATGTTGGCATTCCTCAGGTCCCCAAGGATCTCTTTGTTAGTCCAAATATGTAGAATACATTCATGGAATCTCAGCACCAGTTCCTCACCACCAGCCTTATAGATTTCAGTAGGTATGCCAGTCCAGTAGCATTGTTGTTCTTGGTTTCCTTGATGGCATGCCAGACTTCTTCTAGAATAGGAGGGTGGTGAGGGATCCCTTTTCAGGGTGTTAGTGGATGAATTCAATGGTGGTATCTACCACAGTGGACTCATGGTTCAGGATTTCCTTAAAGTGCTCTTTCCATCTAGCTTGGATAGATTCAGTGTCTTTGAGGTGTATTGAGCCATCCTGTAATGGCAGAAAAGTGGGAAGCTGGGCTGTAGATGGCCTTCATTGTCTGAAAAAACCTATGCATGCCATGTTTGTCAGCATAGTGACAGATCTCTTTGGCTTTATCTTTCCCCCACTGAATTTTGATTTCCCAGATCCTCCTTTGTGCTTTGGCTTTGAACAGCTGATAAATCTCCTTCTGCTGAGGCAAGGTGTCATCTTGCCAAGCAAAATGATCCCTTCTCTTCTGTTTGAGGAGGGCTTGGATCTCAGCGTCGCTCTCACTGAGTCAGTCTTGGTGTCAGCAAGTAATATAGCCAATGGATTCAGCACAGGCCATATGGACAGTGGTTGTTCAACCCCATCCAAAGTTCTTTAGTGGTACCTTCATTTGTGGAAAGGGCAGAGAGCTTTCCATGGAGCCACTATTGGAGATCCTTTTAGACCTTTGGGTTTTGAAGAGATTTGGTATTGAGAGTCCTTTGCATTGGTTTTGGCTGTCTTCAGTGTTTCAGAGTAAGCTGGAAGTTCATAATGGATCTGACAAGATGGTGAGGACATGATCTGAACAAGGTGGAGATCTGAGCACAGTGGCAAGGGAGAAGCCCAGATAACAGAAGACCTCCATCTTGCTTCAGCCTTCATCCATCTTTACAGCCATTGAGATCCTGACATCTCTCCCAATCTGATCTGCTGTTGAGGGCTTGGAATTTGAACTGTGGTTTGTCTGGAGCCTCCCCTCGGGCCTGTTTGCCATGAGTGACCCTTCCAGGAGTGTGAGACTCCAGGCAACATAGCTCTGAGGCTCCACCACTACAAGGTCTCAGTCCATGGTGAAGAATTCAATGTAATAAGGTCCCACATGCCCATTAAATTAATGTGAAATGTCTTTGTGGTTAGTATGTATCCCATTTTAAATTGAATGTGTGGCATGTGTGCTGGACCAAGGCTGCCTCCTGCACAATCCCATGAATCAGCTGATTGTTGGGTTCAGGAAGGATACAGCCCTGGGTCCTGGTTCAGTCACCCAGTTCAAGCTCTGGACCATTGGGATTGGGGAGGAGACAGCCTGTCCCCCAGCCCCAGGGAAAGCCCCCTGCCTGATCCCAATGAATTGAAAGGGCCCTTCAGCCCGTTCCTGTGATGCCCTTTGAAGCTCCAGGTGTGGGGAACCCCATTCACTGGCAAACTGAAAGGGTGCCACCGAAGGCATGTCATTGGGGACCCCTTCTGCCAGGGCCCTAATAGTAATTAATTAAGGGCTCTCAGTCCAGCTGGTCTTATATTGATTACTCATTACTCTCTGAGAAATCGAGCTGAAATCAAAGAGTAAAAGACTAATCTACATAGTTATTTAAACGAAAGACAGGGTAAATATACCCCTATTTAAAACCAAACAACTACTTTTCTTCAATGAATATCATATTGCGGGAGCTGAAGGGAGGGAGTTCTATATATTGTTTGGTATATTGTAAGTAAATTGTTGTGCAGTAAAACTTTGCTCAACAGCATGCACTATAATCCACACAAAAAATTCAGATTAGATTCATGCCAATGTAGTTCAGGCTAATAGTGTTCAAGGTATAACAATTATGCATGCAAGTAAGCCTTGCTTTTAAGTACATGAGACTTTGCAGCATCAGATCCTTAGCAATAATTATATCATTATTATTGTTAAATGAAGTATCTTTAAACATGCCAAGAGCATTTATTCTTGAGGGCCATGTCCATGGTGAGTTTGAATTTAAGAGACATTTTGCAAAAGTTTACTAACTCTTAAGCAGTCTCCCTTTCCCCCTCTGGATAGATTGATGAAATTCTACTAGTATAATATCAAAGTCACATTTGGACTGAAGGTAAATATGAGAACTTTCAGGTAGAATCTTCATAAATGCAATTGAATAATGATGATGATAACAACAACAAAGTGCCTTCTCATAAAGCAAAAAATAGTTTCCTCTGTAATGTAAGCATCATTACTGCAGTGGGTTTATTTTGCCAGAATTTTTTCTATTCATATATGAAAATAATTTGATCATGTTATATCTGCACTTCTGTTCATAGAAAGTAGCTATTCAGAAAAACTAAAGCCACGGATTAACGTCATTAGAAAGATACATTTCAGGTGACTTTTTAAGGGTGGGTCTATTAGAGACACTATGGTGAGGTAGCTCATAGCTATGGAGATGTAGCATTGGTGGGCACTAATCATGATGCTGCCACTACTGCACAGTAGCAATGAGCTACTGCGCAGCAGTTCGTTGCTACTGCACAGTAGGGTTGGAAATGACTTGTGTGCCACTGGGACTGCACAGTATTGGTGGCTAAATGACTGTATACTGTGCAGTGGGGCACACATGTAGATGTTCCCTGAATATAAGAAAAACAAAGAAACTAGATTGTATCTGATATTTTTCTAATGTGGAGTTTATCAGTATCATCAACAGAAAAGAGCTCATTTATAGGTTAGCAGAAATGTAAAGTGAAATCCTGACCTGACGGACAATCATATGTTGCTATCTTCAATGGGCCCCGGACTTTGTATTTCCTGTGTCTGCCAGTTATTATCAGTATGGGACCCCATGTTGCCACGATTTGAGTCTCTTCTTTAGTGACCACAACAAGCTAAATGACACATTACAGAGACTGCAGTAAATATTTCAGGAGCAGCATCGTAACAACTTTAACAGGAATTTAACATACCATAATAATGTTAACTGTCAATTATAGAGCAACATAATAAAGTTGCCATTTTCCCTGTTTTATATATATATATATATATATTATATAATAT
>NW_005842050.1:934040-936739 GCF_000455745.1 Alligator sinensis
CTGTGGCTCCAGCCAGTGCTGCATCAAGAATGCCCATCAAAAATGAGCGGGCCAGGCAGAGGTGGAGTGCGGGGGTGGCGCGGGGCTGGATGCAAAGTGGAGGGGAAGGGATAGCACAGGTGCAGGGCGTGGTGTGGAGCTGGACATGGAGTGGTGGGGGTGGGGTGACGTGGAGTTGAAAACAGAGCAGGGGCAGTGCAAGCTTCCCCTGCCCCACCCCGCTCCTTGGAGGCAGCGGCAGCGTGGGGTAGTGGTGCTCCATTCCCCCTGTTCCCCTCATTCCTGATGGGCAATTCACTATTACAGAGATATTGGCAGATGTTATGTTGCATTGACTTTAGTGCAGAGCTATTGAAAGAAGAGGAACCCCAAACTATGGCAACTAAAGAAGAACAGTATAAGGGCATATACTCTGCCAATGCAGAGATGAAGCTTAGGTATCAACCTTCCAACTAGGGGCAAAAAAAATTAACTAGATTTAATATGAAGCTTGATACATTTATGAATGAGATAGTGATATGGTTACAGCTGTGTGTCCCAGAAAGCTCCCTTCCAGTTCTTTGTTTTATGTACTCATCCAAGTACATAAAACAAAAGATCTTTTGGCCTACCAAAAGATACTTACCACAGTCCTCTAAAAGCAAACGTCTGATACTTCATATGTTTAAAAAAATGAAGGAGAAAGGGAAACAATACAGAAAAACATAGATATCGTCTATTTTATATATCATAAAGAAACACTGATTCTTTGGTCATTGCAGTTCACTTCCAGAACAAATGCTAGGGTGGTGAAACACTGGAAATAGTTGTGGTTCAACCAATCCATGCATTTGTTTTCTCTCCGGAACGATAGTGGTACCTTATACAAGTTACTGTCAATTGCAAATAGAACAGATGCATTTCTACAGAAGTGCAGAAGTATAATAGTAGGTTGTCACATAAAGAATTTAACTCAAGTAGTTTCCAAACCTATGGTGTTTAGTCACTTAGACTACATGCATGAAAACTGAAGTTGCTGGATAAAGCTCAGAGACAGGAAAAGTAGCATGTAACTTTAGCAGTCAGAGGGACCTTTAAACAGAAGAGACTGTAGATTTTTCATAGACATACCCATTGTGGTAATTGGATGTAAATACTTGAGAAACCAAATGCATTGGTTTAAAGAGATAATTTTATAAAGGGCAGACTTGGTAAGTCCAGTAGATACCTTGACAAGAGGGGAGTTCCAACATGTTTCATTGTGGTGTCATAGTTTCCATCTTACACAGCTAAGTGGACAATCAGTTTTAGAAGGGAAGACTAAGGAGTATTTTAGTGAATCATTAAGAGATTAAAGGAAAACTCAGGGCACATTCAACTGAGATATCGCTTGTGAGAGATGAGTTATAATTTTTAAAGTACAGTTTAAAAAAAAGCAAGGAGAAAACAGAGGCCAAATGGGACAAGGAACACCACAGTAAGAAACCAGAGGGATTATTAAAAGAACAGCAGGTTATAACCCACAGGAGGTCCAGTCTCTATCCTGAAGCATGTGCACTTAGGTTGGAGGCAAAGACTCATGAAAAGTTGTAGGCCTGCGTCACACAGACAGGTGGATCTAGGGGAAAGGGTTCACCGGTACCTCCTTTTGATTCCCGGTCCACCCAAAGTTTCAAACCACCTGCCTGGCAGTGGCAGAAGCATTTTCAGTCAGGTCCACGACTCATTATAATCTACCTGATCCCTTCTAAACTTCCTTCCACAGGTGTTAATGACCCTCTCCTCTTTTTAATGCTCTTGATGTTCCACCAACCAAGCTATTCTTTCTTCTGCTGTCTGTTAGCTGCTCCTGGCACTGACACTCACAGCCCTGCAGATTGCATTTAACTCATTCCAAGGAAGTTATATTTGGTTTTGCTTCCATCTTAAACTGAATAATATTGTCCTGAGCCCCTAGCATATCAGTAAAGTTTCTAGTTTATTTTTGACTAGAGAAAAATGTGTGTTGCATTATAGGTGAAGATGCACTCTAGCATCTGCACCCCCCCTTTTAAAAATTCCTAGATCTGCCCATGGCCACAGTGAAGCAGTGCCCCTGGAACTTGTGCACTGTGGTACAGATTTAGGGCATGACCCTTTCAAGAGTGCCCCAAGAGACCCTTTCAAAGGCACCACACTGCCCTGGGCTGACCTAAGACCCTTTCAAAGGCACTGCAGTATCCTGGGGTGCCTTAAGACCCCTTCAAGTGTGCCTCGAGGCCCTTTCAAAGGCACCACAGCACCTTGGGCTGCCCTGAGACCCTTTCAAAGGCACTTCAGCACCCTGGGCTGCCTCAAGACCCCTTCAGCACTCCCTTGAGACCCTTTCGAAGATGCGGCAACCCCTGGGCTGCCTCAAGACCCTTTCAAGGGTGCCTGGAGGCCCTTTCAAGGACACCACAGCACCCTGGGCTGTTCCGAGACCCGTTCAAAGGCACTGGGGTACTTCAAGCCCCTTTCAAGCGTGCCCGGGCAGGCGTGCGCACACCGGGAGCGGGCAAGCAAGACCGCGCTGCGCCGCAGCCCTGTGCCACAGAGACACAAGGCGGGGCGGGGAAAAAAAAGAGCCTGGAGCATTTGTCTGGGTTCAGTCAAAAATGAAAACAAAATTGGGGAGACGCGCTGGCGTCTCCCAGAGGCGCCTCGAGCCTCCCCGGGGTGGGGGCCGCACAGATTAGACA
>NW_005842050.1:937710-956209 GCF_000455745.1 Alligator sinensis
TAGGTTGCTCAAGTGATGCTGCTGCTCCTGGCTGCAAGTAAACAAACCAGCCGCCTCCTCTTGTTGCTGAGGCTGCACATCAGTCCTGCTGCCTCAGCCATGGTGGTGGTGGTGGCAGCGGCAGCAGGGTTGCAAAAAAGTTGAGGCTGAAGTGGCTTGTTAGGACTTTGCGTCCCTTGGGCAATGGCTGTTTGTTGCAGGCCTGGTGGCATAGAGCGTGGGTAGCTGCTGAAGGCCCAGCCTGGTGCCCTGAGGGCTGATTCTTCTGGGCCAGGGCTGGGTACCAGTTTTTCTAAGCGAAGTGTAGGTGAGATGAAGGAGTTATTTGTGCCTACAGTGGAGTCACGTGCATGTCAGGCGGTGAATGCGTGTTGGAGGTCTCTTGGACAGCTCAGTTTTTTTGAACACAAGTTTTGACATCCTGGGAAATGTCACAGCATCATTTCTATATAGATTGTTATCAGTATGAACTAGCTAGTGGTAGCAAGGAAGGTTTACTGTGAGTTTGCATAGATACTGTGAGTACTTAGTAGCTTATTTTGGGTAATAGGTATTTCGTGTCGTTTTGGCTTAACAGGTATTTCCCACTATGGTCTAGATTAAAAGATGTAGTTTTAAAACAGGCTGCTGCTCTTCATGAAACTGAAACTTAAAGAGGGTAAATAGTTTAAAAACTAATAAATAACTTAAGGCTCTTTGGTACTATTAACAGATGATTGCTATCCGACTTGGTTACAGGGTTCACTTTATTTTACAAAAATACGTCTTTCAGATATACTTTACTTCAATAAACATCTTATCACTTGCTTATTTGCTACAAGATGCTTACTGTCAAAGTTATGATTGAGAGATCTAGGAAACTACTACCTCCTATCCTCCTAGGTAGAGCAGTTTCATCTGCAAGCTCCCATGTCCCCTGTATGGGAACTTTATTAATAAGAGCTTCTTGAATTTCATAACCATAGCTGCTATATATTTTGCATATAAAAATCTTGTCTTTCAGTGTCAGTAGCACAGAAAATAAACACAATAAACTTTTAGCAGTGTTATGTTACCCTAACTAATTCTTGTGGTGTGCTGGTCTCTCAGTTTTCTTGTAGAGCCTGTTTGCATAACACATTTTAGAGTAGTGGGAATTGATGTAGGATAGTGTACATTGAAAAGAGGTTTGTTTTCATTTCTAAAAGTGTATTCATTAAAAGAGATTCTGTTTGTAGGCTTGTTTGTTTTCTTGAGGAGAGTTTTAAGTTGACCCCAATAGCTTTAATTGGATTGGACTGCTAATTATAATGCATGTGTGCATGCTCTGGTTGGATGGGACCAAGGTGGATATTCAAATGAAAGTCAAAAGAAAACCTTGGAGAACTAAATGATCTTTTCTTCCCTGGAAGGGAGTGGGTGACTCTGTCTGTCTATCTGTACATACACATACATTTAGTTAGCTCAGTTTCTCTGTAACGTAAATGCTTATGTCTGTGCGCATAGCGAACATATATAAGAATCTTGTATTTGAGACATTTGCTTTTTCCTGGTTTAGCTCTGCTTGGTCCAACTAGGTTTGTAATGATTATAACTTTTCAGCTTTTAATAGCTATAGAGAAACTATCTTGGTTTAATGTTTGATGCTGTCTGATGTGCAGGAAGAGAAGAATGACAATTTATTTAATGATAGCTGAGTTGTATCTGTAGGAAATTAGATTTGCTAGAACTATCATGTTTTAATTTCTATTACTTAAATTACACTATAATTCTAAATGTGAGCCTGATGCAAGTTTTAATTTATACTAAACAAGCTATGTTTCTAAAAAAGAAACAAATTCTTTTGAGAAAAGGAGAATATTTTTTAAGCTGAATATGAAACTTTTCCGAAGCTACACTGTTTTTATCACCTAAGCTTCTGTGGCAAGGTATTACCAGAAACTTTATCTTGACTTCTGAATGCCACCTCAGAGTGCATGCTTCTATCACCATTAAACTAAAAAGTAAAAAAGCTGGGGGGGGAAACCCCAGAAAAACAGAACCTTCAGAATGCCTAGAAGTTAACTGTCAATAAACTCAGGTTGCAAAGTTCTCTCTCATTTATTATAACGAAAGTGATCTTTATAAGTCTTATTGATTAGACTGGTAAATAACTATAATTTCTTCTGCTCCCAAGAAACAGTATGTTAAGCAGTTTTGAAATGTTGATTTTGTTTTGGAAGATATTTATAATATACTATTTAGCTCATGCATTGCTTCCTGTTAAAATAACTTGAGACTTCTGTCATACTTAGCAAAAAAACCTGCTGGTTACAATAACCCATTATAATTAGGGTCTTACCTGCTCTGCAGCTACACCAGTAGTAGTGGGTTCAAGATTGATTAAAGCAGAGTCCTGTTGTGAAAAACAGAAAAGATCTGTTTTAGTCATCCATGGCTTTAGCATTCTTAAAACTAATAAGTTTAATCAACACTTGGAAATGAAGCACAGTTAAAAACAAGGGTCAGGATTGTGGTGTAGCCTACATCTAAAAATGCACTGCCTCTTTTAGTGTTGTTATGCCTTTAAATGAACAGATTGCAGCAAAAGTAAAATATCGTAACTTAAATTGCATTTTTTAATAAACCTGCTTATGTATACTAAAACTCAAGCCTCACTTTTCCTCAGACTAAATGAGAGACAACATTCTATCCAAAATCAGTGTTCTCTTCTATAAACAAAGTTCATAAGAATGCTGGATTAAAACATTCAGATTCATGAGATAATTAACTGGGATGAAATATTTAAAAAGTTCACCTTTTAAAATTTCTGTGCAAAACCCCTCATTGTTTGAGAGAACATGTGTTTTACTTTGAAAGTGAAAAAAATAAAGTAAAACAATAAATTAAAGTATTTAAGCTTTACATTCTTTAGTTAGTTATAAAACATGTTTAAACTAGATGTGCTCTTGCATTTTCAGTATTTACATTCACATTACTAATTCCCAGGCATAAACTTTTTACAGCAGTTACTACTTTGTAATAATTGATGTGACAGGAACAAAATTATGACTGCATTTCTAGTAATGAGGAAAAAAAACTTAGGTATTAAAAGAAAAAAAATAATACAGGTGTAAAAATCTAATACAAGCAAGCAGGAAAACAGAAAACTGCTGGATAAGAAAACAGTGTATAATATAAACAATTTTTCAATTTTGCACAGTTTGAAAAGCTTGAAGTGCTGGCTCATTACTACTTGTAGATCAGTTTTTAGATTAGTCAAGAGAATCTGTTTATTCTGAAGTGAGTAAATGTATACTAGTTGTTTAAACAAGAATCAACACTATGTATAGAACAGTAAATCCAAAATAGTACACAATTTGTACTAGAGTACTGACTCATCATGGCTGGTTTCATGGACCTCAAATGGTCCTGTATTGCCGCTGCACTTGGAGTTTTGAAGTGTGAGAATTAATTTCAGATGCCACTCAACAATATCTATGGTTATCAATTAAGGTTTAACCCAGGGGTAGGCAAGGCCTGGCACAGGTGCCAGAGTGTGGCACTCAAAGGCATTTTGCTTGGCATGCATACCTTGGGGCAGATGGCAGGGAAAGGGCTGGGACTGTGCTGCCACAACAAGGATCAGGCCCCGGGTGCCATCCGGCCCTGGCACATTAACATCTTACAAGTTGAGATTGCAGGTGTTTTGGGCACTCGGCCCCAAAACGTTGCCAACCTCTGGTTTATCCTCAAGTTTTGAAGAAGGGTTAAGGGGAAAAAAAGGGTGGGGGGTGGGGAATGGGATAGATGGATGGAGTTGTATGTCATCAAACAAAAATTAAACTGTGGAAAAAGAACATGGCAATTTTAGGACTTAAGATTTATTTTTTAAAATATGTTATGCTACTTTTTAGACTTAGTAATATTAGCGTGGATTTGTGTTTAAACTAATAGTTGTTTACTTCTCAAGTTCAGCCCCCTGCTTATTTTTATATCTCTTTTATCTTGGTGGCTAGGTGTGGGTTAACTTGATCAGAATTTGTGGTTGGGAAATGAGTTGTCACTTGATCTTGTTTTTTTGTTGGCCTTAGTAACTTGATTTACAGGAAGTTACTAGTTTGTTAACTTTTCTTATAGGAGTTTGTAAATTACAAAGGTCTTAATTCTGCAGGTGCATGGTGTCTAGCTTTCCTGAACTGTGTTGTCCCTTTGATTTATTGAGTTGTGTTTCTGTAGGTAAAATGCCTACACATGTTACTTGTGGCAGGACCAGGGGGCTAAAGAGCTTGATGGTCTGGCTTTGGTCTGTCCATTGACTTTTGCAGGTGTTGAATGGAGGCCACCCTTAAGTTTCATCTCACAGCTAATTGAATATGATTATATTAATATGGTACTCTTCAAATTAAGATTCTAACCCTAAAAGGAGTACACAGTAGGAATTTTTGAGAAGGTTAACATTCATTTTAATGATAAGCAGAAGTTTGTTTAGTATGTGGTTGGTGTCTCTTTAGATGTATGATCAATGCTTTTTGTTTGCTTGCTTTGTTTGTTCTGTTGGAATCTAGTGTTGCCTTCCCTCCCTGCCCATATTTGGAAATTTACACTATTTATTTTTGATTTTTCCAGGAATAAATTGGGTTATATATGTAGCTCTTTGAATTAGCTAGTAGTCAAATGTTGGACAGATTTAAATTTGGTGATGAAAATGACTAATGAAAAGCAAGTGCTAATGTTAAGAGATTTATATACCTAAAGTCAAAATATATCATGTAATTATATACTGTAGACCTTTGCATAATATAGGCCAAAAAATCTTCACCTGGTAATTTTTGCGTCAACTGTATACTTTAATTGAGCTATAATGTATTTTTAGAAAGCAATTCAATGTTGATTTAGAAGGGTGCGGAATCCACTACATCCCTAGAAGAGTTGCATAGTGAGTTAAAGAGATTCTGAAGTTTGAAATGAAACACAGTAGATGGGATCCATCAAAAGGATTTAGCATAGCACAGAAGTGGGAACATGGTTAAGGTCTATCCATGTGAAAGTTTTGGCAATTTGATAATGGAAATGTTAACAATATTTTAATGCTATGAAGAATGAAACTCTTAAATTCTGTTCCCCTATTTGTAAATTAACTTGTAAGTATAATTGCACCATATCCAGTAGTTAATAAATGCAACTTTGGGTTTTCAGAAGCTAGTCTCTTGGTTGAAAATTTGTTGTATTTTCTTCATTTGAAATATGTTTTGAAAATGCATTAAATTTGATTCTAGCTTTTTTCATCCTTTTTTTTTTGTTTCATTTATAATGGTCCACATACCGATTGTCTTTATTTTTTTAAATTTATAGAGTACTAAAAATGTACTAATTATTTTGTATCTAAATATAAAGTCTAGTTCCAGAAAAGTGCATAACCTGCAGATGTACATGAAAAAAGTGCATGAATATGTGCTTAATGGGACTATCTACCCCTCTAAATTTATACACATGGTATGTGGGGTTAGGGCCTAAGTAAACAGCATATAAAACAGGAGGTTGAAAGGACGTAAAAGTGAAAATGTAACATTAGATGTTCATCATCTTTGCTTCATGGTTTCTAAAATAGCTTTTAAAATCTAGATTAATTGGAAAGTCTGAGTGGTCATCAATTTAAAATTAGGCCATTTATATATTGATTGAGAAACCTAATTTTGGGTTAGTTTCAGTTTTGAAAATCTTCAACTTAAATATTAATTTGTTTAGCTGTTTTAGTGATTGCTAAGCTTCTCCTGGCAATACTAATTCTCATCCTTTTTTAACTGGTTGCTTTAATCATATTATATATGTTTTAAAATATTGAGTGGGGACTGCTGAACATGACTCTGATACCTCTAGTACAGTGATTCTCAATGAAGGTGCCACAAGATCCTTTCAAGGGGGAACCAGGGTGCCATGCAATATTAGTACTTTTAGGTCTGCAAACATGATTCACATGACAAACCCAGAGATCTCAAATAATTATTAGTAGTACTAAAAATATTCTGACCTGTTGCAGTCTTTTTGAGTTCTTTGCAATGGAAAAGTTGCTCTACTATTTTTCTGTAATAAAAACAAACCCAAAAAACAAAACTGAATGAAACCTAAAAGCTGGCATTTTCCAAGGGAAGCCTTGAGTCTTTAAAAGGTGGAGAACCACTGCTCTAGTAAATAAACTAAGAAATAACTGCCTTGCTTTAATGAACGTTGATTTTATTAGGTTTAATTTTTCTTCTTTGACTTTTGGTGGTTACATTTCCTTCAACTTAGTAGAAAAGGAGGGGGAGAGTTTTTTCCATTGTTACATTTCCAAACCATACTGGAGTAAACTCTTGTTTTTCCCAGTTTGTACATGTTTCATTTTGTGATTTTTGTTTGTTGGTTTACTTATTGTAGAACAACTGTTAAAATGGCAGTTGTCTTAAAAATATGTATTGTCAGTACTTATATTTTAAAGAAATTTTAATCTGTAAATGGAGATGAGAAAGAAATTGCAAAAATATTTTACTTGGGGTTCCAAAAACCCAGTGAATGGATAACTTCCTCTTTAGAGGTTTCTATGGCTTGATTCAAGAAATGAGTTTTTATTTCTGTGGTAAAGAAGAGAAGGGTTGTTTAGTCTAAATTACTATGGGTGTTGTTTTGTCTGTTCAGTCCCTAAATGTAACTTACTTTCCCATTATTAATATTAAATGAAACACAATTTTAATTCTAAATAATTCTATTACCAGTAATTTCTTCCAATACAAATCTGAATGAAATAATGTATAAAACATATATTTTGCTGATGCTGCATTGTGCCTTTGTTTTCTCATTTTCATGGTTATCAAAACACTTCCAGGTTCCTTATTTTGCAGACAAGTTACTGAAATCAGAACCAGCCTCCCTTCCCTTCTCTTTGGCAGGGCTGTGGGGTGGGGGATAGCTGCATGTTATGTGGGCTGTATGTTGTAGGGACAACACAGGCTCCCCAGAACTCCTACCACATGTAACCCCTCCGTTGCCACTGCTGTGCTGGTGATTTCTCCCACCTCTCTCTCCTTTCTGCCCTCCACTGCCACATAAGACCCCTCTGTCCTTCCCCCTTGCTGCCCTCTACCACTTATCTACCACCACCCTTAGTCCCCTCCTACTACCACAGGGGCTATTCCACCCTCCCCCCCATCACCACGCCAGTGATTCACCCCCTCAGACACTGCTATGCCAGCCCTCTGCCCAAGTTTCCTCTCTAGCAGTCATACAGGCAGCCAGCTCACCAGACCTCCTACTGTGCTGCCTTGCCCTAGACACTCTGGCTGCCATTGCCACAACAGCCAGAGTAGTGGGAACACCAGCAGCTACCTGGGAGCTTGGGGGCCTCACATTAACCCCTGGTGGGCTGGATGTGGCGTGTGGGCTCCCAATTGGACAGCCCTGAATTTGGACATACATCATACAGATAAATAGATTTTTGAGGAGAGTCACAAACCACAACACATTTGTCTTTCTCGGTGCACATTTTCCTCCAGTGTTAACGGAGAGGCACTGCTGTGTTTCTCTGGTCTTCCTTATAACATCAAGTAAAGTTTTCATATTCTTTTTGAAATACTTTTACCTTAGATTTGGTTACCAATATTATTAAATATTTTATGTTTTGGTGGCCTTGTCAAATAAACACATTTTATGATGCTTTTTCATCACAAAAGAGTTGTAATTTCTAAGATTTATTTATAAGCTGAAGATAATGAGTACCTGTAAAATGAATTTAGGGGTACATTTAAGGCAGACAAGGTTCCTTGGGTGAATTTGATATCTTTTATTAGACCAACCCAGATGGTTGGAGAATAGTTATTAAGCAAGCTTTCGGGTTCAAAAACCCTTCGTCAGGCTCAGGAAGCTGCAGCAGTTGAGAGCACACACCAACTGCTGCAGCTTCCTGAGCCTGACGAAGGGTTTTTGAACCCGAAAGCTTGCTTAATAACTATTCTCCAACCATTTGGGTTGGTCTAATAAAAGATATCAAATTCACCCAAGGAACCTTGTCTGCCTATATCCTTAGACCAACACGGCTACAACCTAAACCCCGGGGTACATTTAAGTCTCTTAATTATACATATTGAAATCTCATTATCTTATGGTGGTATCATTTGCTGGCTTTTATTAATCATAGTATCTTCTCTTTCTTTGCCTTGAATAATCAGTGTTTATTTGTTTTACTAACAAGTTCAACAGTAGTCTGTTTCTCCCCTCCATTGTTCCCCTTCCTCAGACTAAGCAGTGGTTCATACTATTCAACTTCATGGAGGTTTGAGACCCCAAATTGGGCTGTAATCCATTCTTCAGTGTTTGAACTACAATCAAAGTTTTAGATTACTTTGCAGTTGGCTTCCTTTTTTCAATGGATTCTCATAGGCTGTTTTTCTATATTCATAGATTTTTTTTTTGTACTGCTTGAATATCTTTTCATTAGAAATTTTTACTTAATTAAGTAAAAGGTAGCTTCTGAAAAGGCTGCATCCTGCAGCAGAGCCTCAGTTAAGATGATGCACAATATTTCCTTTAGTTGTTTGACTAGAAGTTTAGATAACAAGTTTGAGAGAGGAGGGGCAGGCACTCCATTTTTCATACAAAACAAGACGAGGATATATATATATTCCTTAAATAGAAAAGGGTACCCAATCTTTAACTTTTGAAGATGTGCTGATACTGTGATTTCACAAGCACAGCCAAAAGTAAAAGCATCATTTGGTTAACGTACGAAAATTAAGTTGGGAATCTCTGGATGAAAGCCATGAAAGATTGTCGTCTTAGTTAAGAAATAGGTTGGCCAGCATAAAAGCAGCAGCAGTGTCATGAACTTTTTTATATATGTTCCAGCCAGTAGACAATGGCTGAAAGCCATGGCTTGTTATGGATTACACAAGCACTTAATTTGCAGTGTTCTTGCTGAAAAACAGTGTTATATAGTGGATGAGATGTGGCTCTGTATTAAAGACCAGAATTCTGTTTCCTGCTATACTTGAAATGTCCTTCAGCAATTATGCTATCTGTAAAATAGGTTAGTAGTAGCTGAAGTAAGGGTATGAGGCACTTGTGAATAATAAGGATTGTGAAGAATCCAGAAGTATGACACTAGTGACTTGAGGTGTACCAAGAATTCCTGGTCTCCTGTCTTGAAAATCAGTTCATTTCTGTTGAGATATCAGGCATTATATGAGACTAAGTCTCTGTCTCCCTCTGCCCCAAAATTGTTTGAAATCAGGAGTTTCTGGGGTTTTTGGGTTTTTTTGAGAGTGCTTGCAGCAGGGGACAACAGTGTGTTCCTTGCAATAAATTAAGCAACACACTTTCCCTTTTTCAGTGTTCCCTGCTATTGGAAGATCAGAGGATCCTAGCATTCCTCCAAGGATATCCCTCTCCCTGGATCTTGTTTGGGCTTTTGAATTAGGGGTTTGCTGATTTTTTTGTTCAAGTCCTCTAATCATTTTTCATGTAGAAAGATGAAAGTCTTCCTCATTCATACCAGTATTATAATTAGGTACCTACTTAATTTGTAGTTTCACAGATTTTGTGGAAACCACGAAATCTGGGATTGTTTGCAAAATCCGCAAAATCAACAAAAAAACCCTGCAATAAAAATGAAATGCTGACACCCCAGTGGGAGCCAGTGGTCCTCACTCCTGTGATGAGAAGGCACCAGCTGTCAGGGCATCATGAAGGGCAGCAGACATGATGGTGGCTGCCCCCTTGCCCCTCCTCCCCCTCTCTGCCCATCAGTGGTGTGCAGTGGGGCTGCATGAAGGGCAGCCAGCAGTCAAGATGTTGGCTGCCCCCTCATCCCTTTTGCCCCCATGGGGCCTCTTTGCCAATGAGTGCCGAACTGTGTGGGGCCTCAGGAAAGGCAACCAGCAATCAAATTGGTGGCTGCCCTATTGTCCCTCCTCCCCCCAGACCTCTCTGCCAATCAGTGCTGAGGGGCCGGGCCTCTCTGCCAGTCAGTGCTGAAGGGAGGGGCTGCTGCATAATGCCTGCAAAATTGGCTCTGTGCGCTCTGAGAGGGCCATGAAAAACCCTTTGTCTTGCCATGATTTAGGTAGGTCCCTAAATATAAACTCTAGAGGCACCTGAAAATAATATTCAGAGGCTACAATGGGGTAGTGGACCTATTTTCATTTTGCTCAGCCTCTGTTTCTAAGTTTCTCTCCTGGTGAATATTTTCAGTGCCCACTTTGTAACTGCTCTTATTCTCATGCATCCATAGACTGAAACCGACCTGATTTTTTTGTTAGTTTCACTACAGCTGTCAATGATCTGAATAGCAATAATGAAAGCAAAGACAATAACCCTGCCACAGTTTAAGAAAGCTATAAGTAGTCGCAAAAGTTCTGACACGCTATCTGCTGAATTCTTAAGATAACACTGTAAGCTTATGCTTGATTCATGTTTGAAAGCAAATTGTTATGACCATAATGAATATAAATCTTTAAAACCTCCACCCCCCACCAAAAAACCCATTAGCTTTTCTATTATGTTCCGGACAGCTGTATCCAACTTCTGACTAATGATTTCACATCTCCCCGAGGCAGAGAAGGTAAAATTTTGTTATCTCTGATTTCTAAGTTACTGTATTTTCATTTGTATAAATTACCTTGTTGGAAGATATTGTTGAATTTGTGACATGAAGTATAAACAGGAACCAAATTCCCATGTGTGTCACACATAATTACATATGATTTACTCTTTCAGTAGAAACTATACTGAAGATAGTTCTTTCTAGAAGTTCTGCTTGGTAGTGGTGGGAGAAACAACACAACTTGTCCTTATATATGTTTTAGCAGTAGAAACATAAAAAATATTTCACCCCTTAAATAGAGGCAAATAGACTGCTTTAACTTTTATCTGAGTGTAATTTACACAAAATAAACTTCTCCAACCAGGAGATCTTACAGCACCTTCTGTTGTCTGGTGAAATATGAATTTTCAGTTCCACTTTGCAAAGATTATAACATTTCTATTTTCTCCTATGCCTAAGGACAGTGTGTGCGCCCAAAATAATTTTTTTGCAAATATCTAGTTGGATATCACCTCTACCCAGAGTTCTGATTCTACCTCTTGGGCACTTAGAAATGTTAAGTTTCTACCAGAGACATGAAAAATTAAATGATTAATCATTTAGCTGATAAGCCCAGTGATAACTGGTTAGCTTATTGGTTATTGTTCATCTTGGAGTGTGCACAGTCTGGCAGGGAAGTGGGGGCAGGGAAGCCGCATGGTACCTGGGCAGGAACCAGAAGGTGGCAGAGGAGGGATGGGGGAAGGGAGGAGAAGGGGTGAGAGGGGCTAGTACCCATATCCTAAGAGGAACACAGCAGGCAATGTAATGACTCATCAGTTAAACAATTTGCTGCTCATTCACAGGTGCTCCTTCCCTTTCAGTATGGGGCTTTAGGTGGGTTGTGTTATCTGGCTGGCTTTGCCACCGCCACCTTCCCCCCCACCCCTGCAAAGGGCCCCAAGAGCCTGAAGTGGCTCCCAGCAGCAGCTGTGTCTGAGCTCGACACAATGACTCGATGTCTTATTGGCAGCCGGTATCAAGTGGAGTCCTCCAGGGGTAGGTCCTGGGGCTGATTTTGTTCAATGTCTTCACCAGCAACCTGGAAGATGGCATGGAGTGCACCCTCAGCAAGTTTGCAGATGACACCAATCTGGGAGGAAGTCATAGATATGCTGGAGGGTAGGGCTAGGATTCAGCGTGACCTAGACAAATTGGAGGATTGTGCCAAAAGAAATCACAGCAAGGCCAACAAGGACAAGTGCAAAGTCCTGCACTTAGGATGGAATAATCCCATGCACTGGTACAGGCTGAGGGCTGACGGGCTGGGCAGCAGCTCTGCAGAAAAGGACCTGGGGATTACAGTGGACAATAAGATGAATATGAACCAGTAGTGTGCCCTTGTTAGCTAATGGTATACTGGGCTGCATTGGTAGGTATGTTGCCAGTAGGTCAAGGGAAGTGATTATTTCCCTCTATTCAGCACTGATGAAACCAAATCTGGAGTACTGTGTTTAGTTTTGGGCCTCCCACTACAGAAGGGATGTGGACAAATTGGAGAGAGTCCAGCAGAGGGCAACAAAAATGGTGAGGGGGCTGGGGCACATGCCTTATGAGGAAGCACTGAGGGACCTGGGCTTTAGTCTAGACAAGAGAAGATTGAGGCGGGATTTAATAGCAGTCTTCAACTACCTGAAGGGGGGTTCCAAAGAGGATGGAGCTAGACTGTTTTCAGTGGTGGCAGATGACAGAACAAGGAATAATGGTCTCAAGTTGCAGCAAGGGAAGATTAGGTTGGATATTAGGAAAAATTTTCTCACTAGGAGGGTAGTCAAGCACTGGAACAGGTTACCCAGGGAGGTGGCAGAAGCTCCATCCTTGGAGGTTTTCAGAACTGGGATAGACAAAGCTTTGGCTGGGCTGATCTAGTTGGGGATAGTCCTGCTTTGAGCACGGGGTTGGACTGGATGGCCTCCTGAGGTCCCTTCCAGCCGTAACTTTCTATGGTTTTATGATTTGTGCATTAAAGTAATTGTCAGTCTTAACACTTGTCTCCCTAGTTCAACAATCACATGCCCTATCAAACCTTTCTTTAAAATGATCCAAGCAAGACAACTTCATTTAATGAAGAAAGTGATGAATATATTTTGGGGGTTTTTTATTTCTTTAACTTAAAAAACAAAACATAGGTTGAGCACCACTGTTTTAAAACAGTCTGGCCCATGGACTGGATGAGTGATGTAGAGTTGGCTTGTGGACCAGCTCCTATGTACAGGGTCTTGTGGAGCAACCCCACATGCGGGATCCAGTCGCAGAGTGACCCCATGCGCTGGTGTGATCTGGGGGCCAAGTTATCCAGGGTCCCCATGAGTCTGGAAATTTGGGGTGGGGAACAGTGGCGTTGCTAACTGCTGCAGCTCTGGGAGGAATCGACACTGCCACATTCCCCCTGGTGACAGTTTCTGGACCTCTGAGGAGTCCTGCAGGCCAGATAACAGCTCTCTGAATACCACCACTTCAAGAAGTCATGGGAAATCTTTAATGTCCTTGGCACTTTTTCTCTCTAATCAAACCAACTGCTGTTTTTTCTTTAGTGAAACGAACTGTTGTTCCACTCAAAACACTTGAAAGGAATGTTTAAATTGAGATTTAATCCACTTGAATGTCCCAAATTTGTAGAAGGGTACGCTTCTCACCTCTCTCCTGTTACTATAAGGTGGACTTGCTGGGGGCAGAGAAAGGGTTGGGAGGAGGAGAGGTACAAAGAGTCAATATAGCGGCTCCTTTCAGGACCATTTCCTCTACAGCTTCCAATGTGTTGGAGCAGCAAAGTTGAGTACAGCATTTTGCAAAATAGCAAAGGCCTTGTTTTTTTTCCAAAAGATGGAATTTCGATATTGAAACTCTTGAAATAGCTGAAGTTTGTGTACTTGCAGATTTATGTGTATTTATGGGCACACCCGTATAACATGTTTTACCCTGCTTATCTCTAAGATCTCCATTAGGCCCTCAAAGTCCCCCACTCATAACTCCTTGCCTATTAGGGTACAGGGGCAGTCTCGCATCTTTTCTCTAAAGTGTCACAGTAAGGTGAATTTTGAAATTTCTGGCACTGAGTTACTTTAGAAAATCAAACAAATTACACTGTTGTGTAGGCTTTTGATGGAATAAAAATGTTTTCTTAAAGCATCAAGGATATTTGATTAGTCTTAAAGGTTACAAATATCTACGAATGGCTTGATAAAAATTAGTCTGAGTGCATAGCCTTTATTTTACTCTCTATCTCAGTATTAATTTTTTTCACCTATTTTAGCTACCCATATAATTAAGATTTATTGGAAGAAATTTGTTCTTAATTAAATAAATTATAAGTTGCTATATTTAAATGTAATAGTTGTAAATAGGGAACCATGTATGGCCCTGGTCATTCTTTAGTTTTGTGAAGTTTTTAGTTATTCTTTAGTATTGTGACATTTGATGAATGTAAAATGACCCTGAATATAAGCTAATCCCCCAATAATTGGATGCTGTTGTCCCAGGGGGACACAAACAGAGGTCCCGGAGCACCCTCTTAAGGTGGGACCCGAGGCAGGGCTGAGCTGCCTGAAGAAAGAAACAAAAAGCCCTGAAGAGAGGGCTCACTTACTTTTTGCAGGAAAAGCCACACCGTGCTGAGAAAGCCGCCGGCGCGGTTCATCAGCCACTTTTATTTGTGGCTGGGAGCGATGCCGGCAGATGATGTCATTAAAAACCGCTGCCCGGCTGATTTAAAAGCTGGCGGTGGGGAAACAGGAACGGGGGCAGCCACGCTGGAGCCAGAAGGCGAAGCTGCTCTCCAGGCTGCACAGCAGCAGGGTGGTCAGCACGGCGGGGGGCCAGACTGGGACCCACAGGAAGGGTCCTGGCTTCCCTAACAGCAGTACCCACCCAGTTTGGCAGGGAAGCTGGGTCAAGGAGGACGGCGTCGAGGGATCCTGTGGACCACAGATGCCAGATCCATGAGTGGGGCGGGCTGAGGCCCGTACCCTGACTGTTCTTTTCTTCTTTTCTCTGTGATCATTTTGAAGGGCACATAGAGCCCGAACCAGGGAAGGCATCCCCAAGAGTACCCCTCCAGGTCAATAGGAGGAGTGGAGTCAACACTGTGGACTGTGATGCCTCAAAAGGGGAGAGCAAACACTGAGGCGAGGATGGCCCTGCACCCCATTATCACCCGGGGTAAAAAGACATTGAGGGATGGGCAAGAAAGGACGAGACCAGGAGGTAACACCAAGGAGACAGGCCAGTGGTCCATCATCTGGTCATCCTGAGGGCTGGCGTATAGCTGGGGTGTAGGGGAGGTGGAGCCCCAAGAACGCCTACAAAGGGCAGCACCCGGTCTACGAGATTCCGTGCAGGGGAGCCCTACCACTGAAGAAAAGAAGATCAAGTTGTGGCAGGTGAGTGTTGGGGCCTCCCTCGGGGGTGAACGCAGCCTAATGCAGAAGTCCCAGGGACACACCCCGCGTCTGGAACCGGTCGTATGCTCTAAGGTCCCTAGAGAGCGCCTATACAAGACTAGATGGGTGCAGCTATATATGGAAAATGTATACATTTGTTATAATTTTCTAGGTATAAAATCTAAGTATTCGAGGGTTGTCTTAAGTTTCTCCTCCTTCCCACTGCTATAGCAAGGAAAGCAGTGGTGGTGGGGGGTGGAATTAGATGGCCCACCTGGTCCTCTTCCCTACCCACTTCTTCCCCCTACAACCTTCCTTCCTCCACTTCTACCTCCTTCCCCTGCTTCCACCCCTAGCTCCCCATAGTCTCTGCCCCTCCCCCAAACTCACCCCAGTCTCTGTCTCTTCCTTTCTGAAGTCCCTCCAGTCTCTCTCCCCTTCCCCCCCCCACCCCCCCACTGTCAGACACTCCTTGCATTGCTCCATTTTGGAGCACAGCACATGGAAGTGCAACCCTTGCCTGGCCATGCAGCACTGCCAGCTCTGCTGATTGGCCAGGCAGGGGAAGAAGTTTCCTTGTGGTTGGTGCCCAGCATAGACTCCAGCTTGAGCTGCACCTGACAGTAAGGGGAAGGGAAGAGAGTGGACAGGGAGGTAGAAGCTGCAGAGGGGAAGCAGGGTGAAGAATCGGGGCCAGTGTCAGACCTCAGCAAGTGCCTGTTTCCCTCTCTGCTTTGTATGTGAATATAAGATGAGGGGCTTTTTTCCTTATGCTGTTGGGGAGGGGGAGCCAGGGGGGCGGGACCATGTCTTATTTGAATAAATACGATACCTTCTCATCCAGTTCAATTCATGAATTTCAGTTCTCTTGCTGTGAATTCAGTAAAGTGTTGGGTGGGATAGATGGGAGGAAGTCCTGTAGGCATACATTTTTTAAATTATTGGGATGTTGGTTCATTTAATTGGAAACTACTCTGGCAGTGACTGCTTTTAAATAACATTAATTTACTTTTAATTCGTGGAGAAACACTGGAGGCTTTCAGCATGTAGTCATTCATTGAAACATTGAGATGACTACAGACTGCACACCAGGCTGCACTTAATAATCACAATGGGGGAAGAGAAGATTATTCTTACACTGTACAAAATAAAAGCCAATCTCTGATGCTTTTAACTCAGTGATTCCCAAAGGGCATGAGTCTAGCGCGACGGAAGTGTGCCATGGGATCTCCCTGGGCTCTCCTCCCTCGTCCAGCACCTTGTGCCTGTCCCAACTATTCCAGAGACCACCTGCGGCTGCTCCTCTGGCACAGCCACTTCTACCTTCCCCCACCCTTCTCTGCTCCCCAGGCAGTCCCTATGCTGTTGTCCCCCGCCCACCCCACTAGCCATGTTCCCAGGAATGCATTTTTCTATGAGTGGGTGGTTCACATAGACGGAGCTGCGGCTCCACTCATCCTCTCCCGTCCTCCTACACGGCTGGGGCCATTGGTGTGGTTGCGGGTGTGTGAGACCCTGCAGGAGTAGCCTGAGCAGCAGGGTCAGAGCAGGGGTCAAGAGGGGACAGATGGTGGAAAGAGTAGAGAACAGCTCCTGCCACCCTCAAGTGGCATCATTTAGGTCAGTGATTCTCTTTTCTTTTTATCCTCAAGGCTGCACCTCCTATATCTTTTTTGAATTTACATCTCAGTAATGTTTAATTGGGGTGCTGAGCATTTGAGAAAAGTTAGGGAGTTATTTTTTATCACTGCATCTTAGCACTGCTATGATTTCCTTTGGCACGTGAATAGAATATGTTATACATATTGGGGGAGAAAATGTATCTTTTTGGGTGTAAGCGTGTAATGTGCCACCAATATTAATTCAAAAAAAAAGTCTGGTGCCTCCAGGTACGAGAAGTTCGGGAAATGCCGATTTAACAAATAAACTATTGCATAATCCTTCACACAAAACATAAATGGAAAATAGTTTAAATTTGCCAAAGGGGGAAAAATGTTGCAATGCAAATAACTTTGAGTAAGCTTGCATGTCACACTTTTATCTGGTTTGTATTTTACAGAAAATCACCATGCCTATCAACTATTGCAGTAATAATGGCATTTTAGTCTTCTTAAATAATGGAATGAAAATCTCTTGGGAAATTCAAACTGAAGTTAGATATTTTTCCAAAATAATATTTCTTTTGTAGATACAACTTTTTATGTTTTTGATAGCTTTAAACCTCTCGCAGTCAATTATACATTTAGAACTTAACTGCATAAACAAAAACGTCTGTCATACAATTGTATGTATAAAAGTAATATGAATTACAAAACAAAATCTCTGAAACAGAAAGTCTAATCAGTGGCCAAAAACCATAAAATAATCTAGGAAAATTGCTAACAAACTAGCTTCAGAGAGGATAAGACTACACAAATATAACATTTTGTTAATTTCTGTTGTACTGACTGCTACATAAGAAATACCCTTAACTCTTCAAGCTGAAGAGATGAACATTTAAGTACAGCAGTTGTACATTGCATTAAAAGCCTTGGGTCAATTATTCGCTAGATGAGGAACTGCCCCTTTGATCCTAAAAAAAAATCTTACAGTTAAATAGAAACATCATAATAGCAAAGTTTTACCAAGCAATTTCTAGCATCTATCTTAGACATCTTTCTTGGGATCTCTCTAGACATTTTTGGCCCTCCTTAATTTTTAAAACTTTCATGTAAAAATTTACAGGATTTCAGGGCTTTGTACAGTGTACTAATGATTGATGTATTTGAACAAAAAGGAGGCTAAAAAAGTAGTTCTGTTTATTTATCTCTGAAAAAATGCATTGAAAACATCAAATTATCATTTGCTTCAGTATTTATATGTTGTTGTTTTATGATGTTAGTGTATTTACATACAAATTTAAGAATAATTGCACAAGATTTTATTGGCAAAGCACAGTACCCAAATAAGCATAACCTTTCATCAGGAAACTATGAACTGGTAATAAACATATCAAACCAATAACATATAACTTTGTTAGCTGTTCAGTGGTATAGTTTTGATTCAGAGCTGAAGGAAACACAGCTGATCACATCATCTTGTTTTTCTTCACTCATTCAACAGGCTGCCACCAGCACTCTGATGTACATTTCTATCATACACATTCACTGGGGAAAAACATTCTTGGCTCCTTCTTTTCCTGAAAACTATGGGAAGAGAGATACCCTAGGTCAGGGGTTGGCAACCTGTGTCCCACTGGAGGGGCTTTGGCTGCTGGAAGTCTCCCTCTGCTGCTGCAGGAAGAAGTTGCATCTGCTCTACCTGTGCAGCTATGGAGAGAAGGATTGGTAGTGGCAGCAGGTTCCTAGCACCCACTTGCTTAACTCTGAACAAAAGTGAGTCTTTCTGGCCCAAAGCTTGAAAAGGTTGCTGACTGCTGGCCTATTTAGTTATAAAATTATGCCTGTTACTAGCCAATTGCCCGTCAAAAATGACAGGGGGCTGGGAGGGAGTGCTGCCACCTAACGCCCTATGCTGCCGCTGTTCTGCCACTGGCAGGGACCTCGGTGGG
>NW_005842050.1:956240-994530 GCF_000455745.1 Alligator sinensis
GCTGGGAGCACTCTGATTGGCTGTTTCCGTCAGCCAATCAGAGTGCGAATAAAGCGTTATAGCCAGACATAGGCTTTTATAATATTAGAACATTGGTTAATATGAACTGTTATGAATTTTGTTTAATATTAACTGTTGGTTAATATGAACTGGTTAATATGAACTGAAGTAATAATGGTCTTTATTACTTTGTTCTCTTAAAGTAGAACTATTTTGCACATAGTATGTTTCTGTTAAGGAAATGAAATGTCTGTGGCATTTGTATTTTATAGAAAATTAAACTTACAGAAATAAGATTCTAAATGATATTTTAAAACTTTTTTGAATGGTAAATCAGTTTAAAAGCCGATTTCAGTGGTTGTGAAAAATAACCTTTTACCTATAATATGTAAGATGCTCGACACCTGAAATACTTTTAAGAACCAGCTTTTCTTCCGTTTATGTTCTTGGCATGCTAACTGAGACTGTTGTTCATAAGAACTGGGCATCTAGCACTTTAGAATTAAATTTAGAATAAATGCAAAATGAGATTTGCTGAAATTTTACAAATAAAACTACTTAAGAGTTGCATTAACTGTGACAAATATGAAAGTAATAAAAGGTACTATAGGTCTGGTTTTGACACTACATAGACGACAAACTGGTGTAAAAAGGAATGGTCACTTGATATCTACCCAGGACTGGAGTAATTTACTGGAATCTGTTGTAGTTACCCCAGGAACAATTAGTAGTGAAAATACATTGGTGTAGGTACATGCCTTTTATCCTGGGGATAGCTGTTTGATCAAAACAACTAGGCTTTTACCTGCTCTTCCATCCTGCCTAGTGTTGCGATGCTGTAATAATGATTATTGTGGCAGTTATTTTGGAGTAATGGGTCTGCATTAACTCCCAGTGTAACGCATGTTCAAACTGGTGGCAGTTACGAGAGTGTTAAAGTATATTGGATCCAATCCCAAAGTCTCCTGTAATTCACTTCATATACTAGTACAAGATAACTGTACTGTTGACGTTTTGTATGTGGTAGCAACGCATTTGATAGTGTGCTACATCTCTATTTTAGTTGAAAGTTCTGCTTGTTGTTGAAACTTGCCATAATAACAAGACCAGAGGAATACTTTCCTTATAATGCTATTCAAAAATAGTTTTAAAAAGCAGCTTTTTTTATTATGGGGTCAGTCAGTGGAGGGCATTAACAAAGACATGGTTGTAGTTGCTGAATGATCAGCAAGAATGGAAACAAGTTAAATTCTTTTTTTAACACTTCCTTCCAGGCTGACTCATCTGTAGAAATTTGGGAAGGACAGCAGAAGAGAAGCCACACACTCAAGCTGATAACTCAAAAGAGTATTCCTTTGAGTTGGAGGTTCAGAGTGGAGCCATCATGAGCGATGTTACCATTGTGAAAGAAGGTTGGGTTCAGAAAAGGGGTAAGTTTCCATACATTTAAAAAAAAAATCTGGACGGTAGGGTACTATCAGTAATAGTTTGTATAATCAGCTGTGTATAAAAACTAAGATTTGCTAGAGTGTTCTTTCCTAGTCCATAGACAATCCTTGTCTTAACTAGACAATTTGGAACTAACAGGCACCAAGGCCATTATCCTTCAAAGGCATAATTTGATATTACATATGCCAGTGGTCCTGTTAAATCACTGGGGCCACATACATCAAATTAAACTTATGCCTAACTGCTTTGCAGAACTGGGGCCCATATGAGTAGTTGCTCACATAACTATTTGCCAACAATAAGAGAAATTTTGTATTAATGGAATTAAATTTAACTCTTGCATTGACTCATAATACGTCATTGTGTGATGTAACAAATCAAAGAGCGTTCTGTATGCTAGGTACTTCATTTAGTGATTTTACTTAAAAACAAACAAACAAACAACAAAACAACACCCCCCCCCCAAACCTTCTTTTGAAAAGTTTACTTTATAACTTCTGCTGATTTGAGGTGGGCCTAAATATATTATGGGATCTTGTTTAAAATTATCTTGCTATTTACAGTTAGTTGATAATTGTAATTCATGTCCCGATCTTTCACTTTTAAAAGTGAAAAAAGTACCTCATGTTAAGACGCAAAGATCTGCTGCTGAATATCACTGTATTTTATAACTTAAATATAAGAAATTTCAGCTGAAGTATAACTTTTGATATGTTTTATGAGTTTAAACTTATTTTTCATTTTATCCTTTTTTTAGTAATAGTTTATTTACTAGGTATGAGTAATTATTTTAGAATTAGTCCAAGAGGGCAAAAGGTGGACTGTTCTTTCCAAATTATTCTAACATAAAGAGTTATTTTGCTCCTACACTAAATATTAAAATATTTTAATTTTGTCATTGGGTACTAGAAATATATGACTAAACTAAGTAGTACAGCAACTAATTCATATTTGAAATATTTAGATCAGTTCCTAGTCTTTAGCTGTTTGCAGGGGCACAGTGTATAGTTTTAAAAAACACCTTTTAAACCATTTAGCAGTTAAACATTTCTCTCCTACCCTAATCCACAAAAATCTGTGGTGGCTTCCAGTTAAGATCGGTATCAATGGGTCAAAATGCACATTTCACTGGGAAAAAAAATATTTTTTACACTTTACTAAAGAAGACAAGCAAATAGCTTTGCTTTATAACTTCCTTTTTTAACAGCTGTAGTAAAGCATCTTAAAACATTTAATACACAAAAATTATATTAAAAGTATCTTCTGTCTTGCAAGGTTAATTATAGGCTATCTTAAATGGCATCCGAGATAATATAGCTGATGTTTATTTGAGCAAAAGTAATACCCGGAGAAAGGAAAAACGATGCGTCAATACTAGAAACAGTTTAATTTCTTCATATTAAGTAACTTTAGATTACCCTACTGTTTGGTTTTCAAGAACACCAGCTTTAAGAATATGTTTTTTGTATAAAGTAGATGAGACTATAAAATAAAAGTACATAAATGGGTGCAGGATGAATTTGAGGAGCTGCTACTGATATAATGAGAAAGGTATATCTTTCTGTCTAGTTAAGAATATTAGGTCACTTTGGTTGTAAACTATTTCAGCAGCAGCTTTTTGATGGCCTGATTTTGTGCAAATCGGCCTACTGGTAAAGGAGGAATAACACATCTAATGCTTTTTTTTTCCTCAAAATATTGAATGGACAAAATACACAGCTGATTGCTAGGATAATAAATGTTATAACCATTGTCATAGGTATTTTGTATCAGTCCCTTTATTTAGTTCTGTTTTAAAGGAGTAGACGTGTTAAAAATTGCCTCCAGAGACTTGCTGATCAAGCTCACTTGAAGAGGGGGAAAACTAGAAATGCCCAATACCTTTATCACATGTTATAGACTACAGGCTACTTGGCAACAAGATTTTTGTGCTGCATTCAGTTGTGTTCTGGGCATGCATCTAACTACAGTTACACATAAACATGCATCTCTTTTCAGCAAGATGGATTATAATGCGACTTGGTTACAATGTTCTTGTAAATTTTATTCCAGCAAAATTAAACAATATTGTGTACTGAATAATCTTTTAATTTGATAATAAAATTATTTGTCTGGGTAGTACAGTGCGAGGAGATTAGCATAGTCGCATCGTGTTAGTGTTTCAGTGACCTTTTAAGCAGGAGAAACAAGTGAAAATGTGATATTAAAAATCTCTTGCAGAAGCTATATTCTGAAATACATATGTATTATAGGTAAGCATTAGAATGTGAATCTAGTTTAACAAGGCATACTTCCTGGTCTGACATGTATGTAAAGATTTTTTTCCCATTGTTTTGACAATTTTTCTTAATGTTTGAAATTTTGTTGTTTTTTCTTGCTTTTGTTGGTTTGCTTAGTGTAGATATTTACTCTGCTGCTTTGACTGTTTTATTCACATAATCATTTAAAGTGATTCTGTAAGGATGTGCTATGTATCATATTGACTTTCGGGATTCAGAAAGGACTCCAGGTATGTAAAATGAAATGATGTTTCACTGAATAGTTAAAAATCTGAAATTGGAAATAAAATAATTTCTCATGATATCATTTGTTGCTATGTATTATTTGAAATAAGGTCTATATAGTTGATATTTTTCTGTTGATCTGGCGAGTATTTCTTTGTCTCTCTTTTTCTTTCTTTTAAGCAAATATGACATATAGTGGAGTCGCATCATACTGGCATTTAACTTGTGCGAATTCAACTATACGTGTTCGGCAAAAAAAAAAAAAAAGAGAAAAATAACAATTTAAATAGTGTGGGCGATTCCGCCTGCCATTCCACTCAAGTTCCTGCCTCTCATAGTGTGAGCGTCTCGCCGCACTGAGTGTGATTCTAGTGATTCTAGTGTTTAAAGATACGTATTTTTCATAGAACATGGCCCCTAAACGCAAGCCAACTACTTCAATTTTGACTCTACTCAATTTTCGCCTTATGCGCTGACTTTAGAACCTAACCCCCGCATAAGATGTGACTCCAGTGTACTTATTTCCCCCTTATTTTAACTTACTTTGGAAAAAACAAGGGCACTTTTGCACGTGCTCTGGCAGTGGGGGGTGGTGCTTTAATTAGAGCGGCTCAGAGAGCCGCTTTTATTAAAACACCACTATGTCTCCTGTATCAGCATCCCTGAATAATCAAGTCTGCCCTGATGTGCTGGAATTCCAGTGCCTCAGAGCAGCCTCTGAGCTCATGTATAGGCACCCTAAGTGACATTTTATGCTTATTATCGGCAGCAAAGTCAATGACCAAGCGTTTTCCATTATAAGACCCTTTGTTTGCTTATTTTTTGCCAAAATTTGCTTATAATTTTGCCAAACATTAACAATTTGGGCTGAAGCATTCCATGCCAGGTGTTTGCTTCAGGCTGGATTTTATTGGACAATCTAATGGAAATGGCTCATCTACTTTAGAACAAGGAGGGGAGGGAACACAATGTTTCTCTTGCATTAAAAATACTTACAGCATTTCAATGAAAAGCTCTACTGAATCTAATGCTTTGAAATGAGGACTTCAAATTTGGAAAGAAGGTCATTCTGGTGTTGATATGCCTCTTTCTGCTCCACTAAAAAAATCCCTAAGTTTAGCCAAGTTGTAAACCTCTGAAACTGCAGTTCATACATGTTCAGTAAAGATTTTTGAGTTGATTAGCTGTTTTTTTCAAAGAGTCCCATATGGACTGAGAATGCTGCATCCTGGGGCTGAGTGGGATCTTTTGTGTAATGGCTCTTTGACAAGATCAGGGCCCACAGGTGGCCTTGACAGCCCCTGGTAGCCATTTGACTCCTGCCTCTACCCTCACTCCTTGGAATGCTCTTCCTTTGCACTTTCCTGCAACACCTTGTTGGAATTATTTTAGTGAAAAAGGGAGGCTACCCCCAGGGTCCCAGAGTGAGCTCAGTCCAGCTTTACTTTGTCCCTCAGACTCTAAGCTGTGTCACTTCTGGCCCCATTAGTGCCTTGGGACACCAGTCACTTCACAGGCTATTCATGGCCTCTTCCCACCCCTGTAGCTATAGCCATGCCTTGCAAATGTTACTTTAAGTTGTTCACTGGGCCCTCTGACCTGCCTGTCAACTACTCCAGTCAGCCTGCTGTGCCCTCGCCCTGGCAAGAGTCTCTCCTTTCACTGGGCCCTTGGCCCTAGTTTAGCTTCTGCTCTTTCCACCAGGCTTTAGCCCTCATGGCTTAAGCCTGCTATGGCTTCCATTTCACTGCTATGGCCTTAGTCCTCCTGGCCTTGACCTAGTTCCCTCCCCGCACTATTCTGAGGTCCATGACTCCAGGCCAGGCAGCTTTAGCTCCCTGCCAGTCTCAGCCCTCTGAGTCCCTGACCCTGGCCTGGGTTGCTTTCATTGCCTCAGCCCTCAGCCTTCTGGGTCCCTGACCCCAGGCTAGGCTGCCTGACACTGGCCTTAGCTCTTCTGGCTTCAGCCTAACATTACACAGGCCCTAGCCATCTGGGTCCTTTACTCCAGGCTAGGCTGCCTGCTATTGAATGCCACACCAGGCACGGCTTCATGGACTCCACACCTCCCCTGTATCCACAAACCAGTCCTCTGGATAGCCCAATCAAAACATAAACCCAAGCACAACAGCTGTACAACATAATCTTCCCTATGCTGGGTTATTACTTCCCCACAAGCTATAAGCCCCCTTAGCCCTTTCCTTACAGCTTTCTAGGACAGCTCGGGTGCTGCCCAGTCTGTCCCCTCCAGCTATATCCTTCAGGAGCTCCTCTCTCTGCTGCCTGCAGGACCAGACTGTCTGCTCTCTCTTGGGGACTGGGCTTATGTGCCTCAAAGCCCCACCCTGTCCTGTCAGGTGGATCTCTGTCTACACACAGGGATTTCCATTTTGGCCTGATGACCAGTTTGACCCTCTCTGTGGTGGCTTAGGTCAACTACTTGCAGTTCTTTGCTTCTGGCTTACCTAGATGTCTGCTCTCTTAGCTGCTTACTGCAGTGTAGCTAGCTCCTGGACAGTCACTACCTCCCAGAGCAATGCCTATCCTTGCTGTTTCTAGCCGGTTGGCTTCCTAGCAGCTCTTCTTTGCTCAGTTGCTAGACTCACACAGCAAGCTTAGCTTGAGCTATGGCCTCCATAGCTGGAGGCCCCGTGCTTCCTGTTATAGGTTCATAGCAAACAGAGGCTGCAGTGATGCCAGCGACTGGAAGTGGGACCAGAAAGACTCACCTGTGTTTTCAGTACTGTCCTTGCTGGTATCAAGTCAGCAAATGAGGAGAAGGATGGAAGCTGAATTTTTTTTTTTTTTAAAGCAGTGGATGAAGAGTTGTCTGGTATGGGAAGAGGCTGGATGTGGGTCTGAGCAGGATTTGTGCCAAGACAGGGAAGGAGCAGGATTAGGTAGGTTGGAGAGGCTATTGCAAAAGGGGCATTGCAACTGCTAGATAAACTCCCTTTAGAATCTAGAACCCAGGATTCTTTTTTCTTGCCAGTTGTCTGCCACCAATAAATAACTGTGTTACATGCTAATACAGTATTTCCCCCATCTTGTACTAGCTGGACCACAGACAGGTGTACTATAGCTATGTCACTGTTAGTTCAAGTTGCAGATGTTTGTGCTCTGTGTCCAAAGGTTTTTAACACTACTGATGAGCCATGGGGAAGGGAAAGTGGATCAATCTTTCAGTTTTTCAACTTGATTGATTTTTAGTTGTTTCAGTTTGTTAGGGAAAAAACGTACATTGTAGTCTTTAAAATGGTAAAACCGAGTTCTCAAAAGTTAGGAAATACCATAATTAAGGACTTGTATTATGAAGAGATACACAACATACTGTAAAGGGACTCTCATTTCATCAAAAGTAGATATTATTTGTGAAAATATAGCAGATTATTTTTCTTGATTAGACCTATTAAGAACACAAGAGAAGTACAGCCCAATGCAGAGCCAGGCATCATGACTAAATAAAGACGGTCAGAAAGCCCGAGGCTAAATTGATTCAGTCTTTGCATGTTAGTCTAAACTGCACAGATTAAACTGAAACAGAATTGAATAGACATTTACCTTTGATTCATGGAATGCAACCACATGCCTGCAGTAGCTCAGGCCAGAAGCCAGGGGTTACTAGAGCACAGCTCTCTGGCATGTAGCCAGTATGGCCGGTGTGTTTGCTTCCTCTTCCTGCTGCCCCCGAGGTCTCTGGGATTTGCAGTCCAGAATCACAGCAGCAGGACTCTTGTAAGTTTGCTCATCACTTCCTCTTCCTGCTTCTAGGTGCCTCTTGGATTTGTAGTCCACAGTTGCAGCCAGCAGTAAGTTTGAGCGGGGGAAGGGGTGTTTACCCCGCCCCCCCCCCGGCCCCAAACCCCAGCTGGGGTTTGCCTGGGGGGAGCTTCCCCCCCCTGTAGAGCATGCTGCATCCCCAGCTAGGCTTGCCCCCCCTGCCCAATTGTCAGCCATCCCTCATTGCTCCAACTAGGGAGCAGAGGGGTGGGGCCAGCCCTGCTTTCTGAAGCAGGGAGCATAGCCCAGCCCCCCACATAGGGCCTGCTCCTACCCCCACTGCCGCCAAGTTGGCCATGCAGGTGGCAACAACGGAAGTGGGGAGGGGCAGGCTGAGGCCAGCGCCAGTGGCCTCGCTCCCCCTGTGGCATTTCGACTCTGCTCCCCCTGTGCCGCCACCTCCACCTCCAAGGAGCAAGGGGTGGGGGGGGTGAGGCCAGTTCTGGTGGCCTCACCCCCACCCCCTCCACTCCATTGTCTCCACCTGCAGGGAGAGAATGGCTCCCCCCTGCACCTCTCCTACTCTGTCCTGTGTCCCCATAGTCATGGCGGCGTGTTGCACCTGTCTGAATGCTTCTTTGCACTCTGATTGGCTGTTTTTCAGCCAATCAGAGCATGAATGAAGCGTTACAGGTGGACAGACAGTCTAAGGCTTTTATAATATTGGTATACTCCACTAGAGCTGTCTTGATGTTGGGGGTCCAAGTATGGATGTCTGTTCTCTGCAGTTGTGTACATCTTTTCCCAACCGGTGTGCCACGGCACACTGGTGTGCTGTGAGGCACGTCAGGTGGGCCATGGGATTTTGTGCTGGAGCCACGCCCCCTGCCTGCTGCTGCCATGGACAAACAGATGGGGGGCATGGCTCCAACCGGTGATTTGCATCCATGCGCTGTGTTCAGCCATGCCAAACCCCGGTTCTGTGCCCGGCTGCTCGCTTGGGGCCCCCTACCTTGTTCTCTATTTGGCCGTTGTGCTGTGGGATGGGACAGGCCCAGTAAGTGTGTGCTGGAACCGAAAGGTTGGGAAATGCTGGTGTACATGGTCACAGTGGAATTGATGTAGTAGCTTTACTGGGCAAAATGCAGCTTGTGTTCTCTTGTCCTTGCCCTCTTACTCTGTGTGCTGCTAAAAGCTCACCTATCTTACTTTATACGTGTTTAGAAACTGAAGATTATTTTTTTTTTTTTTTTTTTTTTTGAATAAAGGAAGCAACCTTACAGAGCTGGTGTTATGTAAGTACTGCTGCTTGAATCCTGAGTAGCCTGAGTTAGGCCAGGAAGGCTCTGGAGGCAGCTTTAAGCATCCAACTATTAACTTGTTTCTTTTAAATGCTTCTGTACCAAACCAGATATCTAACCCACTAAATAAACTGGCTGAATGCAATGTATCTTCTCTAACCTGTTTAAACTTTATCCTGTGTTTCTGTTAAAGTGTGTCACTCCAGAAATAAAATAAAAGCTACAAACTCCTGGAAATGTATTGTGCAACTGTGCTTTTTTGTTTTGTTTTGTTTTTTGTTTGTTTGTTTTTTGTCCCTAGCTGCAGATAGCCACTTGATGAAAAATTTGGAGAATAGCAAATGTATTCATAAGATTCCCTCATACTGTGTACTGTACTCTGGGGCATGGGTTGGTGACTGCAGTTGGTAGAGGGGGTGGGATGGGATGCAAGGCAGATTAAATGGCTGTGTTGGATTGGCCTGTGGGCCCCCCCTGCTTATGATCTGATCTTTTGTTTTAACTGCTTTGAATATTTGTGTGCCCTTCATAATCTTTCTCCCAAGCCACATATTCTTAGGTAGGTGAATTATAATTAAATTTCCCATTTCAGAGAGAAGATAAAAATGCTTGTGCAGTACTGAATTTAGAACTTGGTTCCTTGGTATACTAGAGTCAACTCTCATCTTCACCACACAGCTTTTCAGAAGGAACATGCCAAATTATGTGTTTCTGCAAATCGTATTAACTACATGTACAACTGGGTCACTTTCCTAGTAGCTTTAACTCATATTAGTCCTCTAATGCCTCGATTTCTTATTTTTCTTTTGAGTGCTAATTGATTCATTTCGTAAAAGAAAAGTAATGTTATATTATGCTCTCTCTCTAATTTGCAGAAGGCAGTTTATTCTCAGATCTGGGAATAGAAACCAAGAATCCTGAGGCCCAAAGTTCCTTGCTTGACAGATAATTGTGTAACCCTGGTAGCATGCTGACTCTTTCTGTATGGGTGGTTTGCGTAGAGCAGTGGTGCTCAGCCTTTTGGCTCTGCAGGCCAGATGAATGGCATGGAACCTATCTGTAGATCAGATCAGACTCTGGAGCCCAGCAGTGCCCCCTCCCACCTCCTGCTTGCCAGGATGGGGTCTGGGAGGGCCGTACTACCACCACCTGGCCTCCCACACTGAGATTGGGCCTTTGGGCCCATGCCAGCCCTGTTCAGATCTGTGCACTTGGATTGAGTGTGCAGGGTCAAGGGCTCCCCATGGATCTGGAGATTTGGGAGCAGGGGACTGGTAGCACCACTCCCCTGCTGCCATGTTTTCGACCTACTAGGCCCTATGGGCTGGAGGTTGAGCACCCCTGACAGGATGGCAGCTCTCTTTTCTTTACCTAGTTACTCTCATAGGTGAATTGGAAGTGATCTGGACTGTGAATCTGAAGTTCTCATGGATTCGAAACCTGTTGTTGACTATGTGGAGATTGGGGTGGAAAATAAATATGCATGTATAAAAAATGTAAGGATTCTTAAAAAAAATTGAAATTAGTTTTCTATTGCAAAATATATTATTCAAATTCACTTAAAATGCAGTAATTTTATTGTTTGAATGTTGGTTATTGGAGCTGTCCTTTCAAGTGACAGATCAAGGGCTTGTCTACATAAAGATCTTTGGCAACTGATAACAGTAGCAGTTTAAACCAGTGATTCTCAACCATTGTGCTGCATCACCCTGTGGGTGCCACAGCTCATTAGAAGGATGCTTTGATGTCTGGCCCCTGTGGGAGGAGGTAAATTCTGTGCCTGTGCCTGCCCAGTGTCCTGGCACTGTTCCCTGCAGCTTTTCCCACTAGCTTTGGGAGCAGGAGAGGTGCAGGGCAATGAGATGAGGTGTGAAGTGCAGCCCCTGCACTGACAGGCCCTGTGCTCCGAGTGGCAATCTGCTGTGAGAGGGCAAGTCAATGTGGGCCATGCTTTTTCAGTCCAGCTCATTTCCCCAACTCCTTCCATGTTCTTGGAACTAATGGGAGGGACTAGAGGGAACGGTAGATCTGAGTACTGGTAATGCCCCAGAGGAGTCGCTGAAGCAGCAAGGGATGCGCTCTCCCCCTCAGGTAGTGGAAGGGGAAGGCTGAGATTAGAAAGAGCAGGGCATGGAAGGGTTCTCTGTCATCCCACCACTCCCCTTTTAACCTCTTGCAAAGATGGCTGACTCCTTCAAGCTCCCCAGTCTGTCCCACTGAGCAGCCCCTGCCAGTCCTGAGCACCATGCACCACCCCCTGCAATGCTCTCGGGGGTGCCCTGGCCACCCTGCCCATGAGATCCTTTTAAGGGGGATGTGGGGTGCAGGAAGGTGAGCACCAGCAGCCTTTAAGTAGGGTGCCAATAACATAAAAATGTTATGAGTCTAACAGGGTTGTGAACCACTGGTTCAGACATTGGCATATTTAAGCAGCTGCATTCTCTAGCATGGATGCTGTACTGTTGTTATAAAAATGTTGGTTAGCGTAGCCATTGCAAGTATATTTACCTGAAAATTAAAGTTCACCTGAGCTGTGGACTTGACCTTGTCTGTGGCCTATTACAGTCATAACAGTATGATTTAATACTCATGTTAATAACTAGGCTTCATTGCAGCCTAATTTCTTAAAATATAACCTTTTCACAAGATTTCAATTAAATATATGGAAAGTTGTAAGAGTCTTATGTTATTAAAAGATCATTTGGGACAAAGGGAACTGACACATTTTCTTAAAGAAACCCAATTTAATTTTAACTCAAACTTCATTCTGTATTCAAAAAGTGCTTTTAGTTTGGGGATAATAATACTATATTTTTCATATATAACAGAGAACTTAACTCCTTTCTTTTTCTGCAAAACAGAATATTAGCAATGAAGTGGCTGTCAGCACTTTCATAAGGTAGACCTTACACAATTTGCAAGCGTCCTTTCAGCCACTAGATTTCAGTGTGTTCAGTTTTGTTAAAAGAACTTTGTTTTAAATTTCTGAATCTGAAAATGTCATCAGATATTATATGTAAATTCAGCCAATATAATGATCTATGTAATGTCACAGCCTTTTTTTTTAACCCCCCCTTTCTCCTCCCCTCAGTCTTTCCTAGTGAGACTCTTTCTTCACTAACTACATTTTTAAAAAGTGTGTGCACAAATGTATGTAATTTGAAACCATCAGTTTGTCACCTTGGGCCCTGTAAGGGCAAGTCAAAATTATTTTGACATCATGAGCATTTATTTTAAGCTAGGAAGGGCAAGTTAGTTATAGCTGGTGAGATGATTTTTTTTCCATTCAAAGAGAATATGCTTGCTAGCTCTGTGGCTCTTGACATGGCAATGTCTTTATACATTTACTTTGAATCTTTACTATTTTTATCTAATCTATCTTGCTTCAATGATTCGTGTTACTGTAGCTTCTGAGCATTTTAATATTGCTTTATCCTCACAACATCCTTGTAACATAGGAAAGTACGATTATCTCCGTATTTACAGAAAGGAAACTGAGGCATAGAAAAGTTATAACTTGCCCCTGGTAACACAGGTGGGTTAAAATGAGATGGAGGATACTTTCTCAGATTTTCCGGAAATGTTTTTTGTAATCAGGTAGTTGTTTTGTAATATTTATCAGGGTGATGAAAGTCTTTTTTTTCTTTTTCCTTCTTTCCTCCTACAGTTCCAGAACTCTTAAGATAATGGATTGTCTTGAGTATGAATTTCTGGTAGACACAGTGTTAGTATTTATAAAAACGAGAACATAAGGGATGTAAGTGAACGTCAGATCACTGTATTTATTTGTTTCATGTGGTTTTTCTCAACCTTTTTAGTCCTGAGGCACCCCCAACCTTATAATTTCTGTGAATTGAGCATCACACTATTTAAAAAACAAATTTATTACATTGCTATCTCTTTGTAGAGGTCCTGGGTAGTGGGGGCAGGGCAGCAGTCAAGCAGAGAGTAGGCTGAGCTTGCACTTATCTCCTCGTACCGTACGATACTCTTCAAAAGATTTTTTGGGACCCCAAGGTGCCCCTGTTAAGAATCACTGGTCTAGTGTATGATTTACAGTTGCCAAGATGGCTAATACCAAGGTTAATTCTAATGGCTGTTTACAGACAAAAAAACCCCAAAAAACTGGTGCTTTACTTTCAACTCTGCGCGACCCCACCCTGAGCCCAGCACGTGTCCAGAAGAGGCATCACGTTGGTTAGACCTGGCTCGCCCAGTGTCTTTATAGATTGGGTGCTTCAGTGGGGCTTTTTTGGCACTTTTATCTAATAGCTAATTGAACCAGCTGTTAAATAAAAATGCCAAAAAGCCTCACTGAAGTACCTGATCTATACAGACACTGTGGAGCTGGGTCAAACTAATGCACTGTCTCTTTTGGTAAAGAACATTCCCCTTACATTTCCCATGTCTATTGGCAGTCAGTGAGGTTTTTTTTGTTTTGATTTTTAAATGAGTAAAACAGTTCATGTACCATCAGATCTTAAGACTACAGATCTGTGGAACATATTTTTTCTTATGTTGACTATAAGAGCAATTGCTGAAGTACATATTGGAATAAACCAGTTGATTACAATATTTATTGAATAGGATATTTCAGGTAATTGTTTACTGCTTTCTCAGTGTAATACATCTTCCAGTAGGAAAAATGAAAAAGAACTGAGCAATTTGCTAATTAATTAAAAGGTAAGGCTTTTAAATTATGCGGAGGCCAAAGAGATGTTAATTTTGGAAATGTATATAGAATATCTAGTATGTTTGGGGGTGGCAGGAGCCTTGATTGAAAAATTAGTCTCAGAAGTTACGCTACTAATTGACTGTTATTCACAACCTGTCAGATATCTTGTTTGCAGATTGTCTGAATTATTTGAGTAGTTTAACACACCTCTAACAAAGACAAATTTAAATAGACTATATTGAACATCTGCTACACAAAAAAAATCTTTTCTTCTAATTGTCTCAGTAATAGTACTTTCAATTCTGAGAAAATCTTCATTGATAAATAACTTGAAAGAAATTTAAACTTAATTTTTATATTATTTTAATCTATAACAGTAAAAAGTGTTAAATTACTTTTAGTTATCAATAAAATGGATTATGTGAGTAGAAGAGACATTAATGAGGGTTAGCAAAGAGAGAAGAAAAGTTACAGTATTAATATTCCTTTTATATGGTTATTTTTCTGCATATCTAAAAATGCTTTAGAGAGGAATTATCATTTCCATTTTACAGATGGAGAAGCTGAGGCACCAAGTGATGAAGTTACTTGTCCAAGCTCAAAAAGCAGACCACTCATAGAACCAGTACTAGAGTACCTCTTGGTCTAAAGGAGAACAAGGACTAAAGTCTTTGTTAGTTCTAGGCCAGTACCCACGCATTTTTGTGACAGTCTCGCTACCAACGCTACATGAATTCAGCAAAAACATATGGGAACATGTATTATATTTGATTCTTTTTGATTCAGGGATAAATTTGGTATATGAGAAGGAGACTGAATAAAATTAACAGCAGGATTTCAGTTTAGAGCTTTTGGCCTTCTCAGTAGCTTGCAGTATATATTAGCATGTCTGTGATGATGTTCATAACTAGAGTGTCTGAGCCCATGCAGGGAAGATTTCTTAGGGAAAATTGTTTGGCTTTTTCATGTGTTCTGAGATTGGCCAATAAGAAAATGATGATATTATTGCTGAGTATGATAGATTATTTTATACATAGAGAAAATATTGGAATGTGTTGATCACCAGGTATCTGGGTTTTTCATTTTCTGTGGAAAAACATGGATTTTCCCCCTTGAAGAAGAGAAAAACATGGAATTTCCCCTTGGAGGCTGGCAGAGTTTCAGCCTGCAACGAGCTGCTAGGGGCTGAGGGGAGGAGGACTATCAGAGGCAGGGCTGGGCTCTCCTCCTTTGGGCTGGGGCTGGGACTTGGGCAGTGCCTCCTGAGCCCCCTTCATTTTTGGGCAAGGGGCTTGGAGCTTGGTGTTCAGGGAGGCAGCAGCACAGGTGCCTGAGAGTGGAGAGGCTGTGGTGTGGGGACTGGTGGACATGGCTGGCTGCGCTTCCTGCAGGAGCTGCTGGTGCTGGTTCTGTGTATCCTGCTGGGCATTGGCAACACCTCCCCCTCCCCCTCCCAATTTTAATATTCATCAATTTCATTTATAGAAAGGGAGGACAGAGGTAAAAGGAAAAATAAATCTGGGGCTGCAGAGCACACATGTGGCTATTAATATAGCCAGGCAGGGTGGTAGGAGCAGTCCTGGCAGCTGCATGCAGGTAAGTAGGTGGGGTTGGAGGTCCAGGGCTTGGGTACTTTCCCTGTGCCGTCAGTGCTACGGGCTGAGTTCTGGTGAGCCCAAACCAGCCCTGCACCCTCGGGGCCCCAATGTCATGGCATGGTCTGGGTACGCCAGAGCTTGGCGCATGATCCTGATGACATAGGGATGGACTGGGCCATCAGGAGCCAAGCTCTGGCAAGTCTGGACCAACCCTGCACCATCAGGGCAGGGGACAAGCTCCAGAAAGTCCCCCCCCCCCCCCCCCGTCCTCTCGCCACAGTTTTCTTCATGTGTAGCTCTCTTTTAGAATAGTCTCCATCTGCTGTTACATAGGATCATAAAACATGACATTAAAAGTAGCTCTAGAATAGAAGTCAAAACTCCTTTGTCTCTTGAGTACCTGCCTTGAACCCCATTGCGTACCAGTAGAACCTTTAAGTTATGCCCATCCATTATCAACTGTTGCCTATGATGCTGGGTAAGGGAAGTGGCTCCCTTCCTCACCCTGGTGAGTTCCCGATCTCTGAGCCAATCTTGGGGGCGGGGCAGGGGGGCTGTGGCTTGGGAGTGAGGGGCACTGGCATATCAGGGCTGCTCAACACCACAAAGCAGCGGGGTATGTCCTGGTGAGTGAAAGGGGCAGGGGAGCTCTGATTTTTCCATAGTAAAAAGCCAAAATAGATAGATATTTAGAATTTATTTTATTATAATCATTGAGGCACTGGTAGGCTTCCAAATTGCTTTAAAATTGTAAATATATCAATAAAACATGTGTTCAACTTATACTTGTATATATAGTGGCATTTCATTTTAATTGCAGAAAAATGGGGATTTGGGGGTTTTTAAATCAGAAAATTTGTGATTCTTTTTAACAAAGAAAACCAGGATGCCTGCTGATCACATTGCCATTGTTTTTTTGTTTTTGTTCTTTGTTTCAGTTGCCATGGAAGATATGCTGCTTAACTGTTTATATTACATTACCAAGTGCATACTCCAGTGGTGTTTCATCACATAGACTTTGTTACCTTATTGAGAGTGGGGAAAGATTTTATTTTTAAGTTCTAGTGCTTACCTAACACGGTTAGCATAAGGTCAGGAAGAGATGTCTGTTTTCAGATTTAGATCATCTCATAATAGCGAGATCAAAAAGACACATCTTTCTCTTTGTGCCTTCCTTCCTTGCTCTGGATTTAGGGCAAAGTAGGGAATAAGACCTACCAGCCTTGAGAGAAGTCAGTGTCCAACTTCTCATTTATAATTACATTCAGTTGCTTATAATGTTACTGAAAGTTAACTATTTGGGCTGAAATTTCCCATAACATGTATGCTTTAGGTTTATTTTTGTTATCGAACATTTCAGTAAAAGTAGTTCAGCTGTTTCTCAGAAGAAGGGTAGAAAATAATGCATTGTTTTTCCCACTTTAAACATTTCACCTGCTTGTTGAGAAGCTCTTCAACCCCCGTGCTTTCAAGGAAGAGCTTGAAATTTGATAAGGCTGGGGTCAGCATTTTTTGCTGTCTTGGCGATCAAGAAATACAGTCAGGGGTTAGGGGCGTGCAAAGTGGGCCTTATTCAATTTGGATTCAGCCTGAACAAGGGACAGTGATTCGATTTGTTGATTTGGATCGCTGTCCCTGATTCGATGTGGCCAAATCCGAATCTGAAGATTCGATGCTGATTCGGAGAATCGGGATTCAGACATAGACACAGCTTTAAATGTTTTTTCTACATACCTCAAGGTACTGGTGTGGCTCATGAACACTGCAGTGCTGAGATGGATGGAGCTTCCCACAGGAGTGTGGGCAGGGCCCTCCATATGCTCGGCAGTGAACCCAGAAGTGGACCAGAAATAGTTCTGGTCCACTTCCAGGTCTGCTGTGGAGCACACAGGGGCGACCCTCTGTACCCCGCCCCCCAGCTTGGTGATTGGTCATGGAGGACCCTGGGTGCCCCCCTAGACCCAGGAGGCACCAGTCGCTGAGCCAGGGAGGTGCGGGAGGGCCCCCTGTGCGCTCGCCGGCAGACCTGGAAGTGGACCGGAAGTGCTTCTGGCCCACTTGTGGGTCTGCTGCCAAGTGTGCTGGGGAGCCTCTCGTGTTTCTGTGGGATGCTCCATGCACCCCAGCATTGCAGTGTTCATGAGCCACCTGATACGTAGAGTTATGTAGAAAAAACATTTAAAGCTGTGTCTGTGTCCGAATTGCTGAATCTTTCCGAATCTTTTCGAAATGATTTGGAGGGTTCCGATTCGATTAAGAGAGATTAAAGGGTCTCCTCATTCATTTTGGATTCGGAGATTTGGCCGCCGAATCTCTGCCAAATCGAATCGGGGACTGAAGTTTTGCACAGGCCTATCAGGGGTTCCTGACTCTGCTCATTACTTTGAAAGCAGCTGCAAAAACTACTGTCAAAATGTGTGCTTCATTCCTTTCCAGTAGGAGACCTACAACAGGGGTGGACAATTGTTTGGGCCAGAGGGCCACTCTAGGGAGTTTTGGTAAGCTGTCGCAGGCCAGGTTATCACTTCCCCTCCCCAATTTAGGATATTTTGGTGAGCTCTGGGCTGGACAGCTGTGATGTGGCTATGGTTGTGCAGGGAGTGGCATCTGGGAGTGGGACAGGACGGCAGCACCAGGGCTGGAATTGGGGGGGCTGGGACCTGGGGCAGAGCCGTGATCTGTTGCCGACACGTTCTTGTGATGAGTGCTGGTTTCTCAGGTGAGGCATATGGGGAGTGGATTGTGGCTGTTCCCTCAGCCTGTGCTGTCACTGCCCTATGGCAGGGTGTGTGGCCAGGTGGGTTAGGTAGGGCCCTGGGTGGGCAGGGAGTGGTGTCTGGGGGCGGGATGGGCAGGCAGGGTTGAGTCCAGGATCGTAGGGCATTGACAGCGCCTGGCCTGGGGCAGAGCTGTGATCTGCTTCTAGCACACTCCTGCCCACAGAACCAGCACCTGTCACTGGGATGCGTGGGGAGCAGATCACAGCTCTGTCCTGGGCCCCTGTGCTGTCATGGTCCTGTGATCCCGTGCCATGATTCCAGCCCCACCTGCCTGTCCCTTTCATGGATGCTGTTCCCCACCTGGGGCCCCATCCAATTTGCCTGGATGCACACCCTGCCTGCATGGTTCCCACCCCGAGCAGTAGGGCAGAAGGGCTGGGGTGCCTGAGCAGCGGGGCTGGGTTTGACAGCAGCAGCAGCCAGAAAGAGCTGCTGGGGTCACCCCAGCTCTGTTGCTTGCCTGAGAGTTGTATTTTGCCTACCTTGGCCACCTGAGTAAAAGACATTGTTGTGTATTGGGCCTGTGTTCCTGCTCTGTTGCAGAAATTGTAAGGTTTTCGGTGAATGAGGTAGACAATTACAGAAAGAGAAAGTAGCCTAATGGTGAAGAACAGGGAGTGTTGGTTTAGAGAGTTGGATTCTAGCTCTACTGCCAGAGTTGCTTAATGTTGCTGAATAAATTACTGAAACCAAAATTTTGCTAAATGACCCCCTCCTGCACCCAGAAAATGAGGAGTGTACAATTTGAGACACCTGGAGTCTGACTTACAGAAGTGCGGAGAACTCCTTAAATGAAGTTGGTGGAGAGCCCTGGTGGAAAATGCTAAGCTATATGAATAACTAGACCACTAGCATCACTAATTCAGTACTAAAATTGCATAAAAATATTGCTATTAATTGTGCCTCAGTTCTGCATGAATAAGACGAATATAATAATTAGGGGTGTTCAAAATGGGCCGTATTTGATTTGGATTCAGCCTGAATCAGGGATAGTGATTCAGTTGGTTGATTCAGATCACTGTCCCTGATTCGATTCGGCCAAATCTGAATCTAAAGATTTAATGCTGATTCATAGAATCAGCGATTCAGCCATAGACACAGCTTTAAATGTTTTTTCTATGTGCCTCAAGGTAGCAGGCGTGGCTCATGAATGCTGTAATGTTGGGGCAGATGGAGCGTCCCACAGGGATGTGTGGGACCCCCCCCCCCCCCCGTGTCTCCCTGGTTCAGCGATCAGCCGTGGGAGGATCCCGGGTGCCCCCCAACCCAGCTCCCTGGCAGACCTGGAAGTGCTTCTGGTCCACTTCTGGGTCTGCTGCCGAGCATGCTGCGGAGCCCCCCGCACTCCTGTGGGGTGCTCCATCTGCCCCAGCATCACAGCATTCACAAGCTGCACCTGGGATTCAAGAGCCGCCTGGTACCTTGAGGCATGTAGAAAAAACATTTAAAGCTGCGTCTGTCTGAATTGTCGAATCTTTCCAAATTTCTCCTAATCGATTCAGAGGGTTCTGATTTGATTTGGAGAAATTAAAGGGTCTCCTGATCAGATTTAGATTTGGAGATTCGGCTACCGAATCGGGCCGAATCTGCCGAATTGAATCGGGGACCAAAGGTTTGCACAGCCCTAATAATAATGCTTCCTTACCTCAGAGGGATGTTATTAAGATATATTTGTGAATTTTGGAGGGCTTTACTTTGCTACATTTTTAATGAATAGATTATAAGGCCGGAAGGGACCTTGGAAGATCTAGTCCCCTGCATCAAGCAGGAAAAATGACTGGGGGTCAGTTAACCCCAGCAAGGTGACTGTCTAATCTCCTCTAATGTAGTTGTTTCATAAGTTCCTGAAATATGCGAGAAGAGTAGTACACTTACTTCAGGAAAACAATAAATTAGCCACTTAGGAGTTTATGAACTGACAGTTGAAGCCTAAAGCTGAGAATAATAGAAAAGTAGGGGTGGAGGGGACGTCAGGAGATCTAGTCCAATCTCCGTCTCAGAGTGATCAATCCTATATAAGCTGTTTTAGATAACTGTTTGTCTTAAAACTACACAAATAGCTGAGTCATACAACTACCCTGCACATTGCCCCAAAACACCAAGAAAACCCTAACCCACCACAGGTAGAACAGGGGGATGAAGGCACTTTCAGTGTCCTGTCACTACAAGGATAGGAAGTGGTTGTTAAAATACACTTGAGAGATTGTAATTATAATACCACTTTTATGTGAGAAGCAAGGATTTCTTAGGGTGATATCTTTTATTGGACCAACTATGTAGATGGGATAAAGTTAGACAAGCTTTTGTATGAGAGACATTCTTCAAAGTCTTGCATTCGAAAGCTTGTCTAACTTTATCCTAAAAACCTAGTCGCTCCAATAAAATATATCTGTTTAAGAAATCCTTGTCTCTCTCATACTTTATGGACCATTACAGCTGCAATATCACTCTTATGCGTCTGTTATGAATATTAGCACATAACACACACATTGTAACCATAACCATATATCAGAAAGCTAATTTGATTATATTTCAAGACTTTTTAGCTTCTAATTGGTATTGAGAACAGTTCTTAGACTATGCTGTCCTTAATCTTGATACAGTGTAACTTGTTGATCATATAGTTTAGGATAAGGATCTATTTTTGGTCACGCAGTGTCTACCTAACACAGTGAGCTTCTTGTCTCTGAGAGGGCTCCTAAATAGTATCTTAATACAAATGGTAATGATATATTATAGTACAAGTGTGTGGTTTTCTGTGAGGATACAGTTACATGCTCTCATATTTGAAAACTTTATAAAGAGAATTTTAACAAAACCTGTATTGCACAGATGCTTTCTAAATTTAAAGGGATTGTATTATTTGGATCCTCCTTATTGTTCCAAGGTTATGGCTGAGTTTTAAAATGGTATATGAATCCTAACTTTCTCTAAAAGTGATGTCATACAATATTAATTTTTATTCTCTTTTTGTTTTTTCACAGGAAGGAAGCCCCAGACACTGAAGCAGGCTGGGGCAGGGAAAGCAACTGGCAACAGCACCTGGGGCTTCCTTCCTGTGCCCTGCGAGTGCAGGGAGCGCCAAAGATACAAATGGCCTGGCACGGGCTATGCTTCTCACTGCCATGTGCAGCACTGGCCAGAGCCAGGCACCAGCGTCCCTACCTGCTGCTGTGCCATGGGACGAATGTGGGGAGGATTCCCCATCCCCACAACCTTCCCACCCTCACTCACACTCCACAAACCACACAGATAGTCACACGCACACATATACACCTCCCTCCAAAGTGTTGCCTGTTTTGACTGCAGGAGAGGACAGTGTGTTCCAGAGCCACACATCTACACCCCACAAATGCCACAAAATCCCCCAGCATACCCTATGCCCCCCCCACAGCCACACCCCCTCACAAACCCCCTCACACACGCAGCTGCCACCACCACCATACACCCCCTTACCATACACACACTCACACCCCCAATCACACACCTTCATACAATATTGTCGCAGAGCACCAAGGTGCTCTGGTCCTAAAAGAGGAGAAACTGCTAGAGAAAAAGCCCTAGCAGGGAATAAGGAGCCCGCCTGCGGGTTGCCAGGGCAACCGGAGGTAGAAAGCAACCCACACCTGCCAGCGGTCAGCTGGCTGTAAGGGGCAAGTCCTGGCTCTTATAAAGCCCAGGAGCTGAGGCCAGGGCAGTTCCCTGCCAGCGGCCAGAGGGTCAGGAGCTCCTGGAGTTAAGATGCGAGAACTGCAGGTACTCCTCAAGCAGAATAAGGAAGGCAGCTCTAAGATGTGCGAGCAACATGGTTTTAGCCAGGCAGCTTTAAGTTATGTTATAGCTAAGGGGCTTGTGTTTTGCATTGGCGTTGTCATTTATTACACCGGTGGCTTGGGTGAGGCTATTAGGGGTTGGAGGAGGCCTCATGTGGGACCCAGCATAGTGTGGGGATCCCAGCACCAGTAAGGGCATGGCGTGTGGGGTGCATAGACCCCAGCCCCAGGAGGGGCACTACTGAGAAGCCCTAGTGCGGGCATGGCAAGCCCCAGAGAGGGGGCGCTATTGAGAAGCCCCAGTGTGGGTGTGCCCCAGTGCGGGTGTGGCAAGCCCCAGAGAGGGGGCACTGTTGAGGAGCCCCAGTGTGGGCGTGGTGAGCCCCAGAGATGGGGTACTACTGAGAAGCCCCAGTGCAGGCGCGGTGAGCTCCTGAGGAAGGGCGTAGCATTGCGGTAAACCCTGGAGAAGGGCACAGCATTGCGGTAAACCCCGGAAAGAGGGGGTAGTAGTGCGGTGAGCCCTGGAGAAAGGGGGTAGCAGTGCGGTGGGCCCAAGAGACAGGCGGCTTGACCAAGAAGTCCCAGAGTGGGCACAGAAGTCCCCAGGAGAGGGGCGGCTTTACAGAGAAGTCCCCAGGGTGGGCACCGAGAGCCCCAGGAGAGGGGTGGCAGTACTTAAGAAGGCCCCGGAGAGAGGGCGGCAGTACAGAGAAGGCCCCGGAGAGAGGGGCACGAGAGTAAACCAAGAGACCGAACGTCTAGTCCAACTGTGAGGCTTGGGGCGTGGTATAAGGGGTGGTTGGAGCCATGCATAGCCCATACGGCTAAGGGGCCCTGGGCGCACCCATCCTCATACAGTGAGACCCACAGAGAGTCCGGGAAACCACGGGGACGGAGGTCCCAATGAACTGTGTCCAAGAGGGCGTAAGGCAGCCTCCCAAACTTATATAAACATCAAAGACGTGGCAGGCGAGAATCGGAGGGTGCCCTTGGACCAGCTTGACACGGGGGAAGGGGCCTTAAGGAGATCACGGCCCTCCTGGAGGACCCCGCCCGTGACAAATATAAAAAGCTATGAATTTATTTGTGAGTTATTATGCAATCCCTTCTATATACAGTACACAAACACAAATCCTGACAAAAATATTTTTTGTAATAAAATTAAAATGCGTTATACAGTAAAAGCTGTGTTATCTGGCATCCATGGGGAATGGGGAGTGCCAGTTAATCAAATATGCTGTTTACTTGAGAGGTGTCTTTGCCTGTTCGGGCCACTACGTCCAGTGTGCCAGGGCTTTCACTCCCTGGCATCAGTGTGTCAGGGGACAGGGACCAGGGCCCCGTGCAGGCTGCTTTGCCCCAGGCCATGGTTCGAAGTCGGCGAAGTGGGACTCGGCGAAACGAAGTGCCACAGTGGGACTTCTGGTTTCGCTTTTGCCGCATTGATTGGCATGCCGATAAATAGAACATGCCGATTAATAATGTGCCACATAGCACTGCTTTTGCTGTAGTAGGTGTTTGACTTTTAGTGAATGAATTGGTTTTTTCTAGTTCTAAAATGGCAACCCCTGTCCCAAAAGGAGTATTTCTGGGAGGCAAGGGGAGGGACTTCTGGTGGCAAAGGTCAGGACTTAGGGGTGGGACTTATGGTCCTTAGATGACAGCTAGGGGACAGGGCTGCCCACGTGGTCCTCGATAACTCACCAAACCCTGTTAAGTGGCTCTCTGCCCAAAATAATTGCCTGCCCCTGATTTAGGGCCATATTTGGCCCTACCTGAATCAGAGCCAAAAAGTTGTGAATAAATGCGCGTTACCTTGCTCTTGGTATATATGAGAGCTCATGTGGAGCTGGTGATGGATAAGAACTTTACTTCTGTCACGAGCTTTACTTCTTTTTCTGGTGTGTCCAGCTCCTTAGCTTCACTTAAGCATTAACAAACCGCCCCCCCCCCAAATTAATGAACAGAAAACATAGTTGTAAAGTGGGGTTGCTATGCAGATGATATACTTGATAGAAACACATGAAAGCTAGGATAAGAAAAGTTAAATTGCCTAAGAGTACACACCACTATTTGTGCACACACATAGGCCACAGGTCATAACTGCAAACTTGCAAGTGTTGCAAACAGAGGTACCTTCCACACTCTTCTCCCACCTCTCCATCTCCCCCCTGCACTGTCCCTTCCCAACATAATTCTTTACTATGAGAAATACCTGCAGTTATTCATGTGGAAAGGCTATGTTATCGAAAGACATGGCACAGTAGGAAGCCCCAAATGTATACAAGCTGCATGGACACTGTCTCTTCTTATTTTCTTTACTGAAGGAATTGAATTTTGTTGTTGATTGTGATTAGAATTTTGTATTCAGATTGTAGTCAGGTAATGTTCTTCCCATTTTCTTCTATACTGCTTCCCAAAAACAAGTCTTTCATAAATTATTTGTGTTAGTGTATTTTTATAGTAGACAAAGTTTTTTACTGAGTACAGACTAACATTTTATAAAAAGTATGGCTTGTCACTATGTGAGTGCATGTGTGTGTGCTTTGCTAAATGGCATATTTAAAAATTAATTCATATATCTTGTCTTTGGAATTCCTCTGAAAATCTGCTTGTATTTTTTAGCTGGATTTGGGTATTTTTATGCAGATAACTAAACAAAACAAGTAGTGAAACCATTCATTAAGGTATTTATTTATTTAGGAAACAAAAAATGAAGCGTGAGTGATGGACAGATTACTTTAAGCTATTAATTTTTGACAAAGAAATTAAATGCCCATAAACAGACCAATGTAACATCACAAAGAAGTGAAAAAAAACAGTAAGCATGTTTAAACTTGGGAAGCTGCAAGTGAAGACCAACACACTGGAATAATGCTGAAACTTGCAGTGCTGAGACTGTTGATAAAAATCATGAAACTAGTCAACAAGTTTGCAACCAGGAGAAGCCTCTAGAACGTTCAGAAACTGAAGAAAGGCAGGTGACTTCAGAAGTTGCAGTAACTTGTGAGGTATTACTCGTTTCTGAAATAGGCAAAATATTTTCTGTTGTCATCTTAAATGGAATAAAGGAAGCAGTTGAGTGTAAAGCTAAAAGAACAGACTGATTTTTGTGTTGACCAGCTTTTCATCCTAAGAATTATAATCGGAGAGAGCATCAAATGACAAAAACTACCCATCATCATTCCATAGATTAAAAAAGGCATTTGTTTAATATTGTTATTGCCTTCATTATGAGAGAGTGTGCAGGTGGATACAGTGCAGCTATTGCATGGCTCAGCGAGAGTACACTAAAGATTTGGATTCTGTTCAGTGTTTCTCTTTTAAATGTCAGCTCAACCAGGATACTAGTATGGCCTGAAAGAATTTCCAAAGAAGATTGCATTGCATTGCAAAGAAGATGGGTTTAAGAGTTAGTTAAGAACATACAAATCTAATGAGAATCCCAGCAGTACCCCATCCCAGTAATTACATATAAGGCCAAACGTGTACAAGAACTGGATTAGTTTACATCTCATCTTTGGTAGTGTAAAGTACAAACCAGTGGAAATTTTCAGAGGAAATAATACCACAGACTGACAAGGCAGCAATTCATTTACCATCTTAAATAAAATTTAGTCATTGTAAGCCTACAGATGCAAGACCAAACTAAGAAACTTAGTATCCCTGCTCTTATAGAGTCATAGATGTTAGGGCCGACCCCCTGCATAGGCAGGAAAGAGGGCTGGGTTCAGATGACCCAGGCCAGATGCCTATCTAATCTCCTCCTAAAGACCCCCAGGGTAGGGGAGAGCACCACCTTCCTTGGGAGCCCATTCCAGATTTTGGTCACTAACTGTGAAGAAGTTCCTCCTCATGTCCAGTCTAAATCTGCTATCTGCTAGCTTCTGGCCATTATTTCTAGGACCCCCAGGGGTGCCTTGGTGAGTAGAGCCTCACCAATTCCCTTCTGTGCCCCCATGATGAATTTATAGGCAGCCACAAGCTTGCGCCTCAACCTTCTCTTGCAGAGGCTGAAGAGGTCCAGGTGCCCTAGTTTCTTCTCATAGGGCTTGGCCTGCAAGCCCGTAACCGTACGAGTGACCCTTCTCTGGACCCTCTCCAGGTTATCCACATCCCTCTTGAAATGTGGCACCCAAAACTGCACGCAGTATTCCAACTGCGGTCTGACCAGTGCCCGATAGAGGGGAAGTATCACCTCCTTGGTTCTGTTTGTCATTCATCTGCTGATGCATGATAAAGTGCCGTTAGCTTTTCCTATGACTTTGTCACACTGCCAACTCATGTTCATCTTGGAGTCCACTAGGACTCCGAGATCCCTTTCCGCTTCCGTGCCACCGAGTAGGTCATTTCCTAGGCTGTAGGTGTGCCAGACATTTTTCCTCCCTACATGTAGCACTTTGCATTTCTCCTTGTTAAATTGTATTCTGTTGTCTTCTGCCCATTTGTCCAAAATGTCCAGGTCTGCCTGTAGTTGTTCCCTGCCCTCCGGTGTGTCCACTTCTCCCCACAGTTTTGTATCATCCGCAAACTTGGACAGAGTACACTTCACTCCCTCGTCCAAGTCACTGATGATGACATTGAAGAGTATCGGTCCAAGGACCGAGGGCTGTGGGACCCCACTGCCCACACCCTTCCAGGTTGATACCGACCCATCCACCACCACTCTTTGGGTACGACCCTCTAGCCAATTTGCCACCCACCGGACTGTGTAATCATCCAAGTCACAGCCTCTTAATTTGTTCACCACTATGGGGTGGGATACCGTATCGAAGGCCTTCCTGAAGTCTAAGTAAACTCTGTCTACCCCTACTCCTGCGTCCAGGTGTTTTGTAACCTGGCCGTAAAAAGAAACTAGATTTGTCAGGCATGATCTACCTGCTACGAATCCGTGCTGGTTTCCCCTCAGCATAATATTTCCTGCTGGGCTCTCGCATATATGAGCCTTAATAATCTTTTCAAAGACTTTGCCAAGGATGTAGGTGAGACTGACTGGCCTATAGTTGCCTGGCATCCTCCTTCCTCCCCTTCTTGAAAGTAGGGACCACATTGGCCCTTTTCCAGTTCTCCGGGACCTGGCCCGTGCGCCACGAGTGCTCAAATATTCTTGCCAGTGGCTGTGCAATGACATCAGCCAGTGCCTTCAGTACCCTCAGATGGAGCTCATCTGGGCCTGCTGACTTAAACGCATCCAGTCCTTCCAAGTGACTCTGCAACATCTCAGAGTCAACGCTTGCTAGTCTGGTGCTCTGCTGAATTCTATTATTTGGTGGTCAGTGTCCCCCAGGTGATCACTGATCTGTAGGTCCCCTACCATGTCATCCCATGTTGCCAGTACCAGGTCCAGTAAGGCATTCCCCCTAGTGGGACCATGTACCTCCTGCGTCAGGTGGAGGTCCTGTACATAGAATAGGAACCTGCGTGAACGGTCAGAATTTGCTGTCTGCATCTCCCAGCAGATGTCAGGGTAGTTTAGGTCCCCCATGACTCGTTTCCCTAGTCTTTATGGTCTCCAAGAGCTGCCTCAGGAGTTCCAAATTTAGTTCTTCCCCTTGCTGTGGGGATCTGTAGCAGACCCCTACCACCAAATCCGTTTCCCCTTGTCCTCCATGTATCCTAACTCACAATCCTTCTACTTTCTCCTCCTCCAATTCCATTTTGATAAGGGTCGATGTATAACGCTCCTTGACATAGAGCGCAACCCCTCCCCCTCTTCTCCTCACTCTGTCCTTTCTGTATAGCTTATAGCCCTCAATGTGTACCGCCCAGTCATGGGTAGAGTCCCACCAGGTTTCTGTTAACCCCACTAAGTCGTGTTTTCTGCAAATCTGTTCATAGCATCTGATGAAGTAGGCTATAGCCTATAAAGGCTCATGTATCTCTGAATGAGTTCATGGATTTTCAACCTGGGGGTACTTTGGAAGGCTCCAGGGGGTCGTGTGTCGTTCCCCCCCCCCCCCCCCCCCCCTTTTGCCTGCCCCCCCCCCCCCCCCCAGCTCATTGACTGGCTGCTGGGGGTACCCTCACCAAAAAAGGTTGAAAACCCCTGCAGTCTATATATAAGGTGCCAACCTGCCCTGCCTTCATTTAAAATATTGTTCCCCTCTTAACATATTGGTGTGAAAGCTGGAAATTCAAAAAAAGTATAGATAAGACTTCAAAAAAGCCTTCGATCTGGTATCCCATGATCACCTCTTGGCAAAACTGGCCAACTGTGGCCTTGGGTACACCACGATGTGCTGGCTGGGAAATTGGTTCCATGTTTGGACCCAGAGGGTGGTAATAGATGGAAGTCAATCGTCATGGTGCGCTGTGACCAGTGAGATCCCCCAAGGCTCTATCCTTGGACCCATATCATTCAACATCTTCATTAATGATGTGGACATTGGAGTCAAAAGTGGACTGGCCAAGTTCTCTGATGACACCAAACTCTGGGGCAAAGCATCCACACCCGAAGACAGGAGGGCGATCCAGGCTGACCGTGACAGGCTTAGCAAATGGGTGGGCGAGAACCTGATGGTGTTTAACACTGAGAAATGCAAGGTTCTCCACCTTGGGAGGAAAAACCTGCAGCATCCTTATAGGCTCGGCAGTGCTACGCTGGCTAGCACTACAGAAGAAAGAGACTTGGGGGTCATCATTGACCACAAGATGAACATGAGCCTTCAATGCGATGCTGCGGCTAGTAAAGCGAGCAAAATGCTGGCTTGCATCCATAGATGCTTCTCAAGCAAATCCTGGTACGTCGTTCTCCCCTTGTACTCGACTTTGGTGAGGCCGCAGCTGGAGTACTGCATCCAGTTTTGGGCCCCACAATTCAAAAAGGATGTGGAGAAGCTTGAATGAGTCCAGCGAAGAACCACGCGCATGATCAGAGGTCAGGATGACAGACTGAGAGCTATGGGGCTCTTTAGCCTGGAAAAGCGCAGGCTCGGGGCGATCTGATGGCCACCTATAAGTTTATCAGGGCTGACCACCAATATCTGGGGGAACGTTTGTTCACCAGAGCACCCCAAGCGATGACGAGGTTGAACTGTTATAAACTACTGCAAGACCGTTTCAGGCTGGACAAAAGGAAGAATTTCTTTACTGTCTGAGCCCCTAAGGTCTGGAATAGCCTGCCATCGGAGGTGGTTCAAGCACCTACATTGAACACCTTCAAGAGAAAATTGGATGATTATCTTGCCGGGATCCTATGAGCCCAGCTGACTTCCTGCCCTTCGGGCAAGGGGCTGGACTTGATGATCTTCCGAGGTCCCTTCCAGCCCTAATGTCTATGAAATCTATGAAATAAGCATCTACTCCCTACAAATATCTTAGAAAACTACCATGTATGAAATGGAAAGAATTTATAATGTGAAAATTAATCGTGGATCTCAAAAATTTTATAAGGGTTTCCATATTTGCATGATTTTCTTTTTAAGAAATCAAGAAAGATTACACAAACTGGATGAAACCTTTCAGATTCATTATGTTTATGTGACTTAATCTGTATTAGTGCATTAAACATGACAAAGTCCCTTTCACAAGTAATTAAAATTCCGCAAATTTCATGGAATTTTTATTCTGAAAACTTATTTTTGGCATATGCTGGAAGTAGGAATTTTTATATTGTTTGCAGTAATGTTTTGGGTATCTGAACTATAAACTCTACTGCCCATTTTTAAAAATCTTTCATATTACTAGCTTAATGCTACAATGATTGTTGCAAACACTTGAGGAGAACGTAAATCCAACCACGAGAACGTTTTATGAGAGTTATAAAATCTCCAAAAAGTATAACTAAAAATATTCATTAACCTTGTGATAACGTACATTTTACAAATACCTATATGTTTTACCCTAAATTAGTACTAAATATTGAACATGCTACTAAATTAGTAGTATGTTCAGCATTACGCATTCAGAAATGATGAGCCAGACTCCAAAAGGTCATTACATGATTTTTTTTTTTTTTTAAATCGCATTTTTTTTTTTTTTTTTCATTTGCCTTCTTCTATTGTAACATTTAGGAACAAATTTGTCTGCCTTTACATTGTGTGATCATTTTAAGTTTGATATTCACCTTCATATATGTATATACAAATATGAACCTTTCCATTGTTTGCACTGGGGCTCTACTTTCACAATTCATTACTTTCCTTCCTTCATAATGTGTCCTGTTCCATCCTTCTAGGACCTCCAGTTCATTCTCCTAGCACACACATTTCCCCTCTGCCCTCCCTTCCATGTGATATCTTACCTCCTTTCTGTTTACAAGTGCCAAAATTCTATTTTTCTCTTCCTAGATTTTAACCTTTCACATTCTCTTCTGTCACCTTATATTCTGTGGACATATGCACTTGATTCTCAGTTATCTATAAGTGGATTGTCCAGGTTATCTATGCCTGGGAATTTGCAGAGCTTTCTGGATAAAACCCACCTACTACAAGAGTCTCAGCTGGGCTGCAGTGTTTATGATGCAGATGGCAATAGTTTCCAGTGGTAGTCAGGCATGGGGGCAGGAGTATGGAAACAGCCACTGCTTCTGTGGGTTTTTTGGCATGAGGAAGATGAGGGTCTCTGAAGTAAGAGCAGAAGTGACTGCAAACAACTGTCTGGTGTGAGTAGGCAAAGAAGCTAAAACAACCAAACCAGTCAAGATCCATGTTTATGTTCAAGAAGAAGATCAATATTTATATATATGTTTTGCATCATCTAGGCATCCCTTCCCCGCAAAAACCCCCCAGGTAATAAAGACTGTACTGTATGGGTATGTGGGAGAGGATAGTTTTCAAAAGGGCAGCTTGGCTTCAGTCCCAGTGGAAGGATTGGAAGACTGATCATCATTATTTTTAGTGCTAGTACCTAGCTCTTAATGTAGCTCCTTATATTAACAGATCTCAAAGCACTTCACAAAGGATGCAAGTGTCATCATCCCGTCTTTTACTGATGGAGAGATTGAGGCATAGATAGGTGAAATGATTTGACCAAGAATGTCGAGCAAGTGAGTTGGAAAAGTGGAAGTAGGACTGAAGTTGTCTGAAATCTCAGTCCATTTCTCTATTCACTGCCTACAGGTCACCTCATTTAAACCTGCAAAGTCTGTAGGGAATGTCAACCATATAGAAAAGAAGGCAGCTTCTGGCTTTACTCCCACTGAAAGTAACTGAGAACTGAGAGTTGAAGAACATACTGAGACTCCAGCCCTTCTGTTTAAAGAAAGTGTCCTTGTTGATCACAACCATTGTGGCACAGCACAGGGGTAGATATCATTTATAGGGTAAGCAGTTCTTAATTGCAAAGAAACCTGAAATATTTCAGAGATGACAACACTCCTCTGGTTGGTTTCAGTTTATTAAGGTTAGAAACAAAAGCACTTGATTGTATCCATCAGATGCTTTGGCTCCACCACTGACTGAGCTGTCAGAACTGTCATCAGATGTAAAAAAGGGCTTTCCCAGCAGTTTAGCTTAAGAAAACGATAGTTTTTACTTACGTATATGACTAATCACATTGCAACTTACTTTTAGTTTGTACCATTTGAAATAGCAGAAGTTCTGTCTCTTAAGCTAGCCCTACCTGAAACCACCCCCATAGGGCACATCTCCACATGCAGGGGTCTTCAGTTGCAGAGGCAAAAAAAGTAAAAGCAAAAATTTGTGCTGCTACTTTTTGCCACTGTGCACACCTTGGTTTGTGGATTTTGGTGTGGGGCAAAATGCTCTGCTTTGGGGAAATTGCTGTTTCCCTGTTCCTCTTGGCTCTTGGTGTGCTGGAACTGCTGAGGCAGAACTAGAGGAGTGGAGACACTCTGACTGGCATCTAGAGCATCTCCTGAGAGGTCCAAGCCTCTGTGTCTGCCAGCGCACGCTCCTGTGGCATGTGCCCCATTGCTTTTTTTTCGCAGCATATTTTTGCTGGGATTCCCTGGTAGTAAATTATGCTGTAAGTTTGTGGCACCGCAAAGGGGTTTGTGGTACTACAGATTGCACGTGCCTGCATGTCTGTATCTGACCATAGAGGCCTAACAGTAGAAAAGGAGGCAGAAAATCTTAACAAAGGCTTTGAGGAAAGTATTGCTTACAAGTACCCTACTTTCAGCCTTTATTTAAGGGGGAAACTTTTAGTGCTTATTGTTAGTCCAGTTTAGTAACCTCCTTGGTAAGTCTGAAATGAAGTTACACTTAAGTTTCATGGGGTCACACAATCTGGGCTAGTTTTGGGTGGTGGTGGAAACTATATATTTTTTTAAACAGCCTAGCAGTTAACAAATTTTGCTCGAGTTCCCTTTTGGGCGGTTCCCTTTTGGGCCACCAGAACTGTTTCTGGTGGTGCAGCTTTCACAGATGGCAGCTGTAATTCCCTGCTGTACCTATGGTCTCCGTGTGGGGCAGAGCTGTATAGCAGGCATGGCAGCAGACTGCCTCCTTCCTTCCAAAAGCCTCTGCAGTAGAAGCCTTACCTGTCCCCTAGATACCTCATTGCCTTATAGAAGGAGAAAGTGAATTGAGCCAGGATGCTTCAAAACAGAGCTGAGTGGCATAAAAGCAGGGCTGCTGACTGAGTTGTTATCACAAGACCTTCTGTAGGCTCAAGGACTTCTCGAGCAAATGGGTTGGTGAGATGAGGTTAGTGGGCAATGCTGGAAGGTTTGTATTGGGTTGACAGATTTAGTGAGACTACTGGAGTCTGCTAAGAGGGGATGTGTAACCGGATTAGACATACAACCTTGTGCAGTAGACTAGCTGCTGTTAGTTAACAAGTTCAGGAATGGAATATCAGTGTTTGGAATTTACCAAAGGGAAAGTGGTATCAGAGGCTGTACCCAGAGGAAGGGGAGGGGAAAGTCACTGGAGACAGCATAGAAAAAGGGGAACAGAAAGTTGTAGGAGAAAAGGACACATTCCAGAAATTGAGAGAGGAGAATGGGATTTATGTCAGCCGGATGTGCCCCCTATTTTTGTGATTTTTGTATTCTTTTGTTTCAGTATTTATCCTGATACCTGGCTCATGCATCAAGAGCTTGATGTTTCCTGTAAATGGTTTGAAAAAGTAGGAAATAGGCCCGAAAGTATGATTTTAAAAGTGCCTAAAATAGGTGAAGTCATGGGTTTTGATAATATTGTTGAAGTTGCCTAGTAAGCACCAACAAGAAGGCTCCATAATCATAGTTGGGTATCCTGGTTTTCCTTGATAAAGAATCATAAATCCTCTGATAAAAAAAATTGCAAATTCTCTGATTAAAATGAAAGGGCCCTCACTCGCCTCCACAGCCCCCCCAGCCCTGCTGGTGCCCGTCGCCCTCTTCCCAGAGCCCCCTGCCACCCCCCCCCCAGCCGCCAGGGCTACAGGGCCAGGGACCCCCAGCTGCTGCGGCTCAGGTGGGGGGTGGCTCCCCACCACTGTTTGCACTCCTGGGGGGGGCAGGAGGGACCCATTCCCCCCTGATCTGTGTGTGGGGCAGGTGTGGGCTGCCTGCTGTGGGCTCAGGCTCCTGCCCTGCTGCCTTCCCTTGGGGCCTCTGCAGCACAGCAGATGCGACTTGGTGCTGCAATGAACAGCAGGGATGCGCGGGGAAGCCCATTGCTGCTGTGAGTTCCACACTGCCCTAGTGATGCGTCCCCTGCCAGTGTGGCAGCAGTGAGGGGCGCACAAGTCTGCGCTGCTGCCCCTGCTGCGGCAGCATGTGCAGGGGATGCATTGCCAGGGCAGCGTGGAGCTTGCAGCGGCAAGCAGTTTCCCCATGTGGCCCCACTGTGCCCTGCAGCACCAGGTCGCACCCACTGGGCTGTGGAGGCCCCAGGGGAGGACAGCAGGGAGGCAAACCCATGCCCACCCTGTCCTCTGTACAGATATGGGGGCCATGGGTACCCCCTGGACCCCCCGGGAGTGCGCACACTGGTGAGGAGCCAGTCCCACCATCCCACCCCCCAGACAAGCTACCTGTGTTCCTGTCCAGCTCCCTGCTGGGGCTCTGTGGCAGTGCATTGTGACCCTGGGCCCCAAGCCACATGCACCGCCTGGCTGGGCAGCAGCCCTGGTCCTGCCCTACTCCCTTCCTCCCTCCCTCCCTATGGGCGCCTCAGTCTCCTGCCACCGCCACTTAATTACAGGAGCCGCCTTCTTCCTGCTCCTTCCTAGTCCCCTTCAGGCTGGAACTCTGCCAGCCTGCAGTGAGCTCTTGGAGAAACCTGCAGATTTTGCAGTTTTGCAGTTTTCCCATGGGAAATGGAAAAAAACAGATCCATGATCCTAATGTATGTTGAATATAAACAGGAACAGTACAATACAACTTACTTCATTTGAAAAATTCAAAATAGTAAACCAAGGTCCAAGTTAACCCTAATTTACAGATGAGGAAACTTCAGCCCCGAACTGGGAGATATTTCAAAGACACCATTGGCAGTAAGTGTTGCAAAGCCCTATGATTTTGAGTCATATAGCATTTGGTGCTAGTCTTAAAGTCCTTAGGACATGGGAAAACTTTGAAAATGTGAACCATTTGCATTTCAGAGGCCCCAAACCAGAAGGAAAAATAAATGGTATTATTTTTAAGTACAGTTTAAAATATTCAAAAATAGTTATAACTAAGCTACTTTCATGATCAGTTCTGCCTTGCATCTTGATATTTGAACAGTTGGGACTCACTGCCCAACTTGTTTAGCTTCAATGGGAATAAGGCACTTAACTGCTAGGTACATTTTAGATTTCCCTTGGGTTAGATGTGCTCTGCCCAAGTTTATACAGTAAGTCAGTGCCAGAATTTGTAAAAAAAAACCCCAACTGTTTTGATTGTGTACTGAGTGTTGACTGTTCAACAGTGCTGTCTCAGATCTAGTCGTGCTGCCAGGTCCAGAATGGGCCTCCATCACAACATATTTAATAATAAAAAAAAATATTTAACAATAAAGACCAGAAGTATTTGCTGCTTCTTTACTTCTCATGCCTGTTTAGTTCTTTTTTGTGCTGAGTTATGAATGATTTGTGAATTCCATGCAGTATGAAACAAATTAGTTTTTTCACTAGAAGTAGATATACACTTTTTTGGTATGTGTATTAATTAGTTAGTATTTTCACCGTTAAAAAAATACTTTTCTTTGCATTTGCTACTAAAGATTTTTGCTAAAAAATTCTTCCACTGTTGATGTGTGCTGTTTGAGTGCTAAAAATATTAGGATTACCCTATGCTTTGATTTTCACTCAGCAACTTGGCGAGAGTAGCCATACATTGTTTATACAAGGTGTACTCTCAAAGAGAACAATCATAGCATGATAATTTAAAAATATTGGCTCGTTATTTAAAATGGGTGGAGAAATAAATGCACACTTTAAAGAAACAGGATTTGAAGGATTTAGTTTGATCAGAATTAATGATTTTTGATATAGAAATCTATGTCCCATGAATCAGTTTGTATGAGGCAACATAGTTACAGTTAAAATGTTGAAATCTTGCCAGATGTTTCACTAAAATACTCCTGTATTAAAATAAGAGTGCTTCAGGCTTTACCTTTTTGCTAAGCACCACTGTTACATTTGTGTCTTGTCCTTGACCTTGACTTAGCTTTCTTTCTTTTTATTTGGATTCAGTTTGTGAACATCAGCAGTTTTCTTTAACTTTTCTGTTTGGACATATTATTCAGTATGACTGCTTCTTTAATCCTGAAACTATTGCCTGTATTTACCATACAGATAGATAGATACAATATTAAAGATTTCTGCGTGGAAGGTATCCATTAGGGTGTGTGATGCTTCAGGTGTTGATTTGATTCGGAGGAGACTCAGCTCAATTTGGCGGCCGAACCTCCTGATCTGAATTGAATCGAATTGGGAGACCAATAAAAAGAGCTGAATCAATTCAAAGCTCTCTGTGTCGATTCAGAAAAGATTCGGAGAGCTTTGGAGATTTGGGCAGTTCCCACTTGCTACTGCCGGGAGCTGGACCTGGACTCCATGCCGGGGGTGGGGGTGCTGGAAGAGGGGTGGGGGGGACCATGAGACGACGCCCACCCCCAATTGCTGCTCCACATGTCCCCAGCATCCCAGCACTGCCAGGTGCTTGGGCAATCCCCGCTGCACCCCACTGTCCCACGCTGCGTGGGGGGCTCTGCCACAAGCTCCCATCCCCCACCTGCTCTTGCAGCAGGGATTGCCCCCACCCTGGCAGCAGCCAGTGAATGCAGGCTTTCAGAAAAAGAAGAAAAAAAAAGTGCTGGGATGCTGGGGCCAGGTGGGGCAACTGTGGGCAGGAGATGGGGCCTGTTTGATTCAGCTGATTCAGTGGTGGCTGAATCTCCAAATTCGAGTCGGTTGAATCAGTTTGGGACAGTGATCCAAATCATTGAATCGAATCACTGTCTCCCAAATCGGACAAATCTGAATCTGAAGCGAATATTAGTCGCTTTGCACAGGCCTAGTATCCATTATGCTTGATGGGATAATTCACCATCTCATGTCTAACTCTTTACAGGGCCCAAATTAATCCCAGTTAATCCCAAATCTGCTCCCAGCATGTCAGAGCAGGCTCTTTGCACATGTGTAGGAGCCCTTTGTCTCTTCTGTATTGGTCATTCTACAGGAGAAGACAAGATTCATAGTTTCATAGTTTTAGGGTCGGAAGGGACCTAATAGATCTTCTAGCCCGACCCCCCGCCAGGGCGGGAGAACAACAAAAAACCCTAAAAACAAAAACGGGATTCAAATGAGTCCAGCCAGGTAGGCATCCAGCCTCTTCTTAAAGACCCCCAGGGTAGGGGCCAGCACCACCTCCCTTGGAAGTTGGTTCCAGCTCCTAGCCGCCCTAACTGTGAAGTAGTTTTTTCGGATGTCCAATCTGTACCTCCTCTCCATCAACTTGTGCCCATTACTCCTTGTTATTCAAGCTACTGCTGGCTGGAGTGGACATTTTTCCACACTTCTGTAGGAATACTGTGGAGAATTAGAAATGCAACTCTTGTTTCATTTTAAATCTCTGTTTAAAGCTCTAAACTATTGTAAATAGAATATGGTGTGGTGATTTCAATATGGATTATTCCAAGATGTTACTGGATTTGTACCTAAACTATCGAATATTTTGACATAATCTGCACTTCGTCTTCCTTATTATGGCTGTGATAATTATTGGCCACCTCTCATTTTTATTGCTCTGCTCATGACTCCAATTTGTTTCCATTTTTCTTAAAGAATAATGTCCAATACTGGACATGATACTCAAGCTGAGGCCTGAGTGTGTTTAATGTAGTAAAATAATTACTTATACTGCCTTAATTAGAACATTTCTGTTAATGTATCCCAGAATGACATTTTTTGTTTTTTGCAAGAGCATCAGTTGTTGAATCATCCATATTTGTTCAAAGGCAATCTACATCTAAAATTTGGATAGAATATCTAGCAAGAAAATAGTGTCCCACAGCTTGGGTTTTAAGCTAAAACATTATTTTCCTTTAAAAGTGAATTTATACTTTTTTATGAACTTCCAGGATGATTTAGTATTATCTTTACTTTTAAAAGTTAGTAAATGTAAGACATGGAAACATGAATTTGTTAGTATCACTAACAAGATAAATGTAGTGTAAGAGTGATTGTAGGCACAATAGTCCAGAAATTATGCGAGAGTCAAGTATTTCTTAGGATGATATCTTTTATTGGACCAACTATGTAATTGAGATAACAGTTAGACAAGCTCTTGAATGCAAGATGTTCTTGCATTTGAAAGATTCTCTTTTATTCCAACTTCATGGTTGGTCCAATAAAAGATAACAAGATAAAAGAATTTAAAATGACCTTCCTTCCTTCTGCTTTGGACGCACTGGACCAGGCTCACTTGGAGCTGCGTGGGGTGATCCCGAGCCTGAGACTCCCCGGCTTCCTATCTCTTTTCTTTCTTCACTCTCACCTCTCTAAAGGTCTCTAGCCTCTGTTTATTTCGCTTTCTGACTCTTTTCTTGCTTTTTTTGCAGCTTTTTCCCCCACTTTTCTCTCCTCTCTCTTCCCTCCCCCTCTGCTTCCGGTTTCTTTGTCTGTGAGACGCTTCTCGCAGCCTTCTCTTTTACTATCTCTTTCCCTTTCTTTCTCTCTCTTCTGTCTGCTTGTTGCGGGGAGTTACCTTTTCCATTAGCCTGCCTTCCAGAGGTGCTCTTAATTACCCCTCCATCCCCCCCCTCACCCCTTTGTTTTCCTTTTCTTTTTTCTTTTCGCTGTTTTAAGCCCCCCCTCCCCTCCTCCCCCTTTGTGGGGAGGTCTCTTATCATTTGCCGCTTGAGGGGTGCTTTTTTCTTCCCCCCCCCTTACTTTGCTCTATCCATGCTTTTCTTTCACCCCCCAATTCTCTCCCTCCCTTTCGGTGGCTTATCTTCACTTTCTGTTTTGGCCGCATTCCCAGGAGCTTGGCCTTGAGCTCCTGCGTTTAAGTTTTCTTTTCGTTCCCTTAGTTTTTTTGCTTTGTAGTTAACCCTGTCCTAGTGAGGATGGCTGCTCCTACACCTGGCAGCTGGCATGACGATGTCTCT